>NW_020955397.1:1170678-1349002 GCF_003031625.1 Empidonax traillii | reverse complement strand
AGGCGCGACGGGGCTGCCAGCCCCTCACACGTCGGTGCTGATGCTGCGGCTGCGGGAGAAGGCCTCCCGCATGGCCGAGAGCCGGTTGGGGTTGAGAGCCTGCAGGTTGGACACGCTCACCGGCAGGGCCAGGTCCTCCTGGCTCACCGTCTTGTAGCTCACCCGGTCGCCGCCGTTGTGCAGCTCCTCGGGGGGCTCCTGGAGGAAGAAGGTGGGGGGCTCGTAGGGGCCGCAGCCGGGGCAGCTGGACCTGCTCGGGGTCGCCTTCTTGCTGAAGGGGGACGAGGCGTAGAGGGACGGGCCGTTGGTCAGCACTACGTTGCGGTTGCAGTGGAGCGGCGGGATGTGGGAGTGCACGGCGAAGTCGGGCTCCTCCTCATCCTCCTCGGACTCATCCTTCTTGCAGCAGTAATACTGGAAAGGGGATGGCTCAGCTGGCACCCCAGACCCCCCACCCTGTCCCTGAGGGGCTGCTCTGTGTGTGCCAGCCAGCCCTGAGGACCAGTGGAGTCCCCTCTCCACTGCAGCGTATCCCTTTGGGGTCACATCCCCCAGCCTTACCTGGAGCCTACAGTAGCAGAGGACGGCGATGATACATAGCAAAATAACAGTTGCTAATATTCCACCTGTGATGACCACAGTCCCGGCTGTCATCCGCCCTCTTCTCCATTAACAGCCTGCAAAAGCGAGTGCACGGGGTGAGAGGGTGAGGCTGGGCTGGGCAGAGCCCCAAACCCTACTCTCACCCCCAGTTTGCAGGGGGGAAAATAAAACCTTCTGACCCAGGCTCGTGGCACCCTCCCAGCTCCTGCCCGGTGGCAGAGAGCTTTGGTGATGGGAGAAGGGGCTTTGCAATAAGGATTTCTGAGCTGTACACATTTTCCTATGAGCTTATAATCCATTTTCCCCATGAAAACAATATGATATTTTAATTTGGAGTGACTGGAGCTGCTAAGTGAGCCCTTAATGACTTCAGGGACAGGCATGGTCTCCTCCCTGAGCAGCAAGCTGAGGAACAGGATGTGTCTGAGGCATCAGGCTCCTCCACTTCACCAAGCCAGTGTCTGGGGGCTGTTGGGGGCACCCCAGGATGAGTTTTTGGACAGCCATGGGAGAGCTGTTTGCTCACAAATGCTATGGCTGGGACACAGTGCACTGACCATCACAGAGACCCTGTGCCTCAACTTGGCCCCGTGCATGCACTTTGGGGTACCACCAGCACCCTTCTCTGCCTGGAATGCCCTTTAGAGGAATCTGTGAGGAATCTGATGACACAGCACTGGTAGCAGTGGAAGATCCCTGCTCCTGGCACAGTTGGATTCACTTGAATTCCTCTCCATCCCATGCAGGGTAAGACACAGCTCTTTGCCACAGGAAGGATGCTGGGGAGACGTGAACCTGCCTGCTCACACCTGCCAGCGGCTCTGGAGACAGCAGCAGTAACCCTAAAGCTCCAGTAGCCCTTTAGTGCTGCAAGCACTGGGCTGGGAACAGGAGAAGAGACATAAATTAAGAGAGAAACCAAACCCTGACCACCTACTCTACAAGTGCTTTAACAAAGCTGGCCTCCAGCTCATGCTATCAGGTTAAACCCAAAAAACCAGCCACCCCAGCCCCAAATTACTTCAGCACCCGAGGAAAAGCAACTGTATCTGTCAGGGATTTAACCTGCTTCCAAAGAAAATAAATCCATGCCATATTTTCAGGCGCTTAATGTCCTGCTAAAGTTGGGTGAGTGCTGAATGGATAAAGCAGTGTCACGTTTTATGTTGTTGCTGCTCAGGAGAGCGGGAGGAGGGACGGGAATTTATACCGAGGGCTGAATGGCTTCTCACACCGTGAGGCCACGAGGCAAGTGCCGGGCCAAATCCTGCCCTCATTCCTTGGGCAAAATGCTCTTAGGAGGCTCAGGGGGAGCAGCATGGCCATGGAAGGGGCTGGAAACAGTGCATTAGTGATTTAGAAACTCTGGTTCCTGTTTAAAGAGGGATGGATTTGCTTGGCCGCAGACCTCGGGCTGCAGCAGGTACCATCTGGAAATGCCCGTCTATGGGTCCTTTGCTGCTCCCATTTGCAATCCCCGTGCTGTCCCAGTGCCAAGGGCAGGGTGTGCAGGGTTGGCACCAGGACCTGGCTCAGTGGTGGCCGGACTCAGCCCTGCAGCCTCTCAGGGACTCGTGTTGCACCCATCAGAGAGGATCATCATCTCCTTGCCAGCCCACCATGAGAGGTGGCAGGCAGGGGTCTGCCAGGGAGGGCTCCACGGCTTTCTCACCCATTAATTAAACCCTGGGGGCACAAGTGAGTGTTGCACAGAGGCAATTTTCACGGTTCTTGCCCAGCTGCGCCCAGCCTGACGTGGCAGTGCTGCCACTGCTCCCTCCAGAGCAAGACCATTTGCATTTCGTCCTTTTCTTTCCTCCCAAGACATACTTCTCTGATTAAAGCGGCGTACCTGGAAGCATTAAACCCTCCAGAGTGCAAAGGGGGAGGAAAGCAGAGCATGCAGAGGCCCATAAGCTGAACAATTCCTGTCTAGACCTCCTTTTTACATTTGTTCCTAATTTCACGCTCCACAGGCTCCCAGATTCATATATTTAGCAATAAATATCCTGGTAAAAGGAAGTGCTTTGCAGCTCTGCTGTGGTCTTGGAGAAGGTATGCAGGAGCCCTGGTATTGGGAATGCAGGCACAAGAGATGCAATCCCAGAAGACACTCACTTGGCTCCTTCCTTGCCCCTCGGTAACGTTAGGAGCCCTCCAGATACCGAGGATGCCTGAACACCCCCAGTCCCCCACTTCATCCTAATCCAACCCCCAGCACATCCTCCATCACTGCCAGACATCGCCTTCAGGAGGATTTTAATTCCACACAGGCTGTTTGCCCCCAGCCCAGGAGCCTTTTGCTGTAGGAACACGGTCCCCAGCGCCGTGGGGTGACACGGGATGGTGGCCCTTGGGGTTACTGAGAGTCACTGTGCTGATGTGGGGCTTGGAAGCAAGACTTCCCCCTTCCCTGGCTTTACCTTCCTGGATTGCAAAGGACAGGCTGTGCTGCAACAAACCACAGGCACTGCATGGTTGCTACAGGCTGCTCCTGCATGAGCTGTTTGCTTTTGGACACAATCCTGTGCCACATGCCTGCTTTTGCAGCCTCCTGCACGATGCTGTCATGGATGAGGATGTAGGCTTTGAGGTCGAAATCTTTACTAAGGGCCAGGTCTTCATCAGCTTCTGCTCCCCCCAGGGGCTGGAGGGGGCCAGTGGAAGCTTCTCATGAGCAACAGAGAACGGGACTTGAAAATGCAGAGATGGAAAAGGGGTGGGATGGGAAATCATCCCAAGTCACCCCCCCAGCACCTTGAACATGGCCCCTGGACCATCGAGGGTGCCCGGTGCAGGCAGAGGCTGCTCACAGCTGTGCCTGGTTCCTGCAGAGAGCTCTGTGCATCCAGTGCCTCTGGGGAGGGCTGCGTGGGAGGAAGGCTCTGGAGCAGCTGGGAGGGCTGAGCTCAGCCCATCCGAAGGCTCCAGCTAATACCCGGATAAACCACGGCTCCCAAACGCTCAGCTCCAGGCCCAGGTGCTGGAGTGCTCCAAGCAATGGCTGGATCATGTGGACTGGCCTGACCCTGCCTGCTGAAGCTGTGGGAGCAGACCTGGGGGTAGGAAAGGACACTGCTCCAAGGTTTCTTTAAGAGACCCTTAAGCACCCAGTCAAGCCAACTTGTAGGATTTACAGGTAGTAAGAAAAATCTTCAGGACAGACCCTTAACTGAATGGGGCTTCCACCTGTCCCATCCCATCCCACGCCATCCCACCTCTACTCCGATCCCCAGGGCAACACAGTCCCTCCAAAACCTAGCTGGAAACACTCTCATGGCAAACACACAAAAAAAGGGAATGCTGGTCCCACTGAAGTTGTACCTGCACAAGGAGATTGTGTCTGACCTGCAAAGAGCTGTAGTCCACAGCTTGTTCTACTGCAGTGCTACCTGCATCCCCCAGCAGCCCTGGGACCTGCTTCCTCTGCAGCCAGAAGCATCACAGCCCTCTGCTTAATGTGGAATTTGGGAATTGCCCTTATTCACCTGACTCCAGGAGCTAGAGATTTAAACAAAATAGTCAAACTAGGTAGAAAATGACAACTGGCAGCACAGACACCAGTGCTGGCAGGATTGCTCCTGTCTGGTACCCAGCACTGGAGTAGACTGGAGCTTAGATCCCACTATAATAAAAACACAGGGATGAACAGACAGCCAGAAACATCCCACACTCGTGGGACACTCAGCCAAACCTCAGCATGAGACCTTGCTCCTCCTCACTGTTCTGCTGCTCATAATTGTGGTCCCATTCAGGGGAGTGGGGATCAGCTCTGCCCTGCACTTCCAAACAGCCAGGATGGAAAAAGGAGAGAAAAAAGGCAAAAAACCCATCCCACCCTTTGCAGGGAGCAGAGGAGGCCAGCGCCGTGTCCTGAAGTAACACCACCCTGCCTCTCTTGGCTCCGCTCAGCACGAGCACATCCCTGGCTCTGCTGTGTGCTTGGACAAGCTGCTGTGTGTGGGTGTCCTCCAGAACCTGGGGGGGCCTCTGAAAGGGGGGAGCGATCCTATGTCCTGACACAGCCCCCCAAACTGACCCTCATCCAAGTGTCATCTGGTGGTGGATCAGCTCGTTGGGTCACTCCGGGGAGAAGACCCATGGGAGAGACCTCAGCAGAGGGATGATCAGGTTGGGAAGATTAAATTCTGTGTGGAAACTGGGAGTTGAGCAGCTGTGTAGGGGGAAGCACGAGTCTGACCCTCCGTGGTGGAGGGTCATGAGCTCTGCAGGTCTTGCCCTGGGTGGGCAATGCAGCCGCTTCCCGGCTTATCCACGCGCAACAAAACCTGATACCAACGCTCCTGACCAAGCCCCGCTTCAGAAGGAAGGAAAAGAACTCAGCAAGAGGCCAGGGAAATGTGAGAGCATGTGAACGACGCTGGTTATCCAAGATATCACTTTCCCAGGCTGCTGAGTCTTGCTGCTTTCTGCCTCAGAGCTGGGTGCAAGCAGCATTTGGGACCCAGAGTAACAAGAAATCCCCCCTGTAATAAACTGGCCAGGGCAGGGCAGACTGGATCGGACCCTTGGATGATGCAAAGTTTAGGGTGAGCCTGGCTTACACTCCTGTTGCCCCCCTCAGTGCCACGTAAGTGTCACAGCTCTGCCCCAGGGCAAAACCTGGAGAACATCAGCGTGAAGGAAAGCCACTTCCAGCAGGCCTGGGAAGTGGGAAAGCAGCAAATAAACCAGGAGCCAAAACCAGTTTGGTGGCAAATACGGCCTCACTTCTGCATTTCCCCCAGTTCCTGTAATCCTACCCAGTCAATGAATAAGAGCTGGGCTCTGGGAACGGCTGGGCAATGTGCCAGCAGAGGACTTCGCACTGACGGAGCCAGCGGACAGGGCAGCTGCCAGAAATGCAGGCAGGGAACGTGGCTTTCCATATGAAAAACACTTTAAGCAGAGGGCCTGCATCACTCCTGTTTGCTTCCTCTCTCCTCCTGATGGTGGCCGCATTCCTGGCCTGGGGGCTGATGCTCTGTGCAGGCGGCGGGGATTTAAACAGCCAGGCTTGGCTGCGGGTGGGCTGGGGAAGGGCACGTGGGGGCTTGGTGAGTGCAGACCCATCACTTCAACAGGACCACCTGGGTACTCCTCAACACAAGGACAAGGTGGGACACCTCATCATTCCATGCTTCCCCACCTCTGCACAAGTGCTTTCCCCATGGGAACGCCCCTGTCTCCAGGCACTCCACACTCCAAGGACTTCTGAATATTTTATGAGCAGAGGGCACTTCACTCCCTGCTGTGCCCTGTTTGGAGAGTGCTGCTCACAAATTCCCAGGCTCATCCACAGCAGACAGGTCCTCCTGGGTGCTGGAGATGGATCACAGGTCCCAGCAGCCCCATATTCCCACCTGCACCTGCCAGGACCATGCTCATCCCATCTCTGCTCAGACACCAGCCCTTTGCAGAGCAGCTTCTGCACTCAGGAGGGGCTTTCCCTACCCTGAAAACGGGGGTTTGCACCACTGTTTATAGTTCCTGGAATAAGAGAGATTTTTCTAAGTCTGTGGCACGTGGGAGAGGGCTCCACCAGCTGGGAGATGCCTGTAGGGCTGCTGTGGGCTCTTAAACAACAAACCAGAAGAGGGAACAAAACATTTCCTAACCACCTGAAATGGCACGTCCCTTTCTGGTGGCCTTAAGAGCCCTTCCCTGGTTTGAAGCCAACTACAGAGGTCACTGATACTGATACAGAGGTAACTCACAGCTCAGCCCACAGTGACCCCTGTGACTGTCCCCTATATCACCCCTCGGCCCTCCTGCCACTAGGACAGACCCCGATACTTCAGCTCCCACTGATGTCCAGGCCAGAAACAACACATTTCAAAGGCAACCTCTACTCAGTGCCTGATCAATTATTTATCAGACAGGGCAGTGCTGGAATAATGTTGAGCTTTGCAGAACAGGATCCCGGACACAGGGATCCCAGCACAGCTTGGGCAGGGCTGGGATGGCAGCTTGGGCAGGATGTGCTGGGGATCAGGGCTCACAGAAAGCCTGGGAACGGGTGAGGGCAGGAGGACAACACCGTGGCTGTGGACAGGTTTTAGTGAGAGTCTCACAGGCAGTGAGACTAAGGCTGGAGGTACACCAGGCTCAAACAGATGGGCATAGGGACGATATGGGGATATATCTCCCATATTTGCATCAATCATAACCCACATTATACTCCTCCAGGAGACTGTAGCAGCAGTGGACTTTCCTCTTCTCTCTGTTTATTCTCATCTCAGCCCTTTACATTCAGAAAACCTCCCTCAGTGCTCCCAGAGTGGTGCTGAGACAAGGAACAGGTCACGGTGAACTGCTCCTTCTGTCTGCTCTCATTATAATTCAATATAACCACATATAAAAATGGTGTTATACATAATTAAATCCCAGAATTCTACAATTCAAAGTGTTTCGATAAATATTTCACGGCAGCCCAACAATGCCTTGTTGTACAAGCTTTTTCCAAACACCAAAGACACATCATTTATGCATCCCTGCAGGTGTCCCTGCTAGTGATGGTGCTGACATAGAACCACAAGACATTTTGGGTCAAGGGGATCTTTAAAGGTCATCTAGTGTGACTCTCACAAGCTGTCAGAACAGCCAGGCTGTATTCCTGTGTAAGAAGAGCTCCTTAACAACAAAACCCAGGCAGTTTGGGAGATAGATACATCACACAGCAACAACCACTCTGAATTTCGGGTATTCCCGAAACTTAAAAAAAGCAGCAGTTTATGGAACAATCAGGGATCCTCTCCCACCAGTTACCACTGCTAGTTTTTGAAGCAGAGATTAGCTCTTGGTCTGAATTTCCAGCACACTTAAGCAGGCTTCCTTTGAGAAGCATCGATCCAGGGGATCCCTGCCCTGGCAGTGCCTGCGAGGGAATGTGTGCTCCGTAGTAATGAGGCAATAATGGCACTTAGTACAACCAAATCACGCCTCAGGAAAAATAATATTTGCACAGCTCATCAAGGTGGCATTAGGGCTTACTAAGCACAATGCCAGGCAGGAATTTAAATGACTGCAGATGCTAAACCGGAGAGCAGTGGCGCCGCTGGGGAGCGATGGGGGGAATGCTGAATCACCTGGATGTGTGCTGCCCTTGGGAATGTCCCCTTCCAGAGCCACTGGGGCCATGCTGAAGGCACTGCTACCTTCATTCCAAAAGGACTTGGGAATGTGACTGTGGACACTTCAGCACGGTCAAGAATAAAGCAGGGTGTGTTCACCCTGCTCTGCCCCCCTGACCCTCAGTGAAACTTTACAGCCACATCCTAAAAGCATCAACAAGGGATTGTGGAGACATCAAGAAGGATGTTGGCGACTGAGTGCTGACCAGTGCATCCCTGCACACCAGCCCTAATGCTGGCATCAATCCAGGAGAGGTAAACCCCAAAAAAACAGGCCCAAGGAAGGAACTGGTACAGAAGTGATGGACTCGCCTCCAGGTCTGACCCTGCACATGGTGAGCTGCCACAGTGGGAGCTCACAACCAGCCAGTCTCTGTCAGGATTTGAGAACTGCTGTCAAACTACACCAGAGGGTTTTACCCTCCCCAGTCCCACCTTTCCTTGCCCAAACAATCACACTCTGCTTAAGTACTAGGAATTATTTCCATAAATCAGCTGGAAAGCAGGCCATAATCCCAAACACACATAAGCTGTCCAAACTACTTCAGATAAAAAGAAAAAAAAGAAGAAGAAAAAAAGAAAGATGTGCTGTCTTTCCACCCTGCATCATTTAATCCCCTCTTGAGTTATGGCTTAGTCAGCCTGAGATATTAACATTAGAGAGAGCAGGTTTTGGAATTAGCAGTTTGGGATAAGATACTGCCATCACTGCTGAGAGGGGAAGAAGTCAGAGAGTGGGGAGCACCCCAGGGTCTTCTCTCAGCAGGGCAGTTTCACATCCTGGAAATGTCTTATTCCTGATCAGTACTTTTTGCTGCCCAGTTCACTGACCAGGCAGTGCTCCCTCTCGATCACCATCCCACAGGAGAGCTGTCCACAGTCCCCAGCAAGGCACAGTCAGAAAGATCAAAAAGCCTTGTCAGAAAACGCTGCAGAAATTATGCAATTAAAAAAAAAAAAAAAAAAAAAAAAAAAAAAAAAAAAAAAAAAAAAAAAGAAAAAGAAAAAAAAGAGGAATCTGTCTTTCAGAAAGAGCAACTTTGTGGCTCTGGCCATGCAGCAGTGCCTGCAAGGAGAACCATTCTTATGGGAAGGCAAGGACTGAGTCATCTCTGCTGCCACTCAGCCCTGTGCTAATAGAAACACTACATGCTTTAGAGCCTGTGTTTGCACCTTTTAGCCTCTGCCTCGGGCAGGCACAAAGCCACCCAGCCCCCTGTGCCGGCAGCCAGCCCCAGCTGCACATTCAGCCTCTGTGCACACCAAAGCCCTGGTTCATCCCAAGACCTCTGGCTCTCCAGCTCTGGCAGTATCATGCTTGAGAGAAAGTGTTGCTACGCCAATGGGATTTTACGGACAGGGGAACTGAGTCCTGGGCTGGTTAAGGCTTTGCTTTTGAAGACAAGTTGTCTGAAATCTATCAAATGTCAGCCCACTTCCAGACTAAGGGGTTTCCCCCAGGCCAGGCACTGGATGAGCAGCGAGCTGGGAGCAGCTCCATGCTCCTACCACCCCCTGCACCGGTGGCTGGGAAGGATTATTCCCCACACCTGACCTGGTGGCCCCGAGATGTCCCGAGAGGCGGATGAGCCATTGATCCTGAGCCGCAGATGAGCCATCGATCGGGGTGGGGGAGGAAGGGCACGTACAGTGCACATTTCCAGTAAGCAGTAAATCCAACAGCTTTGCATTTCCAAGAGGTATGGACACAGCTCTGTGGGACAGGAAGAGCCTCAGCAGATTAAAGTCTTCGTAAGCTGCACACCCTGCTCTCCTTCGCTCAGGATTCACGGATCCAGGCTGGGATGGAGGTAGCAGGGAGCTGCTTGATGCTCATTAAATGCAGCAGCCTGAGAGCTCCAGGGACACCCTCCATCCAGCCATCATCACATGCAGGAGGGGGACCAGCACCCCTCTGTCCTTGCCCCGCCTTCCCCAGCTGGGGGTGGGTGGCTGATGGCTGATTACACCTCCATCAGCTTCATGCTGTCCCCCCCCAGCATCTGTGAGCTGCCCTGGGCTCTGGCTTTCCATGCAAACCACATATTCCTCATCAATCCTCCTCCTCTGCCCTTGGGAATCAGACTCCCTGCAGTGTGACCTGGGTCTGTGCTTCCAGCTGCTGCTGCAGCGTGACACTGGGGGACTCCCTGGGTGCTGCAGGCCCCAAGCAGCCCTGCCTGGCATCTCCAAAGAGATATACGTTACTGCCTTACAAAAAAAAAAAAAAATCAGAAAAAAGGGTAGGGAGTTTCCATAGCTACAGCTTTACATCGCTCTGGCAAAGGCTCCGCTTCAGCCCGTGTAATGAGACACAAGCAGAGTGTTTTTCCCACTCCAGTCCAGCAAGGCAGCATGGTGCATGAATAAAGAAGGGAAGAGGAGAGAGTGAGCTCAGGGATTTTGGAAATAACACATAAATGTTAAGGTCCGGCACACACTCCCTGTCCTGCCTGTCCTGGGGCACGAGCTGCACTTGCAGATGGGGAGGGAAGGAGCCCCACAGCCCCCCCTCAGCAGCACAGTGAGTGACACATGCACCTTCATGGTGCTGGACTTGGTCAGAGGCCAAAAACCGCTTCATTTAAATTCCTGTCTGAGTGGTGCTCACAGGGCTGGACTTCAGGGAGACGGGGAGGTGGCGCAGGCAGTGAATCTGCAGAGATTTAGTGCTGCTGTCAGAGCCACTGCCCAGAGCACCTAGGGATGGGAGACCTGCCTGGCTCCAGATCCATGTCTTGTACAACGTAACGTCACACACTCGGGGCTGGCGTCTGCACTGCAGCTCGTGGGGAACGACATGTGCATTTGCAAACTGCTCTGATCACAGGATCACAGGATGGTTTGGTTTGGAAGGGACCTTCCACCCCCCTGCCTTGGGCAAGGACACCTTCCACTAGACCAGGTTGCACCGTTCAGCCTCTCCTTGAACACTTCCAGGGATCATGAACAAGAGGGAAATGGGCTTCCTCACTGTTTGCAACCTGGAGTTTTTTTCTGCAGGCAGTAAAATCTCCTTATGTTATCTTTTTTAATAAGGATTTATCATTGCTGCATCAGGGGAATTAAAAGAGACCGTCTGAGAGGGTAATTTCCATATTCTGGCAACTCACCATGAAGCAGTTCCGGTAAATTTTCCTTTTTTCCTCACCTTAATTTTGCTACAGCTTTTCCTGGGAGATGAGAGAGGGAAAAATTTAACTCAGAGGGAAAAAAACCCACCCCACAACAACAAAATTATAAGCGAGAAAGCCGAAAAGATAAAGGAACTCGCGCAGCCCAGCTGAAAACCCTCCTTAGGCAAATAAAGAAACTGAGAAAAACCTTCACACAAATTGCTCTGCTCAAACCCATGTAGGATTCACCGAGCTGCTGGGATCAGATGTTTGAAATATCGACTGTTCTCAGGGACAGCACCTTTCAGAAATCAAAACACGCGTGATGGATCTCTTTGCCTATCGTCAGCACCGGGATGACACCTCCCCTGCCTTTGAAATGACTCCTTGGTGCTGGAGGGGCCCTTGAGAGCGAGGTGGTGGCTCCTGCTCCACATCTGCCACCCCCTTGCCACCCCCAGGAGCCAAAGCGACGCCGCTGCCGGCACCAAAACATGGCAAACTGAGGTAGAGGAGGATTGGGAGGCTGGGAGCTCCCACCTGCCCTCCCCAGCTTCTCACGGGGCTGGTAGCTCCCCAGGCAGGCTGCAGCTTCTTCCTTCCTTGCTTAAGTGGTGCCTGAACAGCAGCACCTCAGAGGACCAGGAAATGCCGAGTATTTTGTCTTTGAAAGCCGAGCCTCGGATCGGTGCTCTGAATCACCCCCTAAGCCTTGCTGAAGAGAGGGCAGGGCACCCACAGCAGCCCTGGGGCGAGTCAGATCTTGTAAACCCCGAGAGATGAGCACACAGAAATGCCTCCATCCATCCTGGAAAGCAGGAGACTCACACTCCTGAGCGCTGCCCCACTCCGCCTCCAAATCCCAGTTGGATTTGAGCTTCCTTCCCCGTCACGGTGAGCTCGCTTCACGTGTACACTCTTGCTAGAACTCACTGGGAACTAGGAAAGCTCTGGTATTAAATAACAGAGATAATGTGGTGAACTGGGAGCCCATAACCAAAATAGCAAAACCTCTCACTGAACCAACTGTGATTTTCTGAGCTCTCCAGGCATCACCCTACCCCATGGAGCCCTTCATTAACATCCCACCTCGATGGAAAACCAAACAGACACCCAAAGTTTGAGCCTTGCAAAATCCAGACCGGCAGATGTGAGCATCTTCCCTGCCCACTGTCTGGGAGTGCCCCTCAAAAAGCTGTGCCTGCAGGAGATGCCCCTTGGAAGGTTCAGCAGACGACAGGTCTCCCCTGAGAATTAGGAATACATTCACTGCTGTCCCAAACCATGGGCCTGTTTAATAAAACACCCTCCAACCTGGCTGTCACCGCTCCTGGGCTTGACAGTGGGGAGAGTGGGAGCTCAAGGGAACCCAGGAATTTCTGCTGTGATCACAGGATGCTTCAGTTCTGCCTCGGGATGGTTTAATTAGGATTATCATGAAAATGCACAGGATTGTGATATTCAGGTTACAAGGCAACGTTAACAGCCATATCAAACAAAGCCCTTCTCATTACCACTTCTGGCAAATGTTCTCATCTGCATTAATTTTTGGAAATCTTCTCTTTCTGAGCAAAACTACAGCAGCAGCGTGCCAGTGTTACACATCTCTGAGGCTGAGCAACCCTAATCCTCTGTAGTCAACAGTTCTGCCACAGCCTGGCAATGTTCACACTTTATATTTACTACCAGTCAAGTCAGACAGTGTTTTAAAGACCAACCCTTTGTCTGCCAATCTGAACTTTCAACAATGTATAATATTTACAAAGGTATGCAGAAAACAAGATCGGTGCTCGGTTTCTCGGAAACGGGTATCACACTCTTGCAACCTGTGTGGTTTTATTTAAAAATACAACATAAACAAAGATGTGATGCCAGAAACACAAGGGAAAATAGGTGCAACTAAGAAAACCCCACTTTCTGTGGGCTGAATCTTCTCCCACGAGCTGCTGTGAGAATCAGGAATAACTCTTGAGAAAACAGTAACGCTGAACTGTTGCAAATCAAAAAGAAAAAGAATAGGGAATTGTCTAATATTAATTGTGCTTGTCTTTGTCTCGGGAGGCTATGCCTGCCCAGGGCAGGCCACAGAGGATCACAGTGTCATGGAATCACAGAATTGTTTGGGTTGGAAGGGACCTTAAAGCCCATCTTATTCCACCCCCTGCCATGGACAGGGACACCTTCCACCTAGCCCAGGTTGCTCCAAGCCCTGTCCAACCTGGCCTTGAACACTGCCAGGATGGGGCAGCCACAGCTTCTCTGGGCAACCTGGACACCACCAGACCTCCCCTGCAAAGAGAAGTGCCCTGAGAGCTCCTGTCTGGGCCAGAGAAAGCTCAATGATGTCAGCACCCAGTGCTGCAGACCTGGGAAGGGACCTTTAAAGGTCACCTAGTCCAACCCCCAGCCACGAGCACATACCCTGCTCCAGACACACCTTCAACTCTGTCACAATCAGTAAGAAAACGGCTTTGGTGACAACTGGATCAGAGATGTCACCTGGTGAGACACTTCTAAAGCAGAGCTGCAGCCACAGGCAGTGGCAGAACAACACAGCTTCGTGCCTGGCGCTGTTTGCACAAGGAAAAGAGTCGCAAAGGAAACCCACGGGACAGCCAAAGGTTTGAATTATTACCCCAGCACCTCCTTTGTGTAACATAACAATAAACCCACAAAATTTGCCTAACGACAAACGCAAATCAACACTCGTTATCCTTCCCCTCCCAACTCCGCTCCCACTCTCACAGCAGGGCTATTTTCCCCATATCCCACTGCTAATCTTTCCACAGCAGGCGACACCAATCAGACCAAGACACCTCCTTTCCCTTCCACATGAGAGCCTTATAAATTGCATCCCTGTAAATCCCTGCATCCCTGTAAATCCCTGCTTGCACTGGCTTGCAGAGACAGGGAATGCTCCCCAACAGTGAGGCCGTGCATTTCCTCAGCCACCTTCCTGCAGCCAGGACACCTCACTGCTTGCTCAAAGCTGAGCCTCAAAATACTGTATTTTCTCCCCAGGAAAGAGTTTAGCTTGGATTACCACAAAATGCATCTTGTTTTGCAATGTATCTCATGTATATTTTGTTAAGTGAAGAGTGGTAACGTGCACGCTGTTGTTCTGTGGATGCCAGGGTGGGAAACCGGGAGACAGAAGGAGCATCGCTGCCTGCAGGGATGATGCAGGCAGGCACCATCAGGGAGAGCCTCCCTGCACTGCACAGTCTCTTCCCTTGGCTACGAAGGCAGAGAGTTAATGGCTTGCCAAAACTCAGGCAGGAGGACCCATGACAGATCTTAAACCAAACCCACACTGAGAGCAAAGGGAATCCAGATGCAAACCGCACAGCAAAGCCCAAGCAACACCCCCTGCTCAAATCGGGAAGCAAGCGTGGGTTTCCGACGAGGAGCTCTGAACTGGGATTGCACTGTCCCTGCTGGTCACCTCGGAAAATACTGTGTTATTTCCTAGGGAAAAAAACCCCAGACATCCCAGAGGAGCCAAGGTGGAATACTGAGGAAAAAAAAACAAAAAACAAAACAAAAAAAAAACAAGTAAAGCTATTTGCAGGTAAGTTATTTTTCTCACAGGAAAAGGTGCCTGTAAGTGATGCTTTAGCAGAGCTGTGATTCTCTGTAGCACAGCTGCTTTGGGGACTCGTCCGGTGCTTCCCTGTGAAATCCCTCTCACCCCCGGCATGCTCCCGCAGCATCACAGCAAATTCCAGCCTCAGAGGAGCCTGTGTGTCATCTTCTACAACAAAGTCCATGACATCTCTTTTCTCTGATCAGTGCCAGTTTAATAGTCTTTGAATCCTGAGGCATTTTGATCCACTGCAGCTGAAGGAACCCGAGCTGGGGAGAGGTCGGGGGAGACGACGAAGCCATCACAAGGCTGTGGTGGTCCCCAGAGGGTTTCAAAGCAGCCACATAAATACCTAGAAATCTGGGTATTTATCTTTCCCTGGCAGCCACTTTTCTGGCATTTATACTGATGTATTTTCCCCTTTAATCCCAAATTCTCTGTGAGCAAAGAGAGGACCTGGCTCTGCCGGATGCCTGGTACCTCTGTGGGTACAAGACAGCAGGCAGTGCTACAAGAGGCCACAACTGTCCATTACGGTCCAGCCTAGACTTTCAGGCAGCAGAGGAACAAGGGACCACCTGCACAGGAAAAAATGAAACCACAGGGTACTTTTTCTCCCAGTTTGCTACTCCAGCAGAAGGGAAGGAAATCCCAGCTGTGTGGTGTGCCCACCGCTTGCAACTCCCCCTGTATAAAGAGCTTATGAGCTCAGACCCTTTGATGAACTTGTACCCAGAGCAAAGCCAGACCTAAAGCTGGTGGTGTGGAGGGCTCCATCCCCCCACTGAGCAAGATCATCCCCTCTCTGCAGCACTGAGACAACCTCACGGCAGCACTGGATGAGGCAGAGGAGGGCTGGAGCCAGTGCCTGGGATGGGATGGTCCTGCTGAAGGCAGAGTGCTCCAGTCAGCTCCAGGGCAGCCCTGGAACTCCCTTACTCCCACTGTTCTCTCAGAGAAACACATAAGCAAACAGAAATATGTGAGACCACGACATGATTTCCGCCCCATCAGGGATCTCCAAGGGGCATGAAATTATCAGTGAGCATCAGTCCTGCCTGCCCCGGGGCTGAGGTAAGCAGCCAGCACAAGGTGCACTTTAAGGTGTGTGAGTGACAGCAGAGCCACATCTCTCCCCTTCTGCCACGTGAGCAGCATCGTTGTCACCTGGACGAGGGAAGGGGAGGATGGCCGGCACTTGGCTTCTGCCAGAAATTCACTCGCCCTCCTTTTTTCTTTTCTTAATGAGCAGGCTATTAACCCAACAGGGACGTGATGAATAAAGACGTGGGCTGCAGAGTGGCTCCTGCTGCGGCCTTGCTGAGCCCTCCAAGCGCTGGCAGCCCTCGCCAGCCCCCCTCTCCCTGCACAGCCTCCCGCCCTCGTCTCAGGTGCTCAGAGGCGGTTGCTTTATCCATTGCTAATGACATTTATTTTCTTCTCAGAGCCTCGGGGAGGGCTCTTTCTCTCGCCCTCCCTGCTGATGTGAATCCTGCTGCCCTGTTATGCTGATCTGAGATTTCTTTTTTTATTGCTGAACTGCTGGTGATCTCCCCTGCATCCCCCATCTCTGCCCCCCAGCCTGCTCTTCCCACAGCCAGGCACACATTTCCCAGCCTTGATCCAGCCAGCATGGGAGTAAAGAGGAAACCTCTCCCAATTTTCAGGTTGGATCAGGTCTCTGACCTGGTGAGGACGGGCTGAGACTTGCCTTTGGGTTTATGGTAACTTTCCTCTAAAAGGTCCTTCAGAAAAAGGCAATTATCACCGTGCCATTAAAGCTTTCCCCCATTGCACGGCCAGATAACTCGCTGGGAGCCTTTTGAAATAACCTTTAAACAATAGATACTGTCCTGTTTACTGAATGTTTCTGAACTCAACAGTAATGCATCCAGATGTCACCCCTGTCTACTGCAGGCCTAACTATTTCTGGAAACACACCAAAGGCAAATTGCTTGGATAATGTCAGATATTGTTGCAAAAAGAATATGACAAGTTTCCATCTCTTTGATGAAGGCTGTGGAGCAGAGAGATGTTTCCCAGGGCAGCAGGGCTGCGTGCACCTTCGACTCAGCTCCACGTAGGAGCCGCATCCCTCCCTCCTGGCAGCTCATGGGCAGGTTCCAGAGGCACACGCTTTCCAGTTTGGGAAAAAAAAATCGGTGTAGCTGTCAAGCAAAGCTCAGCACGCTCGCAACATCCATGCTGGGTGCTCTGTGACCGCAGGTGGCTTTTGTCCTGGAGGTGGGAGATGGGAGAGAAGCAGCGGAGAAGGTGAGGATGGACTGAGCTGCCCTTGCGGTGTCTCAGCCCGTCTTGTGCCGTTATTGTGAGGGAAGTCAAATGCCAGCTCTGACCCATCACAGACTCAACAAGCAAGAGAAAACTGCCTGAAGTGAGAGGGTAACAAAGCTTCCCAGCCCTCAGTGCATCCCTTATCTCCACTCTCTGCCCTGCCAAGGGGAGCACCCACACACGCTGATGGAAGTGCTGGCACCCAGCAGTGTCCCAGGCTGCAGCTCACAGTGCTGGCCCTGGCTCCAGCGAGAAATCTGTACTCTTGGACAGGTAGAATGGGACAAAATCCTCATCACTGTGAGTTTGGCCTAAATCAAGTCCTGTCCCCCCCGCCCCCAAGTGCTGCCTCTGACACAGGCACCTTGAGAACCACATCACCAGAGGGGCCCCGTCCTCCTGCTGATGCACTGAACTGCTGTTAATGGGTCATGGCTGTTATTAGCCTTTCCAGGGAGAAACAGGTCCAAGGATATTTCAAAATGTTATTATGACCTTTAATTTTGTTCCCCAACCTTTCCAGCTGCCCTCTGCCCAGGGCTGTTCTCGCAGGGCTCACGGGTTCCTAAGGTCCCACCCTTGCCTGGGTTGGCCTTGGCTGGGATCTGAATGCGGCTGAAAGGTCTGAAGAGGGTCAAGAGTCCATCACCCAAACCTATTTGTCATCCCACTGCCAATCCTCAGTGCTGGGGTATATGCTGTTTTCTCAGGCAAAGGGCGAACCAATCCCACCATAATAAATCAGATCCCAAGGCGAGAAGGAGATGACACATAATGACACAGGAGAAAGGGTAAATTAGATGGGGAATGAGTTGCGAGTTCAACCCAAACACTTGCCCTTCAATGTCACAAGTTGCATCACGAGCCGTGGCTGCGGGAGCCCTGCCAGTACGCAGCACCTTTTCCCTGGCCATGTCCTTGTCCATATCCATGACAACACAACAGGCAGGTACCAAAACAGGCCTAGGGAGAATGCACCAAGTTATCCCCGTTTCTTACACCAGCACTAATGCAGCTGGGCACTGCGCAGACACACGAGAAGGTCTGAGTTAGGAAAATCCCCTACAGCTTGGCCAGCTGCAAAACCCCTCAGTGTCCCACATGCTGGGCTTTGAGGACATCCTGACATGCCCAAAGGTCAGTGGCACAGACTTTTTCAGCCTGTGAGGATGCAGCGAAGCTCTCTGGGCTGCACATAAATGCCTGGAGGAATTAAGCATATTTTTGTCTTTGCGTCTGGCACCCAGCAAAACATTTCAAGATCCTAAGGGGGTGTTCAGGTATGGCTGTAGGGTCAGTGAGTGCTCTTCAGCTTCAGATTTGGGAAACCTTTAGAAAGGCTTGGGTTATTTAATCCATGGGCAGCGAGCGGGTCCTTGGCCACTTCTGAACACGTTCTCCTCATATTGCAAAGCCCATGAGACCAAACCTTCAGGCTTGACTCTTGTGTCACCTACGTGAGGGTTTAGGGACTGCTGCTGGCGCAATGGAAAAGGATCAGGAGGAGATGTGACAGACAGAGCTACCAGGCTTTGCTGGAAAACAAAGAGAAACACGGCAAAGATACAGCCAGTAACCACGGCACTGGCGATGTTCTGCAACTCTCCATGCTCAGGTAGGCACAGGTATCCAAGAACTGCCTGTATTTGTAGTCTGTGCTCACTAAGAATAAAACAGAAAGGAGCAAATGCTGTTCCCTTCCCTTCCCCTCACATCCCCACATCCTTTCTAAATGAGAGCCAGTGTACTGAGGGGTGATAAATCAACATCAGTCACTTTGCGGGGGATTTTGTTGAAGTTCTTTATCTCCACCGAGCACCAGCACCATTCCTTAAGAGGTCCTGTCATTGTTTTCCACAGAAATCCTGACTGAACAAGAAGAGGAAGGAGGTTACACTTCTAATTACAGCTGCATGGTCTTTAAGGTGTTTAAAATCTCTTTTTCACCAACTGACAGCCCTGGAGCATCTCTCTGCTCCTTCCAGACAAGATGAAAACCAAGCCACAGAGGCTGCAAACAACCTTCAGTTCTTCACACGCCATTGCAACAGGGCAAGAGCCTAAACACAGGTGTGAGATAGTTCAGGCACTCACTTCAGGCACAATTTATGTAAACTACTTTCCCTTACAGCATTATAATTTAGATGCTTACTCAGTAAAGGCAAGATATGATGACTAAAAAACCCATCATACTGGCTGCTTTTGCTCAAAGAAGTCACCCAGGAGCACCATCTGCACTCTAAAAATTGGGATAACCCACCAAGTTGCCTAAAATGACAAGACATCCGTCATCACAGACTCAAGTACACGATTTTCCCACCTAGGTTTTATGCTGATTTCGCTGCTCATTTCAGGCTGGAAGACAATCTGTTGAACCTCAAAGTACCGTCTTCTCTTACCTTTAATTTATTCTGTCAGAAAACCGTCTACCTTAATGAGGATGAGCACACCCCCACTGCCTTCCAAGTTTGGTGATCTGTTATGTCAAATATAAATAATCCTGTCTGAAACCGGTCGATATGGGGAAATGAAAAGCCATCTTCCCTTGGGGGATTTCTCTCTCCCTCCCACAGCCCCCCCGAGCCCTCAGGCTACCTTTAATGTACCGAGCCATATCCATGTGCCTCTGAGAGCACAGACCTAGATGGCTGCTGTATCCATGAAACAGTGACAAAAACAACCCACAGGTAATTGTGCCATCACCTTTCTCGCAGGCAACTCTGGATCCCTCTCCATCACCACTGCTTTGCTGAGTGTGAGTTAGTGAGCGGGTTTGCCGCCTAACCTGAGGCTGGGGTGGTCTCCTCAAACTCATCGGGATGGAGCAGGGGATTTTGATGTCCTTTGGAGCCAGGACATGAGATAGGAACGAACCCTTGTCCTAGGCACATGGCTCCAGGGGAGATGCCCAAACAGGTTATTTAGAGAGGCCGGTTTCAGTCCCATGCTGAGCGTGCAAAGGGGGATGAAATGGAGGAAAAAGGACATGACCCACACACCCAGGAAAGGCATGGGATGGAGGCAGCTTTCCCACCCCATCCCTGAAAGATGCTTTCACGACCTCCTTCACAGGCATGGCTCTGAAACTGAAGATGCTGTAGGACCAGTGACAACCAAGCCTGGAGCACCTCAGTATTTTTCATGCTGGTCTAAGGTGGCAGGACTTGCCCAGTCCCCCTAAGACAGGTTATGGGGGAGTGGATGCTGTGCAGTTCTCCGTGTCCTACTCGCTCTGTCTCCCCCCTCCAAACCCCTTCCCAGCCCCACTCCTGGCAGCCGGGGCTATCCTCTTCCTGCCGCCCTGCTTGCGGGCATCCCCCCCGGGATGCGGGTTTCGCAGCCGGTTCCCTCGGAGCAGCGATCCCAGGCAGTTCAGGATGCACCGGGAAGCGGGCGGCGGGGGCGGGAGTGAAGCAAATAGGGGGAAAAAAACACTGCGAAAGACCCCAGCGCCGGGAAAGACGGGGAGAAGGGGCCCGGCAGAGCGGGGGGGGGAAAGAGGGGGTCCCGCCGCGCTTACCTTCAAACGGGGGAATGGGGGCTGGATCGCTCAGGTGAGGACCGCGTCTCCCGAAGTCTCCCGCTCGCAGAGCATCAACGCCAAAATAAAGGACTTTAAAAATAAAATAAAATAAATTTAAAAAATAAAAATAAAGGGAAGAAAGCGGTCAGGGGAGCAGTGCGCGGAGCAGGCAGCCGGCAGCAAGCGGCAGCAGCAGCAGCAGCAGCAGTAGCCACCCTCTCGGCACATGGCCGGGCCGGCGGCGGCGGCTCTGCGGGGGACGCTCCCGCCTCCCCGCCCCGCGCCCCAGCGCCGCCGGGACCGCCAATGACGGCGGCGGGAGCGGAGCGGGGCCGAGCGGGGCCGGGCCGAGCCGTGCCGAGCCGAGCGGGGCCGGGCCGAGCCGAGCGGCGCCCCCCCGAGCCCCGCACCGGGGCCGCACGGGCAGCGCCGCGTGCTGCCGCCCCCCGCACCCGCGCCCCGGGATGCGGAGGGAGGGAGAAGGCGGACGCAGCCGGGTCCCGACATCCCCCCTCCATCCCCTGCTCTGGG
Organism: Empidonax traillii; assembly: GCF_003031625.1. Classification (NCBI taxonomy): domain Eukaryota; kingdom Metazoa; phylum Chordata; class Aves; order Passeriformes; family Tyrannidae; genus Empidonax; species Empidonax traillii. Next base: position 1,328,215 of record NW_020955397.1, on the reverse strand, counting down.
ATGCGGGTCTGTGCGGGACAGGGGGGAGAGCGGGGACAGCCCCTGGGAGATGGGTCGCTCCCCGCCGAGCTGGGGCATCCCCATATATAGACGCGGGTCATCCCTTTACGGAGCCGGACCACCACTCAACCCCCACACCATCCTGTAGCCGGATCTCCTCCTGACAGAGCCGCGTCACCCATCACAGAGCCGGGGGATACTGGTTTGGCCAAGGGAGCCTCCATCCCCAGTGCTGGCGCAGGAAGAGAATCCCCTTCCCCATCCCCGGTGCAGGGAAAGAATCCCTCTCCCCATCCCCAGTGCAGGGATAAAGAGGAGAAAGCCAAGGCAAAGCCTGCAGAACCCCCCGTTTAGCCCCGAAAGGGTCCCAGGGCATTTTACAGGTGCCATGACTTTGTTCCCTGCTCTGTTTATCGGGAGCTGTGCTGGGGTTTTGGATATTTGGTTTCATTAACAGACACCCCTGGAGAGGGACTGTCTCTCCTCTTCCCAAATCCGTGCCCATTCCAGCACAACCTCAGCTTAGAGTCCTCATCCGCAGCTTTCCTCCAAAGGCGCTGATGCCGTGCGGGGCGTGTTCAGCAGCGGTGATTCACAAGGCTTCTTAAGTGCCTTAAGAGCAGTGATTCGCAAAATTTCCTTAGTCTTGGGGTTGTGAAGACCTCCCAGACCTGAAAAAAAAAAAAAACCAGAACTTGGGACAAAACCTGAATCGGAGCCGGCATTGCCCCAACTCCCACAGTGTGTTCTGCAGCCACCGGTCCCCAGAGTCCCAGCAGAGCTCTCCCGGGCATGAAGGATGCTCAGCATGTCTCAGAAGGCCCTGCCAGCCCTGCCTCATTGCCCCCCACCCTGTCAGCAGTCTCAGCTGCCATCCATTACCCACGTTGTCTGCAAGATGTCAAACTCCTTGGGCACAGGGGCCCTTCTGCAGGCCACTGCCTCTCCCAGCCTCCTGGAGATGATGCTGGGAAGACAAGCACATCCAGCCCAATTTCCCTCTGTCCATCAGGACATACGCCTTGTGTTCTGCAGCGTTCACGTCCCTGGCCTGACTTCCTTTGGCATTCCCAAACTTATTCCCAAGAACGAACCTGATTTTTTCCTTCGGCAGTTTTTCAGCCTGTCGATACTGGCTCTGTCCTTCTTGACTGATGAGAATAATCAGTGCTTTTATAGCACATCTGCTCTTTTTGAGATGGTATCACTTACAGCACTCCTTTAATCCACAGAGAGGGAAACAGTCACATTTAATTAATTGCTCAACAAATAAACTAATTACCACCAGCAATTTCAGCACACTTTGCAACGCGGTTCAAACGCCTGTGCAGAGATGTGAGAGGCAAACCACTCACTTTGATGACAGGAAATCAAAGTGAGGGGGCAAAATTTAGTTTATCTTTAGAGAATCTACTTAAGACTATTATTGTTTAATTGTTATATGTTGAATCACTTAGTACTGAACTGTCTAAGTCGTGATTGCTGTTCAGTTTTTCTTCAAGGTTGCCTGAACCACGTGCAAAAGATATTTAAAAGCTGTGCCAGGAATAAAAAAAACCAAACAATTTTAGCTTTTTATTACTTGTACAGGTCAAATGCCATTGTCTGGCAATTTATCATTGTATCCTTGCTCAGAAATATGAATGATGGAGGTTTTTTGCTCGGGCCATTCATTCTGGTTTCTATGCCTGCACTCCTGTACCACAATAAACATCCTCCTTGCTTCCCAGGGAGATGTCAAAGCAATTCTCACTGAGCTGAGCCCAGGATAGAAGCAAAGAAAAACAATGTTATAACAAGGACTTAGCAAATGCTTTGGGCTGCCTTGTGCGAGTACAGAGCTTGTTTTCTGGGCTCTAAGACGAGGTTTGCTTACCATAAGAGCAATTCTGTGAAGATCAGTTACCTATGAAGGAGAAAAAGGTTTTTATAATATATTTCCATACTGCAGTGGTGTCCAAGACCTCCATCATGAGCACGATCTGGTCGTGTCAGGGGCTGTACAAACACAGAGTGCAAAGAGCCCTGATTCCCATGACTTTGCAACATAAATTTTTACAGAAGGAAAGTGCTAATTAGCATCCACAGTTTGAGAGCCAGTTGATAGCCTCGAGAGCTGGCAGCTGGCCAGCCACAACTTTCATCAACCCCAACATTTGGGAAGTGTCCTGCGCCTGCCAAGTCTGTGGGATAAACAGACCAGCAGCAGCCAGAAGCCAAATCCTTTTTAAATCTTAAGTACAGTGTTCAGGTTATGGCCACCTGCTTCCCTCCACCACCACCACCAGTGGGTTATTTTCAGTGTAAATCCTTCATTGAGTTCGTGTATTCACATTCCTGCAACAAAAAAGTCTTGGATTCCTCACACTTGACTCAGGACTCGGGAGCAAACTGCCCAGGAATATTGTATGATATTCTCATCATTCAGCATCCAAAGCCACTCCCTCGGTTTCTTTCCCACCTCCAGCTTGCTCCATCCCCAGGAAGCGATTCCCACCTGGTTGTCATGACTCTGGAGGCATCTTCTGTCTGAGACTGATAAGTGACCAAAAACCACAACCAAACCTGGACACTGCTGGGAGCAAGTGGCTGCTGAAACACTGCCCAGCTCCCTGTGTGTATTCCCAGTGTTTCACTGTCCTGGGGGACAGTGGTGGCATTTCCAGACTGAAAACTCTTTCAGCAACTGCATTTTGGTGGATGTGACACACACTAAGTGTGTGGTCTCCCAGGGATGCAATAAAATAAACACACGCCTGAAACAGGGTAGCAAAGGGCACTTGAACATCATTAAAGGATCCCACTGCTTGTGCAGCCAGAGATTGTATCTCCCACAAACACCTTCCCCTTCCAGCTTATTGAGGCTGTCAAGGGGTTTGTAGGGCAAGCCCTCCCTGTGCAGAAGCCATGCTGAGTTTTCTGAAGGAAATCTCACTAATCCACAATTTCTGCTCTTTTTTAGACCTTCTGCTAACTTGTCCATTACAAACCTCAAGCACACAGGGCCTGCAGCCTTTGCCATTCGATGAACCAGCCCTTTTGCTAAGCTGATAAAGCTGCATCTTCAAACTCCTCAGGCTCTTTTGGCCCCATGTTCTCTCCTGGATCAGCTCTCCTTGAAGCTGATCCGGCTTGCTGTGCAATCTTCAGGAAGCAGCTTAGTGCCAGAAAGCAACGGCTTGAGGAAGAGCAAGAAGAAAGGTTGGCATCAAAGAGCAGAGCCCCATGCAGGAGGGCTCAGCATCAACCCACCCCCCCTGGAAATTCATGTGGCAGACAGCCCTGGACCAGTGCCCACAGCAGATTCCAGCTCCTCTTGCTGTTATTTGCTTCCAAGCCAAAGAAGAACTCTTCCCCGCCATTCTGGAGATGGGAGAGGACACTTCATGAGAATTAAGATGGTCCTGGAAGGTCAGGGGTGGCAGGTGATGGAAGAGGGCAGAGCAGGATGTCCTGTGTCTGAAGAGCAAAAACTGGGTTTGGTGTGTTTTTAAATGATAAAGCAGATCTTTCCTTACCGAATTTGGTATTCTCCACCACATGCCAGATGATGAAGCATGGAAATATGTCATCTTGGATGCACAGGGAGAACAACAGGACAGAAAACAAGTGGATGGATGGATGGATGGATGGATGGATGGATGGATGGATGGATGAATGGATGGATGGATGGATGGATGGATGGATGGATGGATGGATGGATGGATGGATGTGCCATGGTGAAGGGCACCTGGAAGACCAGGAATGAGCTGAGACAACCGTGGGCTGGGAGTGTCACCCCCAGGTGAGAATGGAAGGTGGTAGAAGGAAGGCACTGAGGTAGCACCTGCTGGATGAAGAGCCATCTCCATGGTAGGACTGGAGCAAGTTTCTCATGCCTCCCCTGAAGAACAAGGCTAGAGCAGAGTTGATCCTGCTTGGAGCATCTTTTGCAGGGATACGTGAATCTGTGTTACAATGCGTGGAGATGGTTATTGCAAAGCCACTTTATTTATGGTGTTTTTATTGGCAGGGGAGTGGGAGTGCAATACAATTTTAGCCACTCTGATGTCTCCATGTCCCTTGCAGCCCACCTCCATTCTAGAGCAGATTTTTCTTCACATTACATGATTCCTCAAACTGTACAGAGGGCTTTCTGCACCTGAAATGGTACAAAATTAGGATGGTCTTGCAGAGCAGGGTGAGGTGTGGGCAGCTCTGGAAGTACTGATGGCTCTATGTCTCCACCACCATCACCAGTCCTGGTCCCCACCAGCTGCAGGAAGCAGGATCTCTTTGCATACGGCAGGAATAGCATAGGACCAGGATTTGTGTGAGATTCAGCCACTTGAACTTGAACCTGAAGAACTGTTGCAGTAGTTCTGGATGCACATCACACTGTGAGCTGCAGGAGTCCAGATCTCAGGTGTGAGCAGGGGCAATAACAGCCCAGACAGCAGCATCTTTTTTTGATCATTTTGGAAAAGCCACGTTGAAGACTGAAGTGAATCTCCAGAGCTCCCAAGTCGGAGACCACCACTCGGTTATGCTCCACTTCTCCAAGCTCACACAAGTCTCTTCCACCTCCCACTGTCACTGTCCCCTGGATCACACCAACCCTTTATAAACACACCCAGAGAACGCTTTTGTCTCTTCCTGTCCTTTTCAGATATTTTGGGTATTTGTGGCAATCTCTCCTGTTTATATAACAAAGCCACAGCCCAGTGTTTGTGACACCATATCCATGGAAACCCTAATATAGCATGCACAGGCGACTAGATCTCATTAGGTGGCTCAGCTGCGGCAGCACTGGGGAGGGAGTTTCTCTGGGCTGCTCTGGTAAGAAGGGGCCTGGCTGCACACTAAGCCTTGAGCCCCTGGTGAGACAGCACCTCCCAAAGAAAAATGATGTTCTCCTATTGCTAATTCTGGCCTTTCTCTTGCTGTCCCACCACCAGCTCACCATGGCACAGCCCTGCCACCCACCTTTGGCTCTGCAGCAGGTCTGGACCAGGAAGAGAGGCAGAAGTGATGGAGATGCTCAGTCATGGCAGTCCTTGCCAGAGCAGGAGCAGCAGGATCGAGCTGTGAAGAGCAGCTGAGGTCCAGTTCTGTGTCTGATTCAAGTGCCAGTGGGGAGGTCCAACTGCATGGTTGGGCTAGGTCCCCTTTGGATGTGGTCCTCGTTGAGGATGAGGCAGAGGTTTTCTTACAAGGCATAAGCAAAAAGAAAATTTTGTCCTGAGGAAGGCAAAACAGGTTAGGAGAAAGCAAGAAGTTGGAACAAGCAGAGGCTTAACAAGTGGGATGTTACAGCTTTTGTTGTTCTTGTGCTGTAAGGCACAAACTCTCATGTAAAGAGGAGGAAATGGCTCTTCCCTCCCACTGCTGCTGGATCACAGTCTGCTCCAAGTGTCCTGTCCTGACTGTCACCGGCACATCTGTGGGTTAAACAGCAACTGCTGCTGCCACATGTGGAGGTTCCTGTGCAAAAACATGCAGCTCACTGTGGCCCAGCAAGACCCAGGTGACACAGAGACATTAAAACCACTTTAGAGAGCACAGCCACTCACCTGTGTCTCTGTTGGGCAACTGAACTCAGATTTGTGTCCCCACCACCTTCTTAGTGCATGACGAAGACAACAGTCAGTGGGCAGATCCCTGATCCTTCTGATTTGTTATGGGAAGAGGACTGAGCAAAGTGATCCCTTGAAAAGGATGATGAACAGTTCTCCCAGTTTTGGGATGTAAATGGAACATCTCATGTGGGCCATGGGCCTGGTCCCAACTCCATGGCTCTGGAATAAAGGGTGAGAGGTGGATCTGGCCAGAGAAATTGCAATACAACACCGATCAGGGCAGGGGGCCCTGGGACCCTGCCTGGTTGCCCATCCCCGTGAGCATCTTCCCTACTTGCCAGCTCCCTCTTCTCCCTTCTCACACCACGTTGGGTCCAGCCTGAGTCAGACACTGCCAAACCTCATCAGCACCGAGGCAAATTCGATCCCGGTCTGGCTGGCTGTGGGTGGGGGCTGTGGATGGCAGAGCCCCGGGGCATGGAGAGCTGCACTGGCCGCGTGGGAGCAGACAGCAAAGCTTCCCTTCCCTCCCTGCCCTTGCCCAAATTGAATTTCCATTTGTGTTAGCGAGGCAATGGATTATAGCTCCGAGGGGTGCTGCCTTGCTTCGGTCCCTAATTTGGCGCATCAATTGTGTTTAAACCTACTTACCTGTGAGGCAGCCTTTGTTCCAGGCAGGCAGCCCTCACTCCTGCCGACGGAGGCAGCTGCTTCCCCAGTTCCCTGCCATGAATGTCAGGCACTGCTGCTGCCAGGGCTCTGGAACCCACAGCTTATCTCCGGCTTTGCGTCCAGGGTCATTAGTGGCAGTGAAAGGAGGGTTTGGATGTGTGGCTCCGCAGAGGGACAGGGTCAGCAACACCTAGTGGGGAATTAAAGCTGCTGCTAGGGTTCATTCAGCATCCAGCCAGGGCCTGAGGGACTCAGCTGAGCACTGTCCATCAAAACCAGCCCTTCTGCGGGATTCACAGCACACTCCAGGTATTCCCTGGGTGTTACTGCACTCTTGGATCTTTTCTGCCAGGGGGTTTGGCAGGGTCTCTGCCTGGGGAGGGACGTGGGGTGTGCAGAGGGACACCTGAGTCTCGTCTCCAGCACAGGATGCTCCTGTGTTAGCACCAGCACAATTGTGATGGCACTGGCTCTGTCAAGAGCTCACAGGTGGGCAGAAAGCTGCTGCTGCTCTGCCTTCAAGAAAAGGGGCTGAACACCTTCCCCCCCCAGCACTGGGCCCATGGGAAGCTGCTCCATGTCAGCTCTGAGTGGTCAGAGATCCAGAAACAGGAAAGGAAAGTGGCATTTCTACATCTCATTGAAATCCTAAAATAAACACCTGAAGCAATGAATGGAAAGCTGGATCCTTGCTCCTCACCTGGATTTATGAGCCACGACGAGGGAGAAACTGAAGGGGAGAGAGGGAGATATATATTTTATTTTTTTTTCCCTCTTCAAATAAATTCTCACTGCTTATCTGCAAAGTTCAGCTGTTTTCAAGCTGACCTGCCCGTGTTATGCTGTGCCACTGCAAATTCCTTCTCTACAGGAAAGCTCAGGAGCTCCACTTGCACACGCCAGCAACCTGGGGTTTCATCTCTAATAGAGGGAGGCAGAACTCGTTAGCTGAGGACCCCCTCCTGCCCCCCAGTGAGGATCACTTGCCTTCCTGCCGTGCTGGCAGCTCAGCTTCTTCTCTTTACAATGAGGGAACAAAGCCAAGAGAGGTGGAGAAGTGGGTGAATCTGCTTGGAGGAGGTCAGGGATGGGGAAGGACAGAAATCTGTTCTCAGGAGCTTTCGTAACGCAGCCAGATGTCTGCCCAAGCACCAGGGTTGGAGGATGAAGGACATCCATCTGACGCCTTCAGTGCATCCAGGAATGAGCCCAGGAGCCTCAGGCAAAAGTGGGGGATGCTGCATCCTCCTCCAGGAAGGTGAGAGGAGCTGTGGAAGGATTGAGATGCAGATCCAGCTCCTTGGGCAGGAGTCTCAGGGCGCTGCAGGGGTTCCATTCACAGCTCCGGTGAATACGACCCCAGCCCCCAGAAATGCCATGGTGGGGGCCTTCCCAGGCATCCCCAGTGACCTCCTGCATGTCGTGCTATCCACACATGTGCTTTTGAGGCTGACACCAGCGGCAGTGGGAGGGCTGGGATGGGACTGGGCTGTGCCCTGGAGTCACTGGACTAGAGGGGTGTGGGATGGGACTGAGGGATGCTCGTCTGGGAGAGCAGATAGAGCTGAATCAGAGACCAAACCCTCTAACCAGCAGGTCACCCGACAAGGAGAGATGCCCCGGATCAATTGACGCATTCCTGAGTAATGGTTATGTCTTAGGACAGCAAAACCTCATCGAATTTAACGTGGAGATGCACACACTGATGATTCATTAAAACACCCGGGCGCTGAGCTGAATCTATTTCCTCTCATTACACAGGGCTGGGAAACGTGGATCTGCCCCTGTGACATTGCTGCAAGGACCAGGAGTGAAACCCAAGACCCAGAGGGGACTGGGGGGGACTCCGCATGGAAGGCATCCGAGAGCACCTCCTGTCACGTGAGCTGGCATTAATAAAACAAGACCACAGACTCGGAGACTAAAGCAATGTGTGTGTGTGTGTATCAAAGAGCTTGAGGCAGTTCATTATAATTCCAATTAACGTAGAAAAGTTAATAACCGAAAGAGAATACATCAGACTTTAAACGAATGAGAAGGGGGAGGGGGAGAGAGACAAGAGGTGTCTTTAAACTGGAGCCGAAGTCCCAGAGCCAAAAAAGCAAAGAAATAGCAAATATTTATCACATCCAATGGTTCGGGGAGGTAGGAGCTTTGATGGGAGCCAAACTGGGGCGGGAGAGGAGCTGGGCTTTGCATGGGAATCCTTATTTTTTTGGATGCTGTGCTGGGGTTTGGAAGGGCCAGAAATTATTCACAGAAAGGCAAAAAAGGAGAGGAGAGGGGGAGAGGAGAGATAAGAGACAAGAGAAGAGAGGGTAGAGGAGAAAAGAGATCTCATTTCTGGTTGTATGGGAGAAATCAGCATTTTCTCTGGTATTTAGCCTTGCAGGGAAAATATTTCAAACACTGTCAATGTTACCTAATGCCTGGGAGCCCAGGCAAAGCCCTGCTTGTAATCAGGGCTCCTTTGTGCTAATATTCTGGTCACCTTTGGGGTGATCCCAGGTTGGGGTATATGGGGACCCAGGCCAGAAGCACCACGAGCAAGGTAGAGCATGTCTATGCAGGGCTCAGTAAGAGCAGCCTGTGAGGCAACAGCCCTTTCCAGTCACTAAGGAAGATTTAAGAGTGAATCACATCAGCCCAGTCGAATTCAATTGCTATTGATAATGTCCATGTGCAATTAGAGCCAATTAAGGGGAGGCAGCGAATGACAAAAGCCAGAAGGTGGGGTGGGGTGTGTGGGGGGGTCAATACAAACTGTCCAATTTCCCAACAACTAAATTCAATTAAAGAGTATCACTTACCCGGCTTGCCCAGGAGGGCCAGCACATAAATGGGCCGGGGCAGGCAGCAGGTGCTGTCTGGGTAGCATGCAGAATTCCAGGAGCAAGCCCTGCTCCTGCCCCAGCTTCAAGCTGCGGGAAGTGGCATCCATGTACTTCACCATGATCGCCGTGTTCCTGGTCATCTTGATGGTGGCTCTGCAGGGCTCGGCGCCCCACGGGAGCGATTTCCCCTACAAGGTGCCCCTCGACCCCCAGGGGCTGCTGGAGCTCTCCTGGAATGTCAGCTACCCCGAGCAAGCCGTGAATTTCCAGCTCCTCATCAGGGACCTGCAGTTCGGGCTCCTTTTCGGGATGTCGGACAGGGGCGAGTTTGAGAACGCGGACCTGGCCGTGCTCTGGAGCGACGGGCGCAATTCCTACTTTGGGGTGAGTCACTTGCATGTTTGCAGGGGTGCTTATGGAGTTCCCTCCCTGCAGGTGAATCTGGTTTGAAAGAGTAGGACTGGCCCAGGGCACAGAGCACATTGAACCGGTCCCACTGCTCAGGGGAAAGGGATCCAGAAGATCTTGGAGGGGTCTAACCCAGGGGAACCCGCGAATCAGGTGCACACGATGGGTTTGGTGTAGGAATTGAACCCAAAGAGAAAAGAATAAATACAGCAGCACATCAGCAAGGCTGGGTGGAACCAGAACCAGGATGTCTCTGCTGTGTTTAGCCGCAAAGAGCTCCAACAGGGGGTTGTACTGACCAGTTCACATTCACGCACACACACAGGATGCATCAACACCTCGGTTTGCTTCTGTGATGCCATCAGTCACATTAAAAATTAACCACAGCTCCCGTTAATGGCTTTGAGACAGGGCAAAAGTCACCAGCCAGAGAGGCTGCTCCCGCCAGCACCAAGAACCTGGCTGCGAGCTGCCTCCGACACTACCGCCAGGATCAACAGGACAACGGGGCAACCTGGGGGGGCTGTCAGAAATTAGACATGCAAATGTATTTGGATGATAAGTGAACACCTCGTGGTAGCAAATGCGGAGGAGAAACTAGTTTCTAATGGTGCTGTTTGATATTGCTGCTGCAAATCTCCACCCCCTCCTGACACACTCTGTTTGTCCGGGTCCTTGTTTGGGTTGTCTTTCCACCCCTGGGCTCTCCAGTCCTGTCCCTAGACCACCACGTTCAGCTTATTGCCCTTGCACTTGGCTGCAGAAAGCAATTCACATTTTTCCCCCGTGTGAGGCTTTCCAGCGAGTTAAATTTTTACCTCTCTGCTTACTTCAAATTAACCATAAAATACGTCCTTTCGCAATCAGCCGCAATGTGATCTGCAGTGTAATGAAAGCATGAAAAGAGGGGCTTATTATCTGCACTGTTCTCCTGCTAATTACCAGCCATTCAGGATCTGTGGTGGCCCGAATGCTACAGTATCTCACAGCATCATTTTAAGAAAACATAAAGGATCATTTCTAATCTTGCCTCCGTGTGCTCACCGAAAAGACAAACAGCACTGAATGAAACACCCGGCAGCATTAAGGTTTTCTCTTTCGCTTGGTGCTGAACAGCATCCTGCATGGAGATTGCAATAAATCTCTCCAGTCCTGGTTTTCTCTCTCCCAGCAGCCTTTCTTCTGGATAAGTATGTCAGCTGTTAAAAAGATCCAAATTTGCTTAACCCCCCATGTACTACAAGATTAATTTGCACACCATATTCCTATGAAAGCAAATGTCATGCAAGCTCCATGTAGCTGATTTTACTCTCCCCCTCTAAGGACAATATGTTCTCAAAATATGACTCTATAGTTCTGGCTGAAATTATGCCAAGTTGCTTTATTCTTTTTCTTCTGTTTTTTTTTCCCCCAAAATAAGAGAGCTGATGTCACTTATATATGTATAGCGAGGTACTTCTTGGGTGCCTTTTCTCACTAAATAAAATATGTATCAATGATAGAAACAAAAGATCAAGGCAACAACCCTGTTCAATTCCAAATTATTGCAGGATTTTATACTCCAAACCTTCAAATCCTGAAGCACAGGAGTAACCTACTGCTTTGCTTCTCAGGATGGCTCTGTCGCCATCCTCAACAATGAGCAGTTTTTGAGAGGTCATCCTGGGCTTCCAGAACAACCTGACCACAACAAATAAGGATTTTGAAGAGGGGTAGTAATTTCTGGGGCTTACATTACAGCCCAGCAGAGGTCTGATCTTAAATTGAGAGCAGCTGGCTTGTGGAAAGGGTTTTGGAGAGCACATCACGCCCCTCTAGAAGGTCCCCCCTGGACAAATACACCCAAAACACAGCACAGACTGATCAGACTGATGCAACATTTTCATATGTCCCTGCAGGCTTTCTTCCCCCCGCCCATCCTTTTCACATCTCAACCCTTAAAGGTCTTTCTGCAGACTATTAGTGCTGGGTCAGGTATTTCACAGGTCTGCCTGTGCTGAGCACCAAGAGCCTCGTGGCAGAGGCTGTTCTGGCACCGCTGTGCCTGTGGGCTGCTGGAGGTGGGCATGGAGCAACCAAAAACCAGACCATCTCCACCCCCCCCACCCCCCCCCAATCTCTGGGAATGCAGCAGGTGAACCACCTGGAGGACCAGAAACAGGACCTCAGGACCTGTGGCAGCTCTGGAGGTGCCTCTGGGCTGAGCAGGGTGCTCTTTCTCTCACAGGATGCCTGGAGCGATGCCAAGGGGCAGCTCCACATGGACTCGCAGCAGGACTACCAGCTCCTGGGGGCTCAGAGGGAACCCGAGGGGCTCTACCTCCTCTTCAGAAGAGCCTTCAGCACCTGTGACCCCAAGGACTACCTTATAGAGGTATACAGCACCACCCTCACCCCTCTGTGCCACTGTGGCACCCCTCAGCCCTGGGGCACGGCTCCAAACCCCCAACCTGTGTGGTTATATCTGGTTTTGGAGGCAGCATCAGGTGTTTGTGCTGCCTAAGGCAGAAAGGAAGCGAGCTACAGCTGTCAGTCCTGGGACATGAGTAATGTTTGGCACCATCTATTTATGACCCCTTATAAACCTCTATAAAAGTGTAGATTTTAGCTCATTTGCATCATCAGCTCCTGTTAAGCATGTGTTAGGTCTATATAAATACCTCCTGCATCACTCTGGTCTGCCGTCTGGAGCCAACTGTTGGGAGTGTTACGAAGAAGGGTTGGTGTATCAACAGGAGGCAAAGAGGAGGGTTGTGGCAGGAGCTGGAACAAAGGGACAGCAAATAGAGACACTGTGCTGTGCTTGTATGTGGCTTGCTGACGTTTCTCTGGGTCTGCATTGACCACTGCCCTGTGAGATGGGACTGGGGGGGAAACGTTCCCAATGGGGATGTCAAACAGCTTCAGAGTCTCAGCCATGGACCCCAGGTGCAGGCAGGAATTGGTGCAAGGCTCATCTCAGATGAAAGCCTTTGTGGGCAGGATATTTTAGAGCCAACGTGGGCACAGAGTGTCCTTGAGTTTTTGTTGCTGGTTTTTCAAAAGCTTGTCTTGTGGTGAGAAACATCTACCGTCTGCCAAAACACTGAGAGCCCTGGAGGAAAAAATCTGTGTGTGAACAAGGAAAAGACTTGCAGGTCTTTATTCTCTGATCCTTTAAGAACAGATTATTCTCTTTTCCCTTTCTTCCTTATCTCCTGTCCAGAGCTCTCCGTGTTCAGCAGCACCTTTCTTCCTTGCAGTAGACTTTGAGCAGAGCTTCTTGTGGCACCTTCCCCCTCAACAGAAGCTGGGAGAAAAGGGAGGATTTCAGGGAGAAGTTTTGTGTCTGCTGTTACTGCCCAGGCCACTTACTGGGGCTGGGCTGCAGGGTGGGATGAGCCCTGCACTGATGTGGTTGTCCCAGCCTTGAGCTCATGAGAGAGGAGGGGCTCTGAAGCAAAAGGGACAGTATGTTAAGCCTTATGGAATTTCAGACTCTCCCACCTGGCAGAGAACCCTCTGTGATCACCTCAGCCAAAGAAATGCCTCAGGTCTATAATATTCCTGGGACAGCACAGCAGAGGGAACTACTGGTACGCTCAGGGTGGCATCCCACCTGGGAATGGGGCAAGAGATCCATTCCTGGGTTCATGCCACCAATACTGGTGCCAATAGTCCATGCAGCTCATGTTTCTACATGGTAAAAAAACTGCCTGATATACTGTGCTCTTGCTTCAGGATGGCACTGTGCACCTCATCTATGGGATCCTGGAGAAACCAGTGCATTCCCTCCAAGCCATCAACATATCTGCCATCCACGGGGGACTGCAGAGGGTGCAGCTGCTGAAGCCCAACATCACCATCCCTGAACTGCCCAGTAACGTGAAGACCATGGAGATAAGAGCCCCAGACGTTGTCATTCCTAGCCAAGAGACAACCTACTGGTGTTACATGGTAGAGCTGCCAAAAAACTTCCCCAAACATCACATTATCATGGTAAGAAGTAGGAGGAGAGGCTGCCTTCCCCAGGGCAGATCAGCAATCATGTTTTCATTCAGTCATCCTGCAAAGTCCACCCCTTCCTTCCCTGTCACAGGGAGGCTTTCAGACCCATACATCTTCCCAGACATGGGCCCAAAACATCTCCCAGAGCCATCCCACCAGCCAGTAGCATCCTAATCTCTCTTAACCCAAAATCAGAAGTTTCTCAGCAGGAAGGGGCCAGTCGATGTCTTTCTACCTGGCACATCCAGCAGGTACCAGGGCAGGCTCAGAGATGACTCCCTGCAGAAGGCAGAGCTGTGGCCATCAAGGACAGACCCGCAGCAGGATTATGGCACACAGTGAGCCATGAGGAATATATAAACATGCTTATGGAAAAGGGCTGGCAAGAGCAGGGCATACTCCAAAAAAAGAGGGTTACAGACATAAATGCAACTTGTGTGCCTTGCCCAGGCGTGTGGCAGGTGCTTGGGTCACCTCCCTCAAAGGAAAGGCAGAAACCTGCTGGCAGCCTAGTGCAAGGAAAGGATGAGCCACTGGGAGAGCATCGCCCTGGCAGCTGTGGAGGTGGCTTGGCAGGTGAGCTGGCACAACCAGAGTCAAAACCACACAGTGGAGAGAGGGAAAACCTGAAGCAAGGGCTGAAGCAAGTGCTCGGTGATTTATAGGGGAGAGACGGTGCTGCAAAGGAAAGCTCAGAAGGAGGATTTTCTCTCTAACAGATGGTGTGAAGTGAATCATCTGTGTGTAAGTAAAAAGCCTGTAACTCCTGATACCTTCCCGCTGCTGCAGATCACTTCTACAGCTGGCACTTTTAGCCAGAACCGTTCCTCAGACTGGTTTTAATCACTCTTTCTACCCCAAATTTACCCCTTGCCATGCCCCAAGCAGCTGTCAGATAGAAACAAAACCCAATAGCTTCAGTTAGAGCTACCACGAGGGGGCCAGGACTCTTTTTAGGAAAAAGGGTCACCTCAGCCCTGCAAGACTGGTAAAGGACTCAGTCATCACAAAGCAGACCAAGATCTCCTGCTGATCAGGTGCTCCTGTTACTGGAGAAAGGCTGAGATGTTTCTACATGTGTTCTGGTGGGCTCTGGGTTGGTCCCAAGGCCAACCAAGAGACTAAACGTTTCCACAACTACCCTGAGCGCTCTCCTTGGGTGCTAGTTCCAACTTAACTTCCTCTTGCTAGCCAAAATATAAAGTAAAAGCTCTTGGTGCTTCGTGCCTCACTCCCAGAGCAACCTTCCCTCCCCACCACGGGGTAGAAACTGTCTCCCCTTCAGTAGCAGGCGCCAGACATACCTGTCTTGGCTCCTCTTGGAGCCTGGACGATGCCAGCCTCAGGGATGGACTCTCAGTGCGTCCTCCTTCTGGGATCTGCTTTGCAGTACGAGCCAGTGGTCACGGCGGGCAACGAGGCTCTTGTCCACCACATGGAAGTCTTCCAGTGCACGGCCGAGTTCGACACCTTGCCCCGCTACAACGGGCCCTGCAACTCCAAGATGAAGCCAGAGCGGCTCGACCACTGCAGGCATGTGCTGGCAGCCTGGGCCATGGGAGCACAGGTGGGTGCAAGGGTGGAAACCGTCCTGTTGCCTCCCAACACTTCCCAGTCTCCTCTCGGGGTTGCCCCATGTGAGTTGTTCCCACCCCATTCTCCGTTGGGGTTTGGGTCCAGCCCCATCTGACCTCCCTAAGCTCCCTCTGGGTGCATCTGAGTTCCTGCCTCTCCCCAGCTCACTTCCTTGGTGCCATAAATCTGGATCCCAGGTGCAATCCAGTCCGGGTTTCTCCCCATTTCATATCCCAGCCCTGATCCAGTCCAGGTTTCCCCTTGTTCCTGATTTTGAGTGTAATCCAGTCCATGTTTCCCCCTATTCTGGTTCACAGGTGTGATCCAGTCTGGGTTTTCCCCATTCTGTATTCTGGCCCTGAGCCAGCCCGGATTTCCCCCCATTCCATATTCTCACCTCATCCAATCTGGTCTTTCCCCCACCCTGTATCCCACCTGTGATATAGTCCATGTTGTCCACCATTCCAGAGGGGCACTGGAAGAGGCTCCCCAGGGCAGTGGTCACGGAGTTCAAGGATCCTTTGGACAACACCCTCATGCACATGGTGGGATTTCTGGGGTTATACTGCCCAGGAGTTGGCAATGATGATCCTTCCAACTCAGGACATTCTGCTGGGGGGTTATGTCACTGCACGTACCTGTGGCACGGGAGAAGCCTTTGGAAACAAGACCATCTCATGAAGCACAACCAAGAGCTCAAATCATGCCCCTCAGCCCACAGTGAGGGTCAGGATTATGGCCAGACATTTCCCTTTGGCTTTTCAGCCTTGTCCCTAGGAAAGCCACCCCAGTGCTCCGCTAACACCCTCCCTCTGCTTACAGGCTTTCTACTACCCTGAAGAGGCAGGTGTTGCCTTCGGTGGCCCAAACTCCTCCAGATATTTGCGCCTCGAGATCCATTACCACAATCCCCTGGTGTTCAAAGGTGAGGGGATGTGAGCAATGCCTGCTGCCTCCCCAGTAAGGGGAGAGCTGGGGAGGAGAGCTGGGGAGATTCCAGGGAAGGCCTGACATCCTGTTGGGGAGGGCTCTGGACAAAATCATAGCCCCGCTGTCAGCTATCTGGAGACCTGATGGTCCAGATCTGTCCTAGCAGGAAGAATACATTAAATTCCCACCATGGTGCCTCTTTTCTGGTCTCAGCAAAGTCATCTTTGCTGAAGGCTGGACCTGTGCAAGCCCAGAGGTGGAGAAGGATGCTCAGGAAAGGAACCTCTCTGAGCCTGCAGGCAGAAAACTGCCCCTACAGAGTTCCTGCAGGGATGTGATCCAAGGCAGCACCAGTATTTAGCTGGGCTGTCTCTGGGTGTCCCTCTAATTTCCTTGCAAGGTAGTGGTGGTGAATCTCAGAGCAAGAGAGACAGCGGTGCCAAGTCACCAGCGAGGAGGCAGCAGCAGCCTGGCTGGGGATGGGGGGATGTGGATGTTGTTTTACTGTACTCCTGCTTCGATAACATTGTCAGGAGACACATTGAAAAAAAAAAAAAAGGTTCCAAACAGCCCAGTTTCTTCATTAACATAAAAACAAGTAGCTTCTTGACTACCCAAGTGTATTTTTAGGAGACCAGAGCATATGCACTGTAGATCAGTCATAGCACATTGGGCAACTCGAGAAGAAACACGTCTATAAATACAGAGCTCATGTCTTTCATAATTTATCTGCTTTTGCATGTTAACCAATAGTGTCTCCCCCGTTATTCTTATCCCTGAGTGGGCTCAAGCCTGGAGATAGGGGATTCAAAGCTGGCCCGAACCCCTCCTGACCTACTGACCCTGCTCTTTCCCTTTGCTTTCGTGGCCTTAGACTTCTGGATGTATCAGCTAAAGAAGAGGCAATGAGCCATATTTCTAAGGGACTTCTCCAAAGCATCCCATGCTCTGTGTCCTTCTGCTTTGGGCTCTCCAAAGGCACCCCTTATTTCACTCTCCTGGGAGCAATTCAGCCTTAGGTCCATGCCCTCTCTAGGGGAGCAGGCTCGTCTGGGCGCACTCAGCATGAAAATGCCTGGGATTTAAAGCAAGAACCACGCACGGGTTTAGAAAGCGAGAGGCTGGCGATGCAGGGCAGTTTATCACACCTGACCTTGTCCCTGAAGTGACTCATCCTCTCGCCCGCCAGGTCGCCGTGACTCCTCAGGGATCCGACTGTACTACACGGCCAAACTGCGGGACCACGACGCCGGGATCATGGAGCTGGGCTTGGTCTACACGCCCGTCATGGCCATTCCCCCTGGTGAGGACGCCTTTGTCCTCACGGGCTATTGCACCGACAAATGCACCCAGCTGGTGAGTGCCCGGCCTCTCCACCCCGGCTTCACCCCGGAGAACAAAGTTTACACACGGCTTTCCCCAGGCCCCAGGCAGAACTGTACTCCAGGCTCCCGGTTCCCAGTTTTGAACTTACCGTGAGGTTGCGCTGAAAAGAAAAAAAAAAAAATCTGCTGTGTACAACAAACAGAGAGCAGCTGGTTGGGACGCGCTGAATCCCCCTCGAAGCAGCTCTCCTGGGGAGCCATCTGCTCCAGCTCCCGGGGGTACCATTCCCATAAAACTTACTGCCGAGCTGGCTGTGTCCCAGTGGTGCTTCCCTCCATGGGGAAGAGAAAATTGGCTTCTGCATCCAAGGAACTTGCCAAGAGCTCTCTCAGAGATGGTTCCGAAATGCCCACCTTGCTCTCAGGGATATTTTAGTAGACATTTTTGTCGGGCCTACCCAAAAGGAATAATTTGTACCTCCACTAACAAGTGCAGGGAAGCAAGCAGCATCCGGCTCAGCTGCTCCTGCTGACCCAGAGAGCTGGTTTGGCAGTGGACTGAGAGTCTGTTCCTCTGCCAGGAGCTCCCTGACAACCTGCTCCGAGGGGACAGTGATCCCCTAAACTCCTGTGTGAGAGCCAGGACAGGGGCAGCTGGTTCCCAGCACACAGCAGGGGATGTATGGGAGGGGAGAGGGATGGGGTCAACACCTTGAGCCGTCCTTCCCCCAGGCTCTGCCCGCTGCCGGCATCCGCATCTTCGCCTCCCAGCTGCACACTCACCTGGCAGGAAGAAAAGTGGTGACAGTGCTGTCCCGGGACGGGAGAGAGCGGCAGGTTGTGAACTCCGATGGGCACTACAGCCCTCACTTCCAGGTACAGGGGTCTGCAGGGGCAGTGGGGTCCCGGCTGGGTGTCACCCGTGGGGTTGCCCTGGGCGCAGTGCCACGGAGCTGCTCTGATGTGACCCCTTTCCTTCCCTCCCAGGAGATCCGCATGCTGAAGGAGGTGGTTGCAGTCTTTCCAGTGAGTTGCTCCAGAAACCGTGGCAGCTTCCAAACAGCACACCCTGACCCCATGACCTTGAGCCCCCCTGCCTCCTTCCATCACCCCAACCTTGAGCCTCCCTGCCTCCTTCCATCACCCCAACCTTGAGTCCCCCTGCCTCCTTCCATCACCCCATCCCCTCTGGGGACGTCCCTGTGGGCTGCAGGAGGACAGTGCCGTCCCTGGGTCATGTCTGCCACCCTCACGCCTTGGGGATGTCGGGGCCCATCTCATATGGCACAAAACTGGTGTGTGGGCAGCAAGGAGCTGAATTAAGCACCTAATTTAGCTGAACTTCGTCTACCAGAGGGAGGCTCCTCAGGGGGTGAGGACGAACCACAGTGGTGCCCCCTCTCCTCTCTGGGCAGAAGGAGAGGAAGAGATTCAGCATCAGTGGTGGGAGTGTGTGGTAAAACAGAGGTGGGAAGTGCCCTGGGGCCTTTTGGGTGAGGAAGAACCTGGCTGCAAAGTGGAGGACACCTGTGGGACCTGCCTTGCCCCACGAGGCTGCCCAAAATACTGAGCACTCATTGAGACCCCACCCACATCTGTGCCGGGACACCACGGCCCCCAGCACTGACTGTGACGGGGAGGCTGTTGTGCCGTCAAGTCGGGTACAGATTTGGCACTTCAAACTGTTGCCTAAGTGCATTTTTTTTTAAGGTATTTCAGCCCTGCAGAAATTCTTAAAAAGCGAGGAAAGCAGGAAACACCATCCCTGTGATACAGCCCTAGGGAATCTCCACAGGGAATGCAAGTTTAGCAAGCGCTCCTGTGGCATTGCTGATGGGGAAACAGCTACTGATATGGGGAGCAGAGATCTACTGTGTTGTACACTCCCCAAATCCCTTAATTTGCCTGTATTTGAACCTCCCCAGGGCGATGAACTTATCACCACCTGCACATACAACACGCAGAACCGGAGCCAAGTCACTGTGGTGAGTGCAAGGGCAGCTCACCTGCCTTGTGTGGGGCTCAGGTGTGTCGGTACCCCAGGGCTGGGGGCACCCACAGAGTGGGCTCCTGCATGAACCCAGGCTGAATCACAGCCAGAAAACAGAGGGAGTGTGGGAAGAAGGGAACTCACAAGGCTCTGCTGCCTGCAGCGGGGATGGCAAGGTGCTAATTGTGAAGTAGCATGTGTCACTCTAATTCCCATCACAAACTGTTCCACCAGGAATTAATTGTAATTAAAGAGAAGTGGCATTTTTTGACAGTGCATGTTATTTTCTTACATAGGCAGGGAAAAAAAAAAAAAAGAAGAGCCTGCCAGAGGTACCATCAACAGGGACAAAGCTAAATATAGCAGAGGGATTATAGGAAATCTGCATTTTAATGTAAACCACACTGTCTAGCCTGAAAGTCTGTCCTTGCACAAAGGGCAGTTGGGCAAAGTGCTGTCCATCCCATGCACCTGAAGGGGTGTGTATATCTATATTTATGTATCTATTTACCCAGATATACAGATGTACAGATTATAGCTTTAGATATATGTGAGTTTACACACAGAGGTGTGAGCTTTGTGTCTCCCTGCCCTCCCTGCTGGCTGTGCAACCCCAGCAGGGCACAGCCAGACCCCACTGCCATCACCTTTGTGTCTGTGCTGCAGGGAGGGTTTAGCATCCTGGAAGAGATGTGTGTGAACTACGTGCACTACTACCCCCAGACGCAGCTGGAGCTGTGCAAAAGCGCTGTGGATCCAGGATACCTGCACCGATACTTCAACCTCGTGAACAGGTACGGAGCCCCTGCACGGTGGGGCTGAGGGGAGAGGGATCAGTGCAAAACTCTGTGGTGGTAACACTAGAAAAAAAGCCAAACCCAGGGTTTTAAGGGTGATTGTGGGGTGAGAACCTCTGGGAAGGGAGAGCAGTCCCGGGAAAGGACTTCACAGAAAGAGTCAGAGCATGACCATGTGCTTAAGTGCAGAATGTTCCTTATAACCCAAGGCAGACACCGAGCATCCCTGCCAGAGAAGCTGCAGCCCATCCACCCAGAATGAGAGGGGGAGATGCTGACCTTGCACAGGGTGTCCTACCCACAGGCGGTCAGCTGGCCCCAAATCCTTCCCTGCAGGTGCCCACTGCTCTAGGCGCTCCCTGTGCCCAGCACTCACTTCGGAGCCATTCCAGGTCAAGCTTTGGGCAGGCAGGAATTAGTCACGTCCAGGAGGACAGCACTGCCGTGTTTCAGTGTGGCGTTTCTCCTGCCCCAGGTTTAACGACGAGGAGGTCTGCACGTGCCCTCAGGTCTCTGTCCCACAGCAGTTCGACTCTGTCCCTTGGAACACGTTCAACAGAGATGTGCTAAAATCCCTCTACGGCTTCGCTCCGATCTCCATGCACTGCAACAAATCCTCCGCCGTCCGGTTCCCGGTACGTAGAGCTTCACTCCCAGGGCTTCCCAACAAAACTCCCAGCTGTAGGTAAAGAGCAGCTTGGCAGAGCTGTGGGAAGGTCTGTGCCAAGCACGTGGGTCAGGTGTCCAGTGCTCAGGACGCATCTAAACACCCAGGGGGGCTCAGGGCAGGGAGCTGGAGCTGCCAGGACACAGAGCCCAGTCCCGGTGCTTAAACAATCTGTCCAGAGCCCACCATGGATGATCCCAGCCAGACTCAATTAGGAGGTGCATTTGCATAAAGTGATTTGGAGGCTGCTTTTGCTGAGCGTTGAAGAAGGGCCGGCTCCAGATCCAAGGAGAAACGTGAGGTGGTTTTTAGGATTTTGGCAAATCACGTCAGGTCCCAGCAGAGCGAGCTCATTAAGCGCAGCATCTGTGCAGCCTCCGAACGCGGCGATCTAGCAAAACGTGAAGGATAAAGGACTGTGAGATCCTTAAAGGAAAAACAGGCCCAGTGATGAGGGACATAACGATGATGGCAATGAAGATTTAAAACCCCTCATGGCCTCATCTCCCAGTGCCATTTATCAGTGTAATAAACTTAGATGATAGCCTATTCCTGGATCCAGGGATATCCACTGCAGCACAGGAGGATGCCAAGCTGACTGCAGGGATGACCATCAGCTTTCTGCCCCAGTAAACTCCCTTCAACAAAGTCCACTCTGGAGTGGGCAGAAACCTTTCCAGTTTCCTGGAGCTGAAAACCCAGCACCTCTCAGCTGTGCAGAAGACAGAAGTGCAGAACAGTGGTGCAGAAGTTTTGTGCAGCAGGGGAATTATGAATTAAACCTCTTCATTACAGTTCAGACAACTCTCTTGATTTCAGAGAGGTCTGGGGGGCTTCTGGGAATGGACTCGAGCAGAGCCAATGCTGGCACGAAGTGAGTCACGGGCACCACAGCGAGGGTGAAGGAACTGAGCTGCCTCCCTGCTCTGCTGGTGCTTCAGAGCGAGCCCAACCTTGAGACATCTCATTTATTCCATACTGTTTCTGCCAAGAGAAAAGCACCAGTTTCTAATTAAGCCCATGTTTTTGCAGTTCAGTGATCCCAAATCTGATGATTTCTGGAAGGAACTGAGTGCTGTTAATTACCGCGCAAAATCTCAAGGTACCACTTGTGAGAGGCAGCAGGGATGATGCCATCCCCAAGTCCCCTGCACCCTCAAGGGCTCACAGTAAACTCCCTTTATTCAGATTTCCACTTGAAAGCACTGAAAACAACAAGTATCAAGACACTCCAAGTGTCTTTGATCCATCTGAAAAGCAGGCACAGGGTTTGGGATGTATCAGCAGGGCAGATGCCGCAGCAGATGGGCTCAGGACTGGAGCCGAGCCCTGGAGCAGGCGCACCCTAAACATCCTTAACTGCTCCCCTAAGCCAGGAGGGTACAAGAAAATAGTTGTTTCTCCAGCTGGTGCTCCCCTGCAATGCTGTCCCCTCTCTGGTCGCTCCCCATGAGCTTTGGAAAGCTCCCTCCATCCCACTCCATCTTTCCCCGGGGTTTTCCTGGTGCTGGTGCAGGTTCTGGCCTGTTTCGCTTGACATACCACAAGAAATTTCAGCTGAAAACATAAATTCAACTTTCATCTTGCTGATGACTCACAGCTCTACCTCTGCTCTCCAGACCTCCCTCCTCCTGCTCACGCTGCGGCTCAGCCTCTCGCTGACATTTCCGCATGAGCACGCAGCCAGCAGCCAAACTGCAGCATCACCAAACCGGAGCTGAGCCCCGCTTTGCCCTCACAGCCCCTGCCCACATCTCCACTGGCCACTAACCCAGGCCAACACGTCTCATCTGAGTTAGATCCTGCTCGGCGGGCTCAGCCCTCGGCGCTGCCTGGACCTGGCAGATTGCTCTTTGCAGGGAACATCCCCGAGACAAGGTGTCTCCTCACATGCACAGAGCTGGAGGTTTTGTCCTGGCCGTGGTCACCCTGAGCCCTGATGGCTGTGACAGCCCTTCCCCAGCTCTGTCACACGGCACCTCATCCAGGCTGCTGCATCCCTCCTGCTCTGCAGCAGCTGCACAGGAATGTCCATGCTGGAATGCTGCAAATTCCTGCCAATTTTTGGTGGAGAGTGTTTTTTAGAGCATGGTGGTGACTGTGGGACTCCCTGGTTTGAGTTGCCTCCATCTGATTTGGTGGGTAGCACTTTTTGGGGTGGAAACATCCTAATTGTGGTGAGTTTGTGAAACGTGGTGCACTGCAGACGTCTGTGCCGCTAAGAGGATGTGTAGGTGCTTCTGTAAAATGAAGAATTAGTAATATGAATAATTAGTAGCATCTCATAAGAAAACATCCTGATTTTGGCTGAAAACACTTCAAATATTAAAGCTCATTGGAGAGATGGGGAGAAACACCCAGTCTCCAAGTACCTGAGGCTTGGTCTCATGGTGCCAAACTCTCTTGCAGGGCGAGTGGGAGAAGCAGCCGCTCCCCACCATCACCGAGAGGTTGCGGGAGCCTGTGCCCCACTGCCCGTCTGCCCCGGGGCCTCAGCCTGCTGCCCCCATCCCCCTCAACCTGGGCCAGCTCAGGAGGGACTGACATGATGCCTGTTCCTTCCATCACGACGGGAAGTGCCTTCGGGCAGGAGCATCCATGGGGAACATCCCGTCGCTGTCCAGGCATCCTGCCCACACAGCGATGCCAACTGGTGCCCGGGCCCCTGCAGGGGGGTTCGGGCTCATGAGCTAGAGTTCAGAAAGTACCCTGGAGATGGAAAGTGCTATATTTAGTGTGTTATTAGCAATCCTGGCTCTGAGTAATGCTGCTTTCCACCCCCAGAATAAGACTGTGGAGGTTTGCTATTGTGCTAAACCCAGCGTGGCCCCAGGGAGTGGGGGGAGAACCTTGTTTTCCCACAGGGAAATTGAGGCAAGGACATGTGTGGGAGCAGCATACAAGCCCTTCAGTGCCCTGTGGTCCCTTTTAGCTCAGGATGGCTCCACAGGTGCTCTCCCACCCTGCCAGCCATGGTGGGGATGGAGGGAAGGAGGGAGGGATGCCACGATGCCCACCTGACACTCACCTCCCCTCTACAAGGACTGCAGCTGCCCACCGTGCTCCTTCCCCCACTCCCCCATGCTGGGGGTTATTCCTCTCGATGCCACCAGATGCCAAAGGCTGGGAACAAATGATACCTCTGGGAAAGGGTTTAGAAAGGGGGAGGGATGGGGTGGGGAGGCATGGGGAGGGGAATGACAAATCTTTTGTCAGGAAAAAATTACTCCATTAAATATCTCAATGTAAAATAAATTGCTTTTTGCTGTCGAGCTCCAAGGGGAGAATGCTCAGGAGGAGCAAAGGAAAGACTGGAGGTGATGCAGGAGAGATCATGTCCATCCCAGCTGAGTGCCTGCCCTTGCTGCCCCGGGACAGGTGGGATCCAGCCCAAGTGGCCCCCAAAATTCATCCTCCCACCTTGAGTGTAAGGGAAAGCTCAGGACAGAGCACTGCATGTCAGAAAGGTCTTTTTAAAGCAAAATGTGATCTTCCATGCACAGAGTGGATCCCTGGCTTGGCAGGGAGGCAGCACGCTCCTTCCCCCGGGACAGGACTGTGGCCACCCCCTCCTCTGCCCTCCGCCTGCCAGAGGGAGGGCAATCGCCTCCTATTCAAGGGAAAAATTCCTCTCAATCTTGTTTTTTAATGTTTTCAGTAAAACCAAAGCAATTTCAGAGTTCACGCTCTTGCCCGTAGCGCTTGCGGCACGAGGTTAAGGAATTGAAATCAGCTCTAAAGAGGGTATGAACCAAGCAAACCTAGTCAAGGGAAAGAAAAGGGGAGAGCGTGGAGTGAGATTATTTCTTCAGGCGGGTGAAACCTTCAGCAGAGATCAGGCCCTCGCTGTGCCAGGCAAGGGGAGCAGAGCAAGGGATAATTGTGGGGACAGGTTGGAAGTCGCTGACCCTTCCCTTGGGCAGCAGGGAGTTCATGGGATGCGTGCGTGTGATGGAAAACCATCCCCGATGCCTCCCAGCCTGGCTCTGTGTGCCAAGGGCCACAGGGCTGGCAGCACACGGCTCAGCCTCTGCAGGCAAACCCCTCTCTGTCGGGAGCTGGAAGGAGCCACCTCCAAGGTGACCTTGGGGAAGATACCAGCAGAGCAGAAGGGGTCTGCTGCTCTGCTGCCAGAGGGTGGGGACAAGGTGTGGGTGCCCTGACTGCTCATCTTACACCACAGCGCTGAGCTGGTCCTGCCTGTGTTGGGAGCAGCCCAGAGGTTGTGTCTGTGCCATCCCTGGAAGTGTTCAAGGCCAGGTTGGATGGGGCTCGGAGCAACCTGGGCTAGTGGAAGGTGTCCCTGCCCGTGGCAGGGAGGGTGATCTTGAAGGTCCCTTCCAACACAAAGCAGTCTGGGATTCCATGATTCTATGACACACAAGCACAAACAGTACTGGCAGAGGAAAACCTTGCAGCAGGCAGAGCAGCCCCAGCACAAACCTCGATAATGGCCCTGTGCCTTAGCCCCTTCCCTCCACAGCCCCCACGAGTGTTCCCACCCCAGCTCGGGGTCCCCAGTCACAGCCAGAAGGTGACAACCCATGAAGTGAGGACAGACACAGCAAGGGATCAGAGGCTCGTCAGGTTTGGAGGCTACAGCTGTATTAACAGCAGAGTTAGTTTAAAAAAAATTCATTTCCAGGCAGCGCGAAACTACATTTTGGGGGAAAGAGTTTCCAGCAAAGTCAAAAACTGAAACCACTTCATATGCAGTCAAAAACACTGTTTTCAGGGCAATTAACCCGTGGAAAAGAATTATTGCTGCAGCGGCACTCCTTCACTTGGGAAACAGAGCAACAGAGTCTTTGCACTTTTTAGAATCTCTTCCTCTTCTCCCCTCTAATTTGACCCAAATTTGCTTGATAAGTTCACTGCAGGCAGCTGCCTGGCTCTTCCATCTGACCCCGGAGCCAGCTGGGGCACCCAGGGGCCAGGAATTCTACTGGCAGCTCCTCATGGGCTCTTCCCTCTCCCCATCCAGCGTCCGCAGCACCTGCTCAGTAAAAGCCCTTCACGCGTTTGTTGTCGGGGTCGAACGGGGACTTGGTGTGTGCTCGGGCGGGGTAGGTCACTCCCATCCTCTCCAGCTCGTAGCTGCCACTCTTCACGAAATCCAGTGAGACCTGTGGGGCAGAGCCGTGCAGAAATCCCCATTAGTTGCTCCAGGGCACCAGCCCCCTGCCAGGATCCAAGCTCCATCCCTGGGCAAGCTCCCACCCCGCCCCACAGATCTGCTCTCCGCAGAAAAACCAGCCCTGCCGTTCCAAGAGGATGCACAGAGAGAAGGAAAATAGATGTTGAAAGCACTCTATTAAAAAAAAATAAAAACTGTCAGTATTTGAAATTTTTAGGGTGTTTTTTGATTTTGTTTTTTTGTTTGTTTGTTTGTGGGTTTTTGTTTTGTTTTTGTTTTTGTTGTTTGGTTTTTTTTTTTTACTTATGGAGTTATACAATGGAAAGAAAAAAGAGAATGGGAAAGGAAAAGTGAAAGGAACAACATTCACCACAGGGAGAAAAGGGGATTCCCAGGGACAACTGGACCACAAAGCCACTTGAGCTGGGACTCTTGCACTGATGCAGGATTAAAAGCCAAGGCAAGCAAGAGGATGAAAGCACAAGCATATGCACTGCTCATGGCTGGCACAGAGAGGGTCCCTGGGGATGTCATCCCCAACCCTCCATCCCCACACGGGTCCCTTGGCCTCTGACTACAGCACACTGCTTAATGAGGGCATCTGGTTGACTATCCAGGAGTCTCCCAGGCTTAATTAAGAGCTTGCTCTGCTCCTATTGGACATTGCTCCCTATAACGTAAGTTAATTCATTACTGCAATTAAACACTCTGTTGCAATTAACATCCAAGGCAGCGCTGGGGCCAGAGAGCGTTGCTGGGACCTCACGGAGTGACAGCAGGTGAGAGTGACCTTGCCACTGAGCTGTGACATTCCTCACTCTCCAGTGACATCCCTCACTCTCCATCCTCCACGGGAGAAGCACAGGGGAGCTGTTGCCCCATCTCCCACCCCAGATGACAGCAATGGGTTTGTGCCTTTGGCTTCAAACCAAACTAGCACAGCCATCCCCAGAGGGTCTGTACTCACTGGGCCCCCCTCAGGGTCACGGATGTAGCCATAGGCGATGGTTTTGTCGATGGCGAACCCAAAGTCTGCCCGACGGATGTGGCCGACCACCTTGCCGTCCCTCCAGACCGCCTCTAGGCCGAACATCGGCACCTTCCTGCGAGGAGAAGGCAGAGCTACCATCAGCAAAGCCCCACATCAGTCTCCCACAGGCCAGAGGAGTTTGGGGAGACCAGAGCCCACCTCTGCCCCATTGCCTGCAGGTCCATGAACCTCAACCCAGGCACCGGTGAAGCCCCTGCAGCCCAATTTGCACAACCTCCCGCTGCTCTGGGTGAAACAAGACCCACCCACTCCCCGTCACGCCGTTTCCAGCTCCCATTAAAGCATCTGAAAGGGAATTTGCGGTGGGATTTAAATTAGAGGTGGAATTGGAGCATGGCAAAGAGCTGAGCTGGCTCGCAACCGAGCCCCACGTGTGTGTGTGTGTGTGTGTGTGTGTGTGTGTCTGGGTGTGTGTGAGTGTGTGCACCACCCGTGTGTGTACACCCAGGGTGGGTGGCGATGGTGAAGGTGCTGGTCCTGGCGCTGGAGCCCAGCAGTGGAACTCACTCGTCCGTGGTGAAGCAGACGAGGCGGCGGAAGATGCCCTTGGCTTTCTGGGCCTCCACAGCCTCCCGGCCCAGGAAGGGGATGCTGGACTTGAGCTTGCAGGTGAAGGCTAAGCCAGCTTCGAGCGGGGTGTCGTCGGTGCGCAGGTCTGCGTGCCAGTGCCTGTACCCTGCGGGGAGCAAGCAGGGGGTCAGCCAGGTGATCTCTGCCAGGGTGAGCAGCATGAGGAGGAGGCCAAGACATCACCCCTGCCTCCTGGACACCCCTGTCACCCTTCATTCACTGGGCCCTGGACAAAGTACCCTTGAGAGAAGCCCATATTGGGGAAATCACAGTGCACAGCACTAAGACTGGTAGCATCTCTGCACCACTAGCCCACCCTTGAAGCTGGGGAAAAGCTCTTGGCCCTGTTCCCCTGGCTGGAGGAGAAGCAGCGAGTGCTGCTGTAAGGAAGGCAAGGCACCTTTCTCGATGCTGAGGCTGTCAATGGCTCTGTAGCCGGCGTTGGTGATGCCGTGCCGGGCCCCCGCCTGCATCACCGCCCGGTAAACCTTCACACAGTCTGCCCTGGGCACGTGCAGCTCCCAGCCCATCTCACCCACGAACGACAACCTCATGGCACGGACCTGTAAACACAAGAGGACAAACATCCCTGAGACGGAGCCGGGCTGTGCAGGGTGGGAGAGGCTACAGAGACACGTACTCCCATGTCGGGGGGAAAGCCGGCTTGCCTGGGCACCCTGTGGGCATCTCGTGGTGGAAGGCAGTTCTGTGCTCTTTCTAAGGCAGGGTCAGGCTGAATTTCTCATCTGTGCACAGCCTAAGTCAGCACCTCAAACCCAGCTACCGTCAGTGCCCAGGAGGGATGGGCAGCGGGCAGAGGTGGCTCTGTCAGCACCCCCTGGCCACTGATGGCAGGGCTGCTGCAGGCAGCCCAGCTGGGGTTAGACGTGATGCTCCAGCTCCAGCCGAGCTTTTTTCTCCCTCTGCTGATCCACTGAGATGGGAAAGCTGGTCCCCAGCAGGACTGTCCTGCTTTGGGGCACTTAACGGCTGCTGTTCCCCAGGGATTTCCCAGCTTGGGGTGGTGCAGCCACAGCAAAGGCACCCAAAGGCTCCCAGGCAGGGGTTTAGCCCAGTGTCCCGACTCACATCCCACTCACTCCAGGGAGATGCTCAAGTTTTCCCCCACGGATGTTGTGCCCTAAAGCAACGCTGCCAAATTAGCTCCACACTGAATGCATGAAGCTCCAAAGAGGAATGAGCAGATCAACACAGGGGAGCCCGTGCTTCTCTGGGGAAATCTCATCCTTGGTGATGGAGCCTGCTTGCACTCCCAGGGGAACAGACCATGCTGGGACTGCCCTGCCCATGTTCCCCCAGCTTCTCACCCAGGCAAGCGTGCCTGCATCCTCCTCGTTGTCCCTGTGAAACAGTCTGCATTCCCAAAGCTTTCCAGGCCAGTTGGGGCCATTCTGATTCAGGCATCTTCCCTGGAGACAGCCCTTGAGTCTGAGCTGCGTTTCCCTCTGATTCATCCCATTGTATTTCTTCACTTCCTCCCCCACACAACCCCTCTGTTTTATCCCTTTGTATGCACATCAACTGCAAATGCATAGTCGGCTTCAGGAGACAGATTAACTCCAGAGCTACACCACAGACTGCGAGCTGTGAGTCTTAACAGAGCAGTTTTCAGCTTAGAAGAGACTTCCTTCCTGTTGGCTGGGCACACTCCACAGCCTTGGGACTGGCTTGCCCATGCTGGCTCTGGGTGTCATTGGGGCAGAAGCTGCATTTTGCCATTTGCTGAGCTCTTACTAAAACCAGAGCTGGTCCCAGCTGTGCTCTCTAATCCCAGGTACAAACAACAACAGACAACAGCAGCTGCTGCCCAAAACAGGCAGAATTGCCAGAGGGGTGCGTGGGCTCTCTGCTGTAAGGATGGCCAGAGGGAACCCAAATCCATTCCTGCTTCCCCTAATATCCCCCTGCAAAAATAATGCCCTCAAACAGAGTTTAAGGCAGCTTGTAAGAAGCCTTAACCTTTACAATAGGAGTGGAGAGAAGGAAGGAACCCATAGATTTTGGGAACTTATTTTGAGCCTCCTCCCAACGAGCCATGCCAGGAGCCAGCACTCCCCTGGCCCCCGCAGAGAGGCACAAAGGCTGGCAATCACTTCTCCAGGTGCACACACACAAGGGGTGCAGAGAAGCTTTTTCCTCTACACAAAGGTGTCATCTAATTAGGGAACAGCCAGAGATCAAGCTGCTGCAGCCAGCTTCCATCTTCTCTGAGGCAGGAGATGCTCTGGGGACTGACAGGCAACTTCCCGGCTCATTAACCCCGTCTGTGACTGCAGCTGAAGTGCACTTTACTATCAAGAGCAAGTTACTGCTGGGAGAAACTTCCCCTCAAACCACTGCTGCTCTGTCTGAGCAAGCAGAAAAACAGATATCCTTGGAAAATTGGGGTGCCAGTCCTTAGCTTTGCACAGGCAGGGGTTGAGGTTGCCCCCACACCTGTGTGCCCCAGTCAGGGTCCACATCCCCCCACAGAGGCCGAGGGTGATGCCAAGGGCTGGGCTCAGCTGCTCCTGTGGCTTTCTGCTGAATTTCCCTAGGAACAGGTTTTTCTGTTAGATAGCAGCCAGAGCTATGGAATAGCATCAGCTCCTGGGTTTTTGAGCAGCAATTCAAAAGCATTCTAGAAAATGAAAACCTGAACTTTACCCTGTATCCAGCAGTGAAATTCAAAGGGGGACCTTTCTGTGCTGTTCAATACAATGAGGGACGCTATATATAAACTCACAAACCAGTAGGTAATTTCCAGAGTCATTAACTCTGCTGGAACTCTCCTTTCACTCCAGCTGATTTTGTTCAACTACTGAGTTAATGTATGAAAATCTCAGCGATAACTTTTTAAAGATATTGGGTTCAGTTTAATCCCCCCGGAAGGCGATAATATCAGCAAAGGCTTCAGCCTGCTGTCCTGAGAAATCCTCCCACTCTAATTTTGGTGTGGGATGGAGTCCCTGGTGTTCATTGTTCAGTGGGGACCAAGGGAGACCTCCCGAAGGTTGGCCCTGGCAGCAGGAAGGGAGTCTCCCCCCTCCCCATCCCACACCAGTTCTGACAGTCAGGGAATTTGCTCTCAGAAGAAGATACAAAATTTCTACCAGCTATTTTTTCCTCACATGACAGGATTACTTTTTCATAAACTTGAAGAGAAATGCAAATAAACTAATCACACCCTTGGAGAACAGGAACATTTATACACCTTTCCTAGGGGATAAGGAGATTATTATGAGATGATATCAGCTTGCTACAGCCATGTCAAAGGAGGATGTAGGGAAGATTAAAACTCATCAGTGGGGACTAAAATTCAAAATTCTGGACAACCTGCATCAATGAATTGTCTTTGGAGTCCCTCAGGCCACTGTTCCCCCCTCAAAGGGACACTGGACTCACTGTCTCTTTGATACCCCAGCCCAGGGCACACTGGTACTGATGGTTTGGAGGATTAATCTGACTTGGGCAAAATCTGTGACTCACTTAAACCACCCTAAACCCTGGCCAGGCTCTTGCTCACAAATCAAGAAGCCCTAATTTGATTTAGCAGCAATCCCTTCAGCAGCCAGCTGCAGTCGAATTAAAGCCACTCTAATTCTGAATGAAAAGTGGCCGCACGTGGCTTAACCCAATTTCACTCATATCCAACCTGCCTCCAGCTCCCAGCTTTCCTGCTGCCTTTTACAAGATTTACTGCTGCACCTTCACCTCCTTCATCCCCCACCAGGCACAGGCACGAGAGCCAGAGTGAGAGCTCGGCATGGTCCCTCCTGCCACCCGGCCCCTCCAGAGGGAAAGGGATGCCCTGGGACCGCGGCTTGCCCAGATTTCCCATGGGGTCCGAACTTGACCTTCTCTTCCAAAGGGTGTTTTTGCAACAAAAGGAATATTTCATATGGGATAAACATCAATGGGAAGGCAGAGCTTCCTGGGAAACCAAGCAAAAGCTTTTCCCAAACTTGCCAGCAGCAGGTTTTCCCAGGACATTCCTCCTTTGACAAAATGATACTTTGTGGTCACCAGCTCTTCTATTTAGGGTGCTTCTAGCAGGCTCAATCAGCAGCCTCACACATGACAGAAACTCCCCAAAGAGCTGCCATCACCTCCTTCCCCAGGGATAACTGTTGATGCATTGGGTAAGGTGGGAGGGGGATTTGAGGCGCTTTTCTCACTGCACCAGGTGAGATGGAGGAGTCTAACCAGGCAGACAGTGCTGTGAAACCTCCCAGCAAACCCTTGGGATCCATTTCTTTCCAACACAGTCAACGACACCACACCACTTTAGGTTGAGCCTTCCTCCCTCGACACCTCTGAGTGATACCACCCATGGCTGCAGGTCCTGGCAGAGGTGCTGGGCTGCCAACCTGGGCAAGGTGCATCTCCAGCAGCTTGCTGAGAACCCCCACCCATGGGTCCCTACCAGGCACCCAAGCCAGGCAGAGCTGCTGCTCATCACCATCACTCCAAAGGGCTTCTTGTCCCCTCGCTCTGGCACCCAGGGCCTTCACCCGAGGCATTAGCATGGAGCAGCACCAATGCTGAACTTCTCTCATCACAGCTGATGTGAGCCCTGAAGTCTGGGCAATGCAGGATGATCTGCACTTGTACAGGAAGCTTAAGGCTGTCAGACTTCTCCTGTGATCAAACACGGTGGCTCCCTGGGCTGCCCAGCCCTTACTGCCAGCACCTGACATGCTTTGCATTAAATCATCCCTTTTTCTGTTTTGTGATTAGGGGGAAATGGAAAGTGTCTGGAGTGTCAGGTAAATCTCATCACCAGTGCTCACCCTAATCCATGGGAGGCATCTCTCGTTCCTCTGCCATCACTGCAAAGCCATGAGTCACCATGTCCCTTCCCCAAGCTCAGCCAAGGCTGACACCACTGGGAGGTCTGGGAGAGCAGGCTGGCACCTGACAGGCAGTCAGGGAGGGGAACATCCTGCTCCCACACTGGATTTTGGCCTTTTCCAACAAAAAACACACCAAAACCTCCCTGCAATAACGTGGAGGCAGAGAGGTTCCCTAACAGAGAACATCCAGAGACTGGAATGTGTTGCCCAGAGAAGGTGTGGATGTCCCATCCCATCAAGGCCAGGTTGGACAGGGCGTGGAGCAACCTGGTCTAGTGGAAGGTATCCCTGCTCA
This sequence comes from Empidonax traillii, assembly GCF_003031625.1. Lineage (NCBI taxonomy): Eukaryota > Metazoa > Chordata > Aves > Passeriformes > Tyrannidae > Empidonax > Empidonax traillii. The sequence continues at coordinate 1,295,563 of NW_020955397.1, read as the reverse complement.
CAGCAGGGAGGTTGGAACGAGATGGGCTTTAGTGCCCTTTCTAACCCCAACCAGTCTGTGATTCTGGGCTTGGCTTGGCTGCACAGGCTGGTGGGTGTTCCCTGAGGAGCTCAAGGGCTCCATCCTACCGTGCATCCTGCAGCCGTGGTGATTTTGTGGGTGGAGAAGGGGAAGGCCTCGTTGCTGAGGTCGGTGTCCAGCACTTCTTGGAGGACAACGCGGCTGTGGGGAAACAGCAAAGTGGGTGAGGTGAAAGGACAGCTGAAAGGACACAAGGTTATCCCTAAAACCTGCTCTCTCATCCTGCCAGCAAGACAGACTTCTCACTCCAAGGAGAAGCTGATGTGGGTGATGTGCAAATGATGTCAAAAGAAATTCCAGTTCCTGGAAAATGGAGTGTTACTCCATCATCTATTGCCATGGGGATCACACCTAGCCCTGCCCAACGTGGGGACCTGTATCTTGAGACATCCCTCCCTCCCTCCCTGCATCTCTCCATGGTCAGGTTCTCCCCATGCTCACCTCAGAGGGCCCTGGATGCTCATCATGCCCAACTCCTCCGAGCAGTCGAGGAGTTTGCACTGGAGCTTCATGTCTTGCAGCACAGAGGTGATGTGGGACCAGTTGTGCTGGGCCACGGCCCCGCCGATAGCCAGGTAGTATCCATCCCCTGGAAGATACCCCCCAGCAGCCTTTCAGGGTCAGGAGTACTGGGCTGGGGGTGATGCCCAGCTCAGCTCCAGGCTGGTTTTGCTTTCCAGAGCCTGAGGTGGAACCCTGAGCCTCTCCAGCGTGCACACAGCAGGGGGGTTAAATGGTTCTGGGGCAAGGGAGGCTTTGCTGCCCTTTGTGGGGCTCAGCACAGTGAAAGCCATCAACACCTCAAAGAAGAAAACGTATAAAAAAGCTGTTTGAAACCTAGAGGTGCCTCTGTGTGTGTGAACATCACAGGAAGGGAAGAAAACTCTTTGTCCCTAGAGACCAAGAGCAAAAGCATTTGCACTTTTCTCCCTGTACAGAACAGACCCTTAAGTGTGAAGGGAAATGAGAGCCACAGGTGGAAGCAGGGAATGCTACAGCGACAGAGCCATAACCAGTGCAGGGGCTGTACTGTACACAAGGAGGAATTTCATCTCATTGCTAATCCTGGGTGGAAAAATCCCCAAGGATGGTGTTTGAGAGCTGATTAATATGTAATCAATCTTCCCTCTGTCTTTCCTGCCACTACAAAATTGCTCTTTGATAATCTGTCATAATGATAATAAGTGCAGCCACCTACTGTAATTGGGAAAAAAAAAAAGACTTTGCTGTGATTAAACTCCTCCATCGCCCGACACAAACCCCGCAGCTCTGCCATCCGCTTCCCATCACCCTCCTTCCTCTGCGAGTGCCCCAGACGAGAGGGAAGGAGGATTCTCCCACGGGGATGGAAGATCTCGCTGGCACCCCAAGCTGCTGGGGAAAGGGGGGGTGAGCTTGTCCCCACAGCACCTCTGAAGGTGACACGGTGTGGGAACAGGGCTCTGTGGGCACAAATGCACACCCCTGTCTGGTGGCAGCCCCAGTCCCTGGCTGTGCTGCTGGAGCTGAGCTCAGCCTCCTCCTCCTCCTCCTCCTCCTCAGCTGCCTAATGCCACTTCTGCCCTCTGGGCTGCTCTGCTCCCTTTCAATTCCTCTTTATTGCAGCTGATAAGGACTCGGACAGAGGTCAGAGCCGCCACCCAGGGCTGGACAAACCCAATAACACCGATGAGCAGCGCAGGGCCCCGGGGACAGGGGCGATAATCAGGTTACAGGGACTGAAGGACAGAGGTGGAAAAAGCCAGGTGGCTGCCATTAGGGAAATGCAATAACCCCCACGCCTGCAGCCCCTCCAGCGTGGCAGGGATGGAGGAGATGCTGGAACAAACCTGCCACCATGGCTTCCTGGAACTGGAAAGGTGTTTGAGTGGAAAATGCAGTGGGAGAGGCTGGGAGCTGAGCTGCAGGAAGGTGAACCCAGCCAGTGCCTGCAGAAACGCTCCCACCTCCAGCACCGCCATGCTTGGGGCTTTTACCTTCGAAAGCAGGGGCCAGGGGGGAGGCCGGGTCTCCAGGGCTGATCCTGCTGACAGTCAGGTCGCTCTCCACACCCCCCTGCTTGTTCAGCATGCAGGTGTACACGGTGGAGCCTGTGGGAAGGACACGGGTGCTGCTGCCCATCAGCCTGCCCGGCACGGAGCCCTGGCCCTGGCAGAGGCAGGTGGGTAGCAGGGAGAGTTGTCCCCATCGTTCCATCAGCTGCCACTGCCTGACCCCGCCCTGATAGATCTTGAGGTGTCCCAGCACCAGGAGGGGGGAAAGAAACTCAGATTTTTCCTCTTTGCTGTGTAAGGAGCTGAATCTTCACCCTTGGAAATGCCATAAGCTGCCTCCCAGCCCCGGCGAAGGGAACAGCAAACCACAGCTGGTGAGGGTTGTGCTTGATTTACTCCAGTACCCATCGCATCTCCAGCTGTGATCCAGAGGGCCAGACCCCCCTCCCCGCCCCCCCCAGCTCAGAGCACTGAGACTCTGTACAAAAAAGCAGAATCCAGTCTTGTGAAGACAGGGAAAGCAGACTTTCCCACGTGCTTCCCATACCCTCTGCAAGAGCAGCATTCAAAATAAAAACCTGTTTAGGCCCCCATGGGGTTTTCTGGGGTGGGATTTCCCTGGCATGCAGCTGAAACGAGGGGCTGAGCCGGTACCTGGTGCTTTGCTCACGTCAGCACTGAACAGCCAGTTTGCTGCTTTTGTAGCTTCAGGTCCAACCAAGTAGAATTTCCCAAAATAAGACATGTCAAAGAGAGCCAGGGCATTTCTGCATGTTAAGCATTCATTCTTGATCTACAATTAAAGCAAACACAGCACCGAAGCTGAGCCTTGCTTTCACCCCACGAAGGGAAACACAAATTAAACCATTTATATAATGGGAAATGATACCAGGACAGTTTTCTGGTGCCTCTAAAGGCCGTACAGCTTCAAAACATTCCTGAAAAAATCAAGTGTTAAATGGAGCAAGCCTGACAAGCAATCCTGTATGCTCAGTCCCATTCCTTACCTCACTAACGCAGTGACAGTTACAATTAATAACAATTAAATTTCATCAAATTGATTTCCCCCCCCGGCCCCCCAAGCTGCTATCAACACTTTCATTTAGGAAAGCAGCAGCATAATTCCTGTGGCCTCTCCACTGAGGTTTCCAAGCATGGTCCACACATTTCTCTTAATCCTTTTGGAACGTTTTTCCCCAATTTTAGATGAAGCTTGCTGCTTCCCCTCCCTCTGAACCTCCCCAACTCCACCCAAAGCAGGTTCTGCTGCCTCTGACCGCCCCAGTTCCAGATGTGCCCTGTAGTTTTGACCAGGGGAAAGGTGGGGCTGTCACCCCTGGACTCACAACGTCGTGGTGAGGGGGGAAGTCGAAGGTGTACTCGTCGCCCAGCAGGCGGTTGTAGGTGTAATCCTTGTGGCGCTCCCGGCCGTATGCACCATAGTAATCATAATCCAGGACCTGGGGGAAGAAGTGGGAGGATGGGGACAGTGAGGAAGATGATGTGAGGCCGAAGCCAAGGGTCTCCTAGTTATATTCACACCACCCCAGGAGAGAAGTGGGTCCACGAAGGACCTGGCTGTGGTGATGGGTCCCCTCCCCGGCATCCCTGCCCACTGTTTTTTTCAGTGTATCAGAACCTGTTGTTTGGGGGCATTGCAGGCAGATGCTGCCTGTTGCAGAGGGAGAGGCAGACAGATAGACACAACATACACACACAGATCTCCTTCTTTTTGCTGTTACGGTGAAATAAAGCCCGAAAGCTCTTATAGACCCTTTCTGGGGACATGCAACTACTGCAGCATATCACACACTCTGGGCACACCCCCTGGGCATAGCTGGTGCCTTGCAGGCTCAACACCCCCCCAAAACAAAGTGCCATTCTTACCGGGGCTGCACCCCCGGGGCTGAACCAGCCCGGCCTCTCCCAGCCGTGCCGCTCCTGGAAAACACAGCCCTGTCGCAGCAGCTCCTACCCAGGAGAAACGGGAACAAATGGTTTTTAAAAAGCCTTGTCACTGTGTTTTGAGCAGCGTCCAGGCTGCCCTCCTCAGGTGCGGGTTCATGCTCCAGATCAGACTTGTGACCCCTTGGCTTTGGCTGTCAGCAGCCAAAATAAGAGCTGCAGTTTGTCCTTTAAAACAGTGGCAAACTTGCCTGCAAATTGCCTGATTTTTATCCCCCCCCGCGTCAAGAAGGATATTTGCCTCAAGGGTGGTCGAGAGGCAGCCCAGCTGTGCACCCCCAGAAAACTGCGCTGTGGTACCTGAATTACTGACTGAGACATGCTACATCCACAGAGCAAGATTCCCCCTGATGTTCACAGAGTAATTATATAATAACATTTAAGATTTATACAGTAACCTTCTCATTCCTTCTCTGTGCTCTCAGGAAAATCTCTCTGCACGCAATTAATTAGGGATCCATTAAGATATTTTTGTTTGGGGCCTCTGTTCAGAAAAGAATAGATTTTGTTGAACATTTCAGAAAATGATTCAGTGCCTATTTATAAAACACAGCACATGTTCTGGAGCTGCATGGATAAATACCAGGCTGTCAGTCAAATGGGCATTGCTTATTAGACATGCTATTAAAAAGTAAATTGCATCCTCAGTGACAGAAAACAACTGAGCTGTCAACCAAACACCGGGGGCTGGAGGGCAGGGATGTCTGTTTTACTGCTTGAGCCTCTGCTCTCCACTGGAAGAGGGATGGTGTGATATGAATCAGAGACAGGCAGAAATGAGCTTGGGAAATGTGGCTGCTCCTTGCCAGGGCTGGGACTGGGGCTGGTGTTGATGTGGTGGGACAAGACACTGATGCTGAGTCACTCCAAGCACCCTGGGGGTGCTGAGTGATTTGGGAGCTCTGAGCTGCAGTGGCTGCGATGCTGCTGGTGCTGCAAAATGCTGGAAACTGGGTTTTTCTCTCAAGTGCTACATCTAAAGGGTGCTCACCTGCAGAGATTTGTGCAAGGAAGTGGCTGGCAAAGGTAGGAGTAGCGGGAAGCCCTGGCTGGTGGCTTCAGGGAGTAAAACCACTTAGAGGGTGCTGGCAAAACCACCTCTGTGGAGGCACAGCTGCTCCCCACTCTTCCCACATCCCTCCTCATGTCCTGGCCTCTGTTTTGGGGAGAAGCTGCTGCTGAGTTGTGAGCAGGACATGGTGAGCAGTGGCAGGAGATTCATTCCTGTGAGCATTTGGCATCCTCAGCCCTGGCAGCTGCCCCTGAGCTGGGCTGGCAGTGAATCGGCTCAGCCTCTGAACTCTTGTCTCCACTTTTCCCTTGCCCGGTGGTCATCACTGAGCTCTTAACCTATTTTGCCAAGTTAAGCATTAAAGGAAAGCCTGGCATCTCTACTATTAAACTGTTCATGGCCCCAGCACCCTCACAGTGTGCACTCAGTGAGCTTTGGGATAGGCAGGGATCTCCCCAGGATGGATAGATGGGACCACAGATGCAGCAGGACGTGTTGGGGAGTGATACAGCTGCAGCCACTCCTTGTGACCTCTTTCTTTTTTGCTGCAGGGATGCTGTGAGGGTCTCCCATGGCAAAATGTCCTCACCTCGTGCAGGGGGTCCTTCCTCATATTGCGTCCTGCCAGTGGCTCATCGTAGGGGAAGACGACGGAGTAGTTCTTGGCGTAGGACTCATGGCTCCGCTCCCGGATCCAGCGGTTGTTGTCGGTGAGGGAGTGGTGGAACCTCCTGGAAGGCAGGGAGAGAGCAGCGTCCCCATGGGCCCAGCAGCTCCTGGGGTGCCTCCTCTAGACCAGACCCAGATGTGGATGCAGCTGCTGAGGTGCAAAAATTGCCATTTCCTGCACCAGCTTCACGGGTAGGAGAGCAGAGGAACCAAGCAGGGCTTGGTGCTGGCCATGCCACAGTGCTGGCAATCAGAGTCAGTGTCCCTATCCAGCTTCTAGCGCTACCCCAGAGTAACTGAGAGCAGAATACACCCCTTCTGGAGGGGGGAAATAAAAAAAAAAAAAAAAAGAAACTTGAGATTAATTCTGCCCTGCCAGCCTCAGAGCACACTCTGGGTTCAAACGCAGCCCAACGAGGGAATGAGCCCTGGACATTCTTTACATTTTTCATCCAATTCTCCCCGGGCTGAAATATAAATAAAACCCAAATCATTTTAAATTCGTTTGACATATTTTCATCTTTCAAACAGAAAAGCTCCTTGAAGGAATGTGCCAGCTCAGCACACGCTCAGGTTGTTATTACCAGAGACCTATAACTCATGGAGAGCAGCCCTGGGCACTGTGGCACCTTTCCTGGGGCTGGAGAAAGGAAGGCAGGCAGGGGACGAAAAGCAAGACAAAATGTCATTTCTAGGTTATGCAGTGGTTTTTAAAAATGATATTTTGAGTTTCCCTCCTCACTGAGTGGGTTCAGAGGAGAGGCAGGGCACCGGGGCTGAGCTCTGCAAGAAATGCAAGTGATGCTCCCCAAAAGCACCCACGGGCTCTCTGTGAGAGCAGCTGCCTCTTCTGCTGTCAGGGGACAAGCAGAAGGTGACACATGGCATGTCACTGGCACCCTTGGTTGCCCCTTCAGCCCCGGTCCCTTCACCAACAGGCTGAATTTTTGACAGCAGCAAGCGGGCAACAGCTGCCAGATGAAATATTTACAAGCGAGTGTTTTGAGAGGATAAATACTGAAATGTGCAGAAAAGTGAGTTCTTTAAAGAGGAGCTTAGTAATCATCAGCCAAAGGGGAAAAATGGGACTGACAGCTCGATGGCAGGGCAGATGTGATATGGGGGATGCTCCATCCAGGTGCAAGGCATGGAAAGACCCCAGTTGCTCCAAGCAGGGCTGGGGTCACCCTGAAAGGGCTGTGGTGGTGCCAGTCCAGTGCCTGTCCAACCTGGGGATTTCTCCATCACTACAATCCCATCCCTAGCCCAGCTGCTAAAGGAAGGGAGCTGGAGGCATCTCCCACTGATCCCTGCAGACGCCAACACCCCACTCCCCCAGCCTGAGTCAGAGAGGGCATTTACAGCTTTACCACTAAGGCAACAGCATTTTCAAAGCTTTGTCCCCGGCAAGGTGGTTGCTGTCACCAACAGCCCTGTAAGAAAGCCTAAACCCAATCAAAGACAATCAAGAAAGTCAAAAGCAATTACTGAGCCAACATCTGCACAGTCAAAACTCTCGGCCCGTGTGGTGCTGTGGAGGGAGGCAAAGCTAATATTTCTGCTGTTGAAATCATCCCCCCCAGTTATTAACTTAGAGGATTAGGCACGGCACTAATTGAACAACAACAAAACCCAAACGTAATTAGCCCGTCCTTCCCCATCACCGCAATCTCCTTGTGCCTGATGGAAGCCGCTTGCGTGGAAGTGGAATGAGGCGGAGGAGATAAACCCCCTGTGTAAATTCATTAAAGCCACTGCATGTAATTGATTCCAGCTCCTTGGAGGGACACAGGCGGTGGTGCAGACGCTGCCAGGACACCCACTCCCGGTGCCAGCAGCCAGTCCTGCCTTGAAACTGTCCCCAGGGGCCACCCAAGGATGGAGGGGTGTTGGTGAAGGAGAGCTGGGACGGGCAGCGGGACTTGCCTGATGTCGTAGCCGTACATGTCCTTCTCCGGCCGCCCGTGGATGATCCAGTGAGCCAGTTCCCTCCCACAGCCACCTCCCAGCATCATCCCTGGGGGAAGAGGCGAGGATACAGATGAGGCCAGAAGGCCAAGCACAGCTGTGGGTGTTGGGCTCTGCCTGGGATATGATGTCCAAGGTGTGATTCCTCTGGGTCTCTCTTACCAGCGCTGTTGAAGCCACAGCCAAGGAAGAACCCTCGGACTTCTGGAGCTTCCCCCATGAGCGGTTTGTGGTCGGCTGTGAACGACTCTGCAAGACAGAGGGGATGTGCCAGTGAGGCCAGGCCAGGCTTTTGGGGACACATCACACAATTCAGGAACAGGTTTCTTGCAGCTTCCTGTGCTGACCTCATCTTGCTCCCAAAGAGATCAGTGGGGCCAGAACGGGACCAACACCAAGCACTTTCCAGCTTGGGAGTTAAACTGAAAATTTGGGAAACAAAATGAATCCCCCAACGGAAGCTGCACAAGAGAGCTCCTTCTGTCTCCCAGTCCCCCAGTCAAGGGGGCGCACTGATCTGTTTGTTGCCTTTTCAGTGTCTGAGCCACATTTCATGATGACTGTATTCCACCTTCATTGACTTCTGCTGGGAAATCTCATGACTTTGAACTACTTTGTTCAGCTGAGGGACTGCTGCTGATGTCTCCCCAGATTCCTGTGCTAATGATGTCTCCAGCTGCCAGTGCTATTCCACAGGGCCACCAGCCACAGTCCCTATGCAAATCCTCACCAAGGAGGACAGCAAAGCACCCTGACAGAGGGGTGCAATCCTCCTCTCTGTTTTATGGCGGTTCATCCATCCATGTGAAAGGAGAGAGGGAAGACTGAGCAGAGCCAGAATATTTCCACTGTCACCAGAGCAGCTCCTCATGTGCCAATATCTCTGTACTGATACACCAGGTTACAAACTCACTAAAGTTAATGGAGCAACACCCAAAGCACCTCCCCTTCCTTCCAGCCCAGCTGACTTTGCCCTGGGATGGACAGTGAGGGCTCCCAGAGATCTTGGCACCGTTTCCCACAGCAGAGAGGACAAGCCTTGGCTATTTGCTTCAGCCCAGCGTGACTCAGCTGTCGCAAACTGCCGGTTTAAATCAAGAAGGAGAAAAGGAGGAGAGCTGACCCTTTGGAAATGACATTACTGCACTACAAAGGGTAGACATTCATCTACCAGAAGCCAGCTCTCCACCAGCTCTGCTCACACCGCAGTGTAATCAAACCACCGGACCCAGGGCCAAGGTCTCCACCTTGTACACGTCGTGTTTGATCAGCCACGGGGCAGGAGATGTGCCCTACTTTCCCCTCACACAACCATAAGGGCCTCAAGGGTTTCCCTTTAAGTGCCTCAGGAAGAAGAGTTTTATTACAGTTTCTTTTTTAGCATATGGTAGGTTTTAAGGCCAAACCAAGTGTGCAGGGCTCGGGCTCGATGGCTGGCATCACCTCCAGCTGCCACTGCAGCAATACTGTGGCCTTTAACTCCACACCAGGCAGCCTAGGATGTAAATCTAGGTGAGTCTAATTTCACTGGCCCAGAACAAAGCAGCCAAAATAATTATATAAGAAAACACTTGGTAAAACAATGGTCACTGCTTGAAAAAAATCTGCCCCTCGATTTTCCAGTCCAGTGGCCACAACAATGGCTGTAAATCTGTGCTATTCACACGCAGACTGGACCGAGGCAAAAAGCTCCCCAGGGAAATTTTTTTAAAAGGTCAATTTAGATGATAAGAAATCTATAAGATTATAAGACATCTATAAGATTATAAGAAATTATAAGAAAGAAGTTATTAACAATAAGGGTAGTGAGCCTCTGGTACAGGTTGCTCAGAGAAGCTGTGGCTGCTCCGTCTCTGGAAGTGCTCAAGGCCAGGTCAGACAGGGCTTGGAGCAACCTAATCCAGTGGAAGGTGTCCCTGCTCATGGCAGGGAGTTTGGAACTACATGACCTTTAAAAATCCATCCAATCCAAACCATTCTGTGAGTCTATGAATCCACGGTTCTATTTCTCCACCCAGGCTAAGCCTGGAATGCCACCCCTTGGAAGATGACACCACTGCAGCCAGACCACCAGAACTTTCTCTGCCTTCAGAGAGTTTTCCTTCTCCCCAGGTTATGAAGTTTCCCTTTGCCTCCTGGGTGGAACCCAGCCACCGTGGTGCCCCCACAGCCACGTTACCTGGCCCACAGACAGTGGATTTAATGCCCGTTTTCTCCAGCACTGGTACTCTGTTGATGGCACCTTCGATGTGTTGCATGAAAACATCCCAATCCAGATCAAATAGGCCAAAAGCAAATTTTTCAGATACCTGAAGGTGGGAAACAGGAATCAGGACACAGAATAGTGTGCAGCTGCTGCTGTAAGAACTTCTCAGCTCTGGCACCTGCACCTGGATAAAGGGATGATGCACAGGGCGGCAACTGCACAGCGGCCCCTGAATTTCCCCAGCCCAGCCTTTTCATCTCATTCCTGTTACCTCTGTATTGCCTATCTGTGCCACAGACAGACCCAAAGGGAAGATGCTCTCCTGTGCTTTCCCCACCAGCCCCACAGAGGTTGGTACCCACAGAACCCCGGGGCTGAGGCCCTCACGCCTGTGCCCATCCCTCTGAGGTGGGTACCCTGGAAACCTGCCTTGTTCCCCCCGAAAACCTCCTGGCACTGCTCACCTTCTCCCAGAAGATGGGGTTTGACTCATATCCACCCACGGAAAGGGCATCGCCTTGGAGACGGAGATAGACCGAGGCGTCGTGATCGCGAACGTTTGGCATGTTCTAAAAAGCGGGGAGAGAGGGGAGTGAGAACTACGAGGACACCCCTGCATGAGATGGAGGTCCAGGACAGAGGGTGGGCAACTGTAGCAGTGACCTGCTGAGGATAGGAGCAGCAACAACTCCCTGGGTGTTCCCTCAGCCCTGAAATTTGGGTGCCCATGTTGACCCAAGAGGAAGGCGCCCAGCTCAGCTCTAGCAGAGCTGGTGAAACCACAGGCTTATGCAGATGTGTGAGCTTGGGGGAGCCAGAGCAGCCCCCATGGTTGATCCTAGCTCAGAAAACATCCCTCCTCCGCCACCCGCCTCTGCAGGAGGAGGCAGCAGCTCAACGCGCGGGCAGTGGTGCGCGAAGAATGAGGGATTTGTTCTCCTGAATAATGGATGGAGAAACATTTAGATAACATGGAAGTACTGCTGTAGGGCCTACTGCAATCCATGTTGACAAGTGGAATTAGGTGGTTTGAACAAGAGGCACCGAGGTCTGCAAGCTGCAGCCTCTTCTCTGAAAAGTCTTCCTTTCTGTGCACAGCGCGGTGGAGTTACTGGGATAGAAATGTAATCACAGACAGCACTTTTTACAGTGAGGCACCTCATACTGAAAGGTCAGACACAGACCGTGTCAGTGGGATGGAAACTAATTAATGTGTCACCCTCAAAGCGCTGGTGCCTGAGAGAATGAAGCCTCCTTCAACTCCTGAGCAATTCTCCATAGCTGGACGGCAGGAACAGATTTTTTGGGACAGTTAAGAAATGCTTGGAGAGCTACACCTCTGCCTCTTGGGACTGGGGCTTGTTCAGAAAGTGGGATCTTTATGAATGCTGCTATCAGACACCCAAGCACAGCAGAGATCCTATGACAATTCTACTGAGGAAAAAAAAAAAAAAGAAGAAAAAAGAAGTATCTTGCTGGTTGTAAAATTGTTAAATATTAACTCTGACTCTGTTCAAGGTGGTCTCACAGCCCTGCTAGGTGTGCACTCCCCCAGGTGCACAGCCCAACCTGGCAGCACACGCCCACACTGAAGGCAGGAACAGAGTGGGGTCCCACAGGCCTGGGAGTCCTAGGAAAGGGGGTCTTTCCTGCCTCACCAGCACTGCCCCCCAGAGCAGAGGAGCCGACCCGCAGCGCTGACCTGGATGCCCTCGATGCGCTCGGTCACCACGTAGGCGTGATGCATCCCCACCAGCGGCACGTGCACGCCGGCCAGCCGGCCCAGGGCTCGTGCCCACACACCTGCCGAGAGAGCAACCCCGTGCTGAGCCCCCATCCGTCCTCCACACCCCCCCAGAAAGCTGTCCTGCAGCCCACCCAGACCAGGGGACAAGGACTGCTGCAGACCTTCTGGCTCGCAGAAGGCAAAGCCACCACCTGAGCCCTGCGGCCACAGCCCCTATCCCACAGTTCCCCCCCGTGCCTGGCGCCCTGTACCTGCACAGTTCACCACGCAGGGGGTCTGGATGGTCCCGTGGGCTGTCTCCACTGCATACACCCTCTTCACCCCGAAATCATCAGCTCTGACCTGGATGCCGGTGACTGGGCAGTTCTCAATGATCTGGTGGCACAGGAAGGGCAGCACAGTCACAAGGGCAGGGGGACAACCCACCTCACCTGACATCCAGACCCCAGATTGGAGGGAAAAATTATTCTAAGCAGTGGCCTGGCAATGGCCATCTCCCTGCCTTGGGTGCCTTGTCTTGCTCCTAAAGGTCTTTTTTCCACTCTGTATTTTTCCTGGACCTCATGGTTTAAGATATCTGTGCCAGCTTTGTCACTGTGACCCAAGCAACAGGACAACATCCTTCTTGGGAAAGATCTGATTCTGCAGGAGCAGTTCTGCCTTAGTGGGAAAGGAGATGGAGAAGGAGGGGATGAAATCTCCTCCCAGGATCAACAGGCATTAACGAGCAATTACTAATTAAGAACTACCGTAGCTCCTCTGGCAGCTGCTGCTCTGGCAAGAGTTGAGCAGGTCCCGGCTGGATCCATGGTGCCATCCTTGGGGACGTACAGGGTGCCATACAGGTCATCAATGTTCATCAGTGGGTACAGGTCCTTAGTCTGTGATGGGGTCAGGACGTAGGACTCCACACCATACACCTTCCCCAGCTGCCAATGCACAAGAAAACGGGGAGCTGAAGCAGGAAACAAAAGCTCTGCTCATCACTTGCTGCTGGAGGAAGAGACCCCCAGGACATGTTCATCTCCCTGGTGAGGCAACAGCTGCACCAAAGCAGACCCTAAGTCCAGTGTGGGATGGGATGGTCTGGTCAGATTTCAGGGAATATGACCCCGTATTGCTGCCCGTGCAGCTGGAAAAATGATGCTGCCACTACCTGAATGGTCAAAAATCCACAGCTGGATTTACTTTTGCTGACCTTGGAGCATTTTGCCAGATTTTGGCAGCCTTATGGAAGTCAGGAGGTTGCCCTGGAAGCACATCCAGGCCACTCCCAGCTCTCTGGGTGGGAAGGCAGCGAGGGATGGGACATTCGGAGACCTGGGGACCCCCCAGCCCTGCTCCCAAATAAATGGCACCTCCTACAGCCCACCCAGGTGGGGGACGCACAGAGGGGCTTCTCCCTACCGACATGAGCCTTTTGTACTCGTCGAGGCGCTGCTTGTTGGAGGCGATGAAGAGCCCCCCGTTCTCCACCCAGCCCGTGTGCAGCCCCGTCTCCGCCGGCAGATCCCGGCTGACCACATCCCGTGTGTGCGCCAGCAGCTCCACCTCCACATCACTGGGACGCAGCTGCCACAGGAGACCTGGGGACACACACACACACAGCCCACGCGTGGGACAGGGTTCCATCACCCCTCCATCACCCGGAGTGGGATGCAGAGGGAGCCCCGGGATCCCACGCGTGTTCCGCGTCACCCTGCGGGGCTCTTGCTCCATCTCGTGGATACGTGGGAGCGCTACAAACCATCGGTTTCTGTTTTCTTTGAGCGTTAAATAAATGGGAAAAAGGAGAGTGGACGACCCCAAAAGTGACAAAACACAAAAGAGCTTATATAGCTCCTCCTCCCTGCCAAAGAAAAGTACTTAAAGAAGGAAAAGAAAAACTGTGGGAAAAAAAAATATTTCCTTTTCCTTTGGCCACACGAATTTAAAAAAAAAAAAAAAAAACTAGAAATGCTGAAATTCTGCATATTTAAAGCCCAAAATCTCCAGCACATCCAGATGCAGCCTGTGCAACAGATTCACTCCAGGGACAACGGCACATCCCAAATCATGGGCATCCCACCCAAATCATGGGCATCCCAGTGCCCACCCACTCACCAGCCGTGTGCCAAGTGGTGCCCGAGGTCAGGCGGTCCCTCTCCAGCAGCACCACGTTGGTGACCCCCATCTTGGCCAGGTGATAGGTGGTCTGGCAGCCCAGGCTGCCCCCACCAACCACCACCACCTCGGCCGAGGATGGCGGGGGCCGGCTGGGCTCCCCGCTCCCGGGGCCTTCCTCCTGCAGGGTCTTCTGGTACGGGACACTCTTCTTGGCCGTGGGCCCCGTGGCGCTGCTGAAGGACCGGGGGCTCCTCCAGGGGGCTGGCAGGCGGGGGGCAGCTGCCCGCAAGGCACAGCTCACGTAGGACATCACCTGCAGATTCCCAAAATCATCTCTCTGGCAGGGGTCAGGATCCCTGGACAGCCTGGCTGCTCACCTCACCACTGCCTCCGTGGGAGCAGCATCTCTGGGAGCTGAGCAGGGGCTGAACGAGCCCTGGGTTACATCCCTGCCCCTGGGAAATAGAATCCTGGTTGCACGTGTTGGTTGCAGCTCCCAACCTTCAGAGGGTACCCCACCTTAAAAAAGGGGCTTGGGAATGCCCAGGGCACATCAACCCTGTGTTTGCTCACGCCTCCAGAAATCACTTTTTTCTACCCCACGCTGGAATTCAGGAACTGTTTGGCCACAATGAAGGTGCCAGGTTTGCTCCCTATCAGAGAGTGGCGCAATGCCTGCTGGGGGTGGAAATGGGGGCAGATCCTGCCTGCAGACACTGCAACCCCTGCGGACCCTGCATGCAGGTCCTGTTTGAGGACATGGCTCAGGATTCACTCCTGGCACACGGTTTTGGGTGCACAAAGGGGGTGCAGCGCAGTCTCACAGGCCAGCACTGTCCCACTCCCACGTGAGCCTTGGCCAGGGGCTGTCCCATAGATCACCCCATTGAGACCCCCAGCTTGCTGCCACGTGGCCTCCAAAACACTCACTGTCACCCCTACGGTCCCCCCACAGCCCAGCCAAGCTGCAAACTCCCACTCGGAAATCCCCTGACACCGCAGGAGTTTCCCGGACAGCCCACGGCACATTCCCACCGGGATCCACTCACCAGTGAGTCTCACTTGGGCTGGCTTTCCCTGCTGTGATGGCCGTGGGGCCCCTGCCTTCCTCCGATGCTCTCCTCCTCCTCGTCGTCCTCCTCCTCCTCTTCCGTCCCTTCTGCCCCTGCTGCAAAAAATATTAACCAGCAACCGGAGGCGAGCAGAGTCAGCCTAGGAGGAAGGGAAAGAGGGGCTCCTTCGTACCTCTTCTCGTGGCTCAGCTGCTCCTCAACAAAGACAGAAAGTCCAGCAGGGAGGAGAAACTCAAAACAGGGAGGAAAATGCTGCTTTTCTCCCCGGCTCGGTGCCCAGCAGAGAACAAACAGCCCAGCTGGGGCCAGGGGGACTCGCAGCCTCCCAGGCTCGCTCAGTGCTGGCTGGAGTTGTCAGCTGGGTGCCAGAGAGCAAACACAACGAGGAAAGGCACCATCTGACCCTCCTGCTGCAGTTCCCAGCAGCTACACTTTAAGAGCAGAATTAAAATTAATGTACACATTTACTATGCCAGACCCAAGAGCGCAACATGAAAGTAGGAACACACAAAAAAATTTTAATTTAGAGCGGGGTAGGGAAAATAAATGCTTGATTTAGATCTCTCAACCTGAAGGTTTATTGTTCCCCCTGCTCAGGACTCACCCCTGGAATTAGGGCCTGTTTGGGCAGGATACATAAGCTCTCCTGAAGGGCCTCATTCTGGTATCTCAGAGAAGCAGAAGTTGGGGTGGAGTCGGGGTTTGCCTGGTGGTTGGGAGGGATCAGGGTCCAAGCAGCATTGTGGTCCCTCAGGCAGCATCACACCAGAGCCCTGAGCAGCCCAGGAATGGTGCTATGGGGGGCTTTTACCATCCAGCAGCAATATGACCCTAGGAAGTGCTCCCCATTGCCTCCCACCCATCCCACACCTCTGCTCTTCCCCACTGAACACACTGTGGTACCCAGCCTGCATCCAAATTTCTCCAGTTTGGAAAGGGTTTGAATAGGAGCAGAGGGGTTCACTTGTTCCAGCATTAACCCATCTCCAGCAGCATTCCTCTCCTTCCCCCAAATTTAAAACCAGTTTCTCAGTTTCAGAGGGCCCCAATTCCTTCAGACTTCTTTATGGACTAATTGCTCAGAATAACCACAGAGTTGCAAACAAGTCTAAACTCCTGTTTGCAGTAGGGTGTTTCTGTTTGACAGGTCAGAACCATTTCATCAGTGTGTCCTAATTATAAATACGACCTTTGGGTTAGACCAGACCTAGAACAATACAAGCCCAAGTCTGGGTTCAGCAGCAAGAGCCCTTCACTGAGCTCAGGACAGACAGTGGGGAAAGTGACAACTGCTACAGCCCCTCCAAGCCCTAATGTGACTCCAGAGAAGGAACAGGGGTGGTTATTTTTTTGTGATGGTCAGTCCAATGTAGAGGGAGCTTATGCCAGTTTAATCTTCCTCTATAGTTTTTAGGTTAATTCTAAAATAAGGAGCACAGTGGTTCGTGTGCGCCAGCTGGAGTTTTCTAGGTCACAGAAAACATGGCTAATGCAGGGATGAGCCAGCCAGGCGTGCTGTGGAGCCACGGCCAGCAGTGCCTGTGCCATCCTCATCCTCATCCCCACTCGAGCTGCGTGGGCAGAGCTGTGCACTCACCTCTGCACCGCCATCTGAAATGGGGCTTGAGGAAGCATTACCATGACATGACCCCAAGCCAGGAGCAGTTGGATCCCACACAGTCCTGCTGGGCAGAGCTTTTCTGAGCCCTCCTCTTGGCAACCCCCTGCCTCAGTTTCCCCATCCTGGCTGCAGAGCGGTTCGGCCCCTTGTTTTGGGATCCACCGGGCTGGGTGGCACGTGAGTTCAGCCCCAGCCGTGGCAGAGGGAGGTGGCCACATGCTGGCCGGTCACAGGTCACCGTGGCCATGGGGTGTGCTCGAGGGCCAGCCCCAGGGCCACCACGGGTGGCTGTCACCCTGCAGCAGGAGCAGGACCTGCCGTTCACAGAGGCCAGCCAGCAAAGCAACCACCCCCCTGCCGTGTTTGCTCAGAGCTGGGCAAGCCTGGCTGATGGAGGGGGGATTATGGCAGCAGCTGCTCTTGCTGGGGGGAAAATAATAGCAATAAATAAAACCCTGTGCCTGGTGCATCCTCCCCTCCTGGGGCAGGCCAGGGGCCGCATGGGGCTGGAGCCAGCTGTGCTGGCCACGGATGGAGATTTCTTCTCCTGTCAATGCCCCTGGAATGCTGCTCCTGGTCTGGTTACAGCACCTGGTCAAGGCTGGGCATGGTGGATAAATGCCCCATTTATTCCTGAGGCATCAGACCTCGAATCGATGCAAACCCCTGGGGAGGGTTTGGGTACAAAGCCCAGGGAAGTCGCTGTTGAGGCACCCACCTGTCATCTCCAATCCCTCAAGGGTTAAATACCCCCAGCCCCCGGGCTGGCAGGGATGTTCCCAGAGGCCAGATGTCAAATAGAAGCAGATTTTTGCATTTACCAGCTCTTGGTTCCAGGCTCTAGTGTGCTGTGGCCACCTGATGGCGATGCCAGACCCACTCAGGGCCAGGCTGATGCTCAGCACCATCAGGGAAGGAGATTATCACAGGCAGGGTCATCACCTGGACCAAGGGAAAATACCTGGTTGAGAAGCATCTTCCCAAAACAGCATCCAAAAGTTAGTGCCCAGCTCATGTCCTGCTTCTCCGTGTAAAACACATCCACTCTTTGCCCTTCCCGCTGATTCTGGGAAAAGTGAAGCACTGGAGACTCAAAGAGCAGGAAAAAAAATTAATGTTCTTAATTAAAGGACATGGCAACTCACAGGGACAGAGCTCACAGGAAGCTCTGAGTGAAGCCTCCAGCAATGCCTCATGTATTTTATAAGCAACTGTGCAACTCCTTTTATTGCTCTGGAATATGCTAAACCTCCTTCTCTCAGCCTGCAGGGGTTCAACTTGCTCAAGGAGACAACCCCCAGGAAAGGTGTCTGGATGGAGCAGAGGACAAGTGCCCACGTGGCAGCTCCTCCAGGAATGAGGTGAAGGAACCTAAGAGACAACGCAGGAGGGATCTACTCAGAGTTTTGGAAGGGCATGAACACTTTGTCATAGTTCTGATTATAGCAAGGAATTTTGTCTTTCCTTTCCCCTTCCCCCCCCCCCCCCCCCCCCCCCCTCCCCCGTGTGTGCTGTTAAGGAAGAATCAGATAAACAAAGGAGTTAGCCTGGGCCCTAAATGACCGAAACATTAGTCACCTAGCAACGAAGGGGGAGGAATTGGAAAAGGCCAGAGTGTGTGTATGGAAAGGGGTAGGGTTTGGGGGTTTGGAGCTCAGCCCTGGGGGGTTGGAGCTCAGGCTCTGGAGCAGGAGGAGGAGGCTGCAGCACGGAGGAGAGACGGGCTGGTTTCTTCTTTGTCTTTTCCTGTGGGAGAGGAGTTTTTGCTGCTGTCTCTCTGCGCAGCTGATTGCTGGTTGCAGGCTTGGTTCACCGTGAGATCTTCACCAACTGAGTCGTGAGTTTTTCTTCCATTGGGAGAACTTTCTGTTTCCCTTCCTCTTCCCCCCTCCTCCCTCGCCACCCGGCGGCAACCAAGGATTCCACAGCGCCGCCTGGTGATGGGTGCTGGACATTACAAGTTCTACTCCTCCAGTGATCCAACAGCGCCACCTGGTGACTACTGTAGAACATTACAAGTTCTGCACTTTTTGATAACTCAAAAGCGCCACCTGGTGAACGGTATAAGACATTACAAGTTTTTGCATCTCCAGTGACCCGACGGTGCCCCCTGCTGACTGTGACTGGAACTGCACCAAAGGGTGCTGAAAATTGAACTATTTGATTTTCTTTTTTGCCGGTTTTATCGGTTTTGTTCTTGAAGGGGATTATTGGTGGGTATAGGGGTATTGCTTGGTTGTTTTACTTGGCTTTTTTTTTTTCGTGTTCCTGTTAATACACACATACCTTTTAATAACGGGCTGTTATTTTTTTTTTTTCCCTTTTCCATAATTTGTTTTCCTTCAATCAGAGCCTCTTAATTTCGGATCTATAATTGCTAGAAAAGAAGGTTTGGGTCTTTTTCTCCTAATCCATCCTCAGCAAAAGACCTTTATCTCAATTAAACTGGGACACACTTATTGTTCACATCAGGAAGGATCCATCCCCCAACACGATCCCAAGCCCTCTGGCACAGCAAAAACCATGGCTGGGAAAAAAAAAAAACAACAAAAAAACCCCCAACCTATCAACAAAATTACACTTTATTTTTTTTCGTTGTGGAATTTGATGTATTGTAACTTAAAAAGGTCTGGAAAAACCACATGCAAAAGGGTTTCTAAGTAGCAGCTAAAGTTTCTATTCCAGCATTACAAGCTATTCCAAATGATTTCCAAATTCCCAGCTATAAACTATTTCATAAACAGTTTTATCTTTAAACCCCCTCCACCCTACCCCAGTTAGTGCAGTGCAAAGGAAAAAAACAAGGAATTTACATATTATTTTCCAACGTATCCCATTGCAATTTCGAATGATCTGCGATGAACTAAAATATATATACAATTTTCTCGCCATCATAAAAAAACATTTCCCTTTCTTATTCACAGATATATTTGTGGCAAATGGCTGAATAATTACTTACAAACCAAACAATCTTTTTTTTTTTTTAACAAGTTTCTTACACCAGTAAACACAACAGGGAGAGTTCTCTGGAGGGAATGGGGGTTTTGCAGGGCTGGGAGGGCAGCGCAGGAAGAGGTTGGGGATCCCTTTGGGGCATGAGGGACAGAGGTGTCCTGGTCCCTGTGACAGGTACGTGCTCTCCCAGAGGGGATGACCTCGCCACCTTACAAAATTGGCCACGTTAAAGGGGGGGTCTGTAAGGCTTTAGGATCTGAGGCATAGTATGAGCCATCGTGAGTTTGTCATGTGTGTGTGTGTCCCATCCACCCAAACGCACCCTCAGCTCCAACAAGGCTCCCAGAATGGGAACAGGGCATTGCCAGCTCTCCTCTAGGCTGAGCACCAAGGGGCTGGGAGGGGTTAGCACCAAACAGTACCTTGGGAAAGCCCTGAGCCCCCTCACGCTCCCATCACCTCACCAAGCAAGACCCATGGTGGGCATCTGCCCCAGGCACACTCTGCTGAACCCACCCCCACTCCCTTGTGGCACCCTGAATGGGGGCACTCACAGAGCTCCTGGAGGAACAGGAAGCAAAATAGGGTGGCTCTGGGCTTGTCACTGAGCAACAGCATGTAAATCCCAAGTTAACATCATTCCCTTGTCCTTGAGAGTCCAAAACTCATATTTCTTATCCTGAGCATGGCACTGCTGCTCCATCTGGATGCTGCACAGGGCACCCCTGTGCCAGGGACCAAGGGCATCAGCGCTGCTCATCCACCCAATGCTGGCATCTCCCAGACCTGCACCAGCACAGAGCCAAGACCCCACACTGGGAACACGGTAGGACCACCACGAGTCCCAGGGGAACAAAGGGCACGGAAGCACCAGCTCAAAATGCTACGTATTCAGGGAAGCTGAAGGGCAGCACGTGGGGCTCAGACACAGGAAAGTTGTTCCCTGTCACAATTCCACACGTGTATTGTTCATATTTGCCCTTTGGAAGGGAATTCTGGAGCTGGAGAGCGAAGCCAGTCCCCAGCAGAAGACGAGGGCCGGGATTTCCAGCCAGCAACTCCATAGTTTGGGAAGAACAGACTCGGACAGATGGTGCTCAGGACACAGGGGGAAAGTCAAAACAGACGGACCTTTACTTGACAGCAGCAGCAGTAACAGCCTGTGGGAGGAAGAGAGGGGGCAATGCTCACAGCCCCCAAAAGTGCACACAGCTGGGAAGAAAGAGATGCTCTCACAACTCAGGGAGAGGAATCGGGAGTTGATACCGTAGCCCTTACTCAGGTGGGTTGGCCCTGAGCTCAGCGAGGTGGGACATTGTCGTGGCTGCAAGAAAAGTCAGCCTGGCTTGGGGGGGCTCCTGCTGGGAGGGAGAGGAGGACAGACCCAGGGACACACGCTCCTCTGCATGTACCTGGTGTCTCGATGGCCTCCAAAGCCCTTGTGTGGCAAAGCGTATCCCCAGTCCTGCAACGTGCTGAGACCTCCTGCTCCCACCAGTGGGACCAGTCTGCACCCTGGGCAGCACCCTCCACCTGCAGCAAGGCTGCTGGGACTGGGGTGGTTGTAAAGAAAACAGGCTTGGGGACACCAAAGCAGCTCTTTCCCCTCCTGTCTGATCTGAAGATCCACTTCCAGCCCACGTCTGGTGGTCAAAACAGTTTCACAGCTGACATCCCTTCAGAGCCCAGCAACAGCCCTGTCCCTCTGGGTGTCTCTGCCCTGCCCCTCGCCCTGCCTGCAGCGCGGTGCTGCTGCACAGCTGCCAGGGACACTGCCAAAATCCTGACCTGGGGAGCCCACCCGAGTGGTGTGGGCAGGGGGTCTGAATTGTCTCCTCGGGGCTGGGTCGCTCCCTCCCCTTAGAAACCCCCCCAGTTCTCACCTTGGCACACCCAGGCACAAACCTCCAGCCTCGCCCTCCCACCACCATCACCACGGTGGCTTTTAAAACACCTTTAAAAGAGAGGTGCAGACCCCCCCAGAGTCTCTCAGCTCTGTCCATGCAGGGGGAGCGTGGCTCTCCCGGGACTCTTCCGCAGCTGCTACACCGACGTCATCCGACAGACCATCAATCTTCTATACACGGAACAGGAGCGGGGCCGGGGCGGCCCCGACATGTGCACACACACTGTACAGAGGAAGGATTGCTGAGGAGGCTGCGAGAGCAGTCCTGGGAGGCTCCTGGGAGGCGTCCGGCCGCGTCTCACGGGGAGCCGCGGGCGTCGGGACGGGCGTGCTCGGGCTGCAGCGGCTCTGGGCGCTCGACGACTTCCACCAAACATCCCCGCAGTCACTGCACCCCCTCCTCTTCCACGTACGTCGAGGGAAACCAGCCGACCTGTGGGGGATGCAGAGAGGTGAGCTGGAGTCTGGGAAGCTCAAGGGTCACGGCCCCAAGGCTGACAGAAGTCAAGGGGTGTTTGTACAATGATCTCAGGTGCATGGTGGAATTGCTGTTGTTTTTAGGGCCAAGAGTTGAACTTCGATGAACCTTGTGGGTCTCTTCCAACTCAGGATGCTCTGTGGTTCTATAAGGGACCTCCTGTCCCGTCACTGGGACTATTCCCCTGCCACCAGGTGCTGTTCCCAGTGAGCCATATGCAAAGTCCTGGGTGTGGCCACAGTGGTGATGGTGGTCAGCTGTCACCCAGATTTGGGACAGAGCCAACACCTATACATTTCCTTGGACACACAGGTTGCCCACAATATAAAAGGGATCACGGCATGAAGAATTTGTCCCCAGAGCTACAAACTGTGGGACACCAGGCCAAGCCATCAGCCTGCTGCTTTTCCCAGGATGCTGAGCCTTCCCCTGGCAGAGCCGCTCCTCCATACACCCCCCACGTGGGGTTTGAGGAAGAGCAGACTCAGACACCACCCACCACCCACTGCATGCTCCCATTCACCTGTGTGCACCAGAGTAGTGGCTCTCATGAGATGACAGCCCACCCAGGATCCAGGAAAGAGCAAGAGGGAATGGGAAAGAGCAAGAGGGAATGCCACTGGCTGTCTGACAGCAGGGGAGGACCACACGCTGCAGAACCGGGACAGGACATGATGCACTCACTCTTCCGTTGGTTTCCCCCTTCCACCATCCCTGGTCCCCGCCAATCCTGCTGTAGATCTTCACCACGTCGCCCTCCCGCAGCGAGAGCTCCCGCATGTCCCGCGCCGCGAAGTTGTATCGAGCCACCGCCGTCCCTATGACCCGTGGGGTGAACACTGCGAGGGGACAAAGCACAGGGGTTGGGAGCTGCCCCCACCACGTGGGACCAGCTGGTCAGCTGGTCAGCTGAAGCCCGGGGAAAAGCTTGGTGAGGTTCAACCTGGGTTTTCCACCACGGCTCCCACTGCAGCACCGTGGCCTGGAGGAACTGACCTCATCCGAACTGCTCAGCCCGCGTGGACCGGGGTGGTCGGGGTTAAACAGGACTCCTGCTGAGCTTGGGAAACCCCTCTCTGCCAGGGGGGCCTTGCTGGGGATCTCTGGGGTGAAGGGCACTTTTGTGTGGTGGTAAAAGAAAGGATTTCACAGGAACACACAATCACTAACAGTGAAATCACGGAAAAATCCTGTTCCACTCACAGCCTCAGGTGTGGCTGCTGCACAGCTCGCAGCACCTGATGGAACCATGCATCAAAAAACTTCATAAATCAACTTCAAAAACTGAGTTATTGGAATGAATTCTCCTAGAGGTGTTGAGCAAATCCTGCATGCTTTGCCATGAGGAGGAAGAAGCTGCTAGCCTGGATCCTCCTTGCTTCTGCCTGTTCCAGGAAGCACCCAGGGCTCTTGGAAACTTGGTCCCATTACAGACCAAATGGTGCCAAAGCAGCCTGCAAACCCTAATGCTGACCAACAGCTTGTGATGAGGAGGATGCCCCCGTGCGCTATCCTGGGAGCACTGACACAGCCCCAGCACCACGGATCTCCATCACTTCAGGCAGGGGATGCTCAGGGGAGGCACAAGGAGGAGCAGCAGTGAGGTGGGGAAGGCAGGGGTATTGCTCAGTGCTCCTGCCCCAAGGTCTGGACAGGAGGAAGAAGGCTGGAGAGCAACAGAGGGAGGGATGGGATGGGCAGAGGAGGGGAAAAACACACCTCCTTTGAAGTTTGCAAAAAAAAAAAAAAACCCACCCTGAAGGGATGTCGTGTTTCAGTGAAGCTCGCTTCCTTTGTCCCAGGATTAATTTCAATTATAAAAGCGTGCAAACCAAGGTTGAACTAAGTTTGAGGAAAAGCTTTGCCCAGGTTTTCAGCTCTCGGGATGAAAGGAGATGAGGATGGCGATGGAGATGGTCCAGACACACAACGTGCAGTCACTGGAGGGCTCGTCCATCCTGGCCAGGCAGCCAGGCTGGAGAACAGAGCAAGAATCACGGCAGCTTTGAGCTCTCTCATCAGGAGCTTGCTCAGAGCCCACTGCTGCACATATTACTTTCTGCAACACTTTCTACGCAGTTAGAGGATCTCAAATTCCCAGATTTATGCTTGAAAAGTTAAGCATTCTTCCCAAACACGGCACCGAGGAAGGCACGTGTGGCTTTGCCCATGGTTTTGCCTGTCCACCTTAAATGAAAGACTGAATGATAAAAGCTGAAATGGGAAGAAGCAAACTGGCAGGATTTTGCTCTGATCCCCCCTCAACAGGGAGGATGACACGAGACTGAAACACTTTAAATCAATGGGCTTCAAAGGCCAGGGCACCATTGCACTCTCTGCAGGGAGACTGAGCCCCAAAAAACATCTCTGACAGCACAGGTTCCCCCACTGCCTCCTCAGCAAGGGGCTCCTGAGCAGCCTTGGATACCAGAGCTCAAACCCTGCTGGACACTGAGATGCTGTCCTTGAGAACAAGGAGGAATAGACTGGAAGACAGTGTGATGTCAATGCTTGTTTGGTGAAACACAGGGGATAAGCAGGTCGAGCTTGAAGTACATCATGAGATCCCAAAGTGCTGGATCCACTTTTTCATTAATTTTAGCCCCTTTTCTCCAATAGCAACATCTTCTCCCTGCCTTGATTTTGGGGAGAGAGTGGGGTGTGTTTTGCTCCCAGTCAAGCCGTGGTTAATTAAGTTATTTCCAGGCTGTGCCTCAGGGCAGCCCTGAGGACCCCCTGAACTGCCCTGTGGGGATGGAGGGACAGGGAGGACCCCACAGGTCCCACTGGTGATGGCTTTCAAGCTGGGGATGGTGGCAGGTCTCTCCAGCAGGGAGAGGCACTGGTACCTGACCAGAAGGGACTGGAGGAGCTCTGAGAAGAAAAGTTGAGGCCCTGAGGACTGAGAAAAGAAAAGTTGTAGGAAGCGCAGGAGGCTGCAACGAGGTTAGAGAGAAACAGAAAGAGGCAGAACACGCATTAAAAAGGAAATAAAAAAAAATATTATAATGCACAGTGCTTTAAAAGCTGATGGAGAAATACAAGGTAAAGCATGCAGAGGGTCTTGTGCAGGGGCTTGGAGCTGGGATAGCTGACAGAAGGTCTGGCCACAGCCCCACAGCCAGTGTGGGGGCTCAAAATTCATCCTATGGTTGTATTTCACACAAAAGGATATTAATCAGCTTTTAAAACCTATATTCCTTTGGTATTCTTTTTTAAATATACCATGGAGAAAATTTTTTTTAATTCATTTTTTTCCCCACTAAGTAGTTAGTTCTGCACTCAGGCTTTTGGACAAAACAGAACTTCTTGCCCTATCGCATTTTCCATTTGTTTTGATTTTTGTTCTTCTTCTTTTTATTTTAGGCACAGACTTACCATTTCACCCGTGATCTCCATTAAAGGAGTCCCACTGGGATTCAAACCACAAGTCACACTGGAACTGGATCCATTAAAACACATGCACAAGGAACTCATGTAGGTGGGGCAAGACAGTAAATCCCACTAAGTGATCATCACATCCCTGCTCCCGACCTGCAGGTGGACGGGATGCTCTGGCTGGATCAAGGGATGGGCAGACCACACCCCTGAGCACAGGGTCCAAAACAACAGGAGGGGAACCAGACTCCCCCAGCAAAAACTCTCCCTCAGATCCCCCTGATCCACCACTTCCTGCAAGACTGGTCCTCAAAATGCCACCAGCTGAGCAGATGATTTATCTGCAAACTGAGGAATACAGATGGTACAGCGAAGCTGTAAAATCCCTTCATCCAGTGCTCCTACACTTGGCTGGAAGGGTGAGGTTTTCCAGGACAAGTTTAACTGCCCCCAGGCTGTTTTTTACCTGGGGAGCGGGTGAAGGTCCTGGAGGTAGAGCGCTCCCGGGATTTGTAGGGGTATTTCAGCGTCGTGTCCAGCTGCTTGAAGCTCTCCTTCAGCGAGTGGCTCTGGTAGTACTCGACCAGCTCCTGGGAAGGATGGAGAGGCACCTGGCTGTCTCTGCCATCCTCTGTGTGACTGGCAGAGGCAGTGCACATGCTACAAGGGGCGACAAAAAACCCACCAGCAAGCTTTCGAACTTCTTGGCTTCTGTAATGTGGATCCAGTTGTCCTTCTCCACCACCTTGATGTGCTTCACCTCCTCATTGAACCTGCCAGCGGCAGCAAAGGCACTCAACAAAACGTAGCTGCACGTTCCAGCCCCAGCTCCTCCTCCACGAGTGAGAAATACTAAATTATTCAATTACTAAGTGAAGTTATCACTCACTTAATACTGATGGCGAAGCGCTCGGCCTCGGCCGGCCGCTCCCGGATCAAGTAGGTGCCGCTGACGTGAGACTTGAGCAGGTTGTCCGTCTGCTGCCGCTCCATGTTCCCAGCAAACCTGAGCCCAGAGGTTAACTGATTAATTTAATTAACTACAATGAATGCACATCTTCAAATAGGCATGTTTTGGATAAAATGAAACATCATCTTTTTGAAGGCATGAAGGTTGGAAGGGCAAGTAGAGGAACAGGTCTCATCCAAGTCGTCATGAGGAGGAAGGAAAGTGCCCCGAGATATACAAGAAGCTGCTGAGCCACTGAACTGTGGGTGAGCACTACTAAGTGTGACCTCTTCACTAACTGGGAAACAGTCCCCAGGTTAATGAGGCTTCAGCAAGAGGATAATTTATATCCATGAATCTGTAAGCCTGGCTGGAGCTGGAGGGAAGGAGCAGCAGGCAAGCCAAGCACAGCCTCTCCCGCCAGGAGGCAGGAATTGCCTCCTTCCTCTCAAAATTATTTTCTGGGCACAGAAAATGGGAAGAGAAACCAGCATCCCTTTCAGCCTCTGTCTCCATCAGTGAAGAAATTCTCATGGATACTGCCAGGGCTGCAGCAGGTTTCAACACCCAAACACCAGTGTGGCGGCTGCCCTGCGGTCACAGGGAAAGTAGGCTGCAAATCACTACTAGTCTGCATTCAGAATTCCTTATTGGACTGGATTCCTGACAGAGTAACAACCAAAGGGCAAGGTTGGTTTATGTTCATAG
Source organism: Empidonax traillii (assembly GCF_003031625.1). Taxonomy (NCBI): domain Eukaryota; kingdom Metazoa; phylum Chordata; class Aves; order Passeriformes; family Tyrannidae; genus Empidonax; species Empidonax traillii. The sequence continues at coordinate 1,268,747 of NW_020955397.1, read as the reverse complement.
CCAGAGGAGGGTCGACTCACCACGGGTACGCCGTGTAGTCGATCTCCCGCGAGGGCGGTCGGCTGTTGGGAGGCTGCAAAGACAGAATTGCTCATTAGTGAAGAGCCAGCAGCTCATCAGGCTGTGCATCTTGCGTGAGATGCTCCTCTCCACAGGAGGGTTCCTTCTGCCAAGCTGTTCCTGGATTATCGGCTTGGGCGGCGGAGGGCAGTGTTGTAGCTGAGCATTTCCCTCCCAGCCTCCCAGCTGGGATGAGCAGGCTGTACTTGTTCATTTACCTGAGTGGTTTTTAATTGGGAAGCAGCTGACAACATTACAGAAAACAGCTAAAAGCAATTAAAATAAATCAAATACAGTTTTCCTGCACTGTGCCTGATTTCAAGTCCTCTACTCCCAAGTCAGCCCTGCAGAGGAGGAACAGAGTCTGGACCTGGTCACACCAACCCCAACCTTGGGAACAGGGCTGAGATTGATGCAGATCAGACATCTGGAACCATGGGATGAGGGAACCAGCTCCTTGCTAATTCAGCCACAGTAGAGGCTTCATTAAAGGTCCAGGGGCTGACTGAAAGGACCAAGGTCTCAAGCAGAAGGCCGAGAAGAGCAAGAGGGACCACTGGAGCACTCCCACCCACCCTGGGCTCCATCTCCTCTTTGGCACTTACCCTGGCATCCACAGGGCAGGGCTTTACTGACGAGCTGGGAAAATAACCTGACTTCTTTGTCTGCAGCAGCCGCCCCTGCAGAGACAAGCTGGGTGTCAGACTGGGGCGGGCACGGGGAGCAGTGGTGTCACCGTGCAGGGATGGGGACAGGCTCCAGACTGCCTCCAAAGCCCCAGCACACCCCTGCTCCAGGAAAGCCCACAGATAAAAGGGGCAATGCAGAAGTCACTGGTTTAAAACCTTCCAGGAGCTTACCAAGGGGAATCGTTCTCACCTCCCACCACGGCGAGTCGGGGTCTCCCCTCAGCAGCTCGATCACATCCCCAATTTGAAAGGTCAGCACTGGCTTCCCAGGAGGGGCTGGGTTTCCATGGTAATTCTGAACTGCCACCATTTTAGGACCTGGGATAAAAGCAAAAATAGTTTCATCACCTTCTTCCTGCTCAAAAAACCCCAAAACAAAACTCCCCCCCTCCTGAAGCCTTGTTCCTTATCCTATGAACCACAAACTCAACGGCACCAGCAGGCAGGATTTGGGGGCAGAAAGCATGAAAGCAGAAAAGAACAGTGTCCACAGTGAATGTTCTTGGCTCCTGCAGTTACATGGATGACTGAGTTCCCTCCAGCCAAAGTTCCACCTCCCAGCCCTGCACCTGGATTTGAGCCTGGCTGAGGCAGAGCCTGGCTGGCACCAAACCCCACCGGGCTCAGTGGTGACACCAGGATTGCAAAAAGGGCCCAGGAGTGTGACACCCACGATTGCAAAAAGGGCCCAGAGAACACTCAGCTTCCACTGAGTGTCCGCTGAACCTGGGACTCAAACGCCCCTGAAGCTCCCGGTCAAAGTCCAGCTGTCTCGCCAACAACTGCACATTAAATAAGCTCCCCCAACTGCACTCAAACCACATTGTTTATTTTCAAAGCACTTCCCCACCTCTGCTTCTCCCTGCCCAGTGAGAGCACTCTCTGCTCGCTTTTTTGTTTTAACCACCAACTTGATTCAGGTTTCTTTTTGCCAGACTTGGCTTTCCTTCCATCAGAGAAAGCACAAAAACAAATTGTTCTTCTCCTTTGAGCCAGAGCATGGGCAGGGCAGGCCTGGAGCTCTGTCCAGACTAGTTTTAAACAAAGAAGATAAAAAAATGTTGCAGTAATCATCAGGACTGATGGCCCATCAGAGGGCAGTGCCTGGAGCACACTGGACATGCCAGCAGAAGATGCTCACCCTCAGCAACAAGTCTCCCTGCCAGGATACGTTTTGTCTGCTTTGAAGGTTGATTTGGCACAAGGAAATATCCCAAGCTTTCCTCAGTCACTGGTAGGATGGGCAGAAGTTTTACTGGCCCAGCAGAGCGGACAAGGGACATGAGGGTGCCCAAAGAAATGATGTGGCAGCGGCAGCAGGTGAGGGCTGAGCCCAGGTTGCAGCTGTGACTCTTTCCTGCTGCTTTGGGGAGCAGTGACAGGAGAGACCCCCATGCCCCACCACCTGCTGTGAGGGTGCACAGGACCCTTCTGAAGGAACTAATCTATTTTCTGCTTTTGAAAAGAGCCTCCCACACACCGAGTGTCAGGGATTCCCTGCAGCCACAGCTGAGATGACACCTCTCCTTGCCCTCCTGTAAAACACTACTGTACTTACCAGGTCCAGCACCCAGTGAATCCTGCAAAGAAAGAGCAAAAAGTCTCTGTGAGGACACATCAGTCTCAATTTTCCCTGCGAACACCCACCTGAAGACACCACGATGAGGAACTCTCTCCCAAAACCTCCCTGGTACTCCCCAGCCCGTGGTGCTTGTCCCTGCTGGGTGCTGCCACCTCCCAAGGGCTGCAGAGTCCTGCACAAACTGGGCCAGTTTTAGGCTGCAAAAGAGGCCCCTGGTCCCCAGTCCTGCCCCTCTGAGACCTGTGGTTGCTTTTCCCACAAGCTGCCCCTGGCCAGACTGGGTAAGGACACAGGCTCTGCCTAAGGCAGAGACGGATGAGGAAAAGGGCCATCAAACCACCTACCTGGTCTGCTGAAGAACCTGCAAGAGAAAAGGGTGGAATAAGTGTTAATTTTACAGGCAACAAAACCCATTTGCTTTTGATACTGTGAGTTCCAATAAACCATCAGCAGTGTGTGAACTGACAGAGGAAGCCCAAAGCAGAGCTGGGGTCACCCGGGCCATCGCTCTGCTCTGGATGGGAAAGATGCAGGGATGGATTGGAGCTGGACAAGGACATTTCCTCACCTGCATAAAATTCTGTGATTTTGTTTCTTCCTCTCTCCCCTCCCCACTCAAAACCTACCTGGAGACCCCTCGTGATAGTCCCTTGCCCCAGGCAAGACCAAGGCTCTGACCCAGCAGAGCTGAGTCACAGTTTTGCCCTATTTAGACGAAGGACACAAATCTCTGCCATACAATGGGACATGAAGGATCCAGAGACAAGGTCTCTCCTCATCAGAAATGTTATCCCTGCTGCAGACCCTCCTGTTTCATTATCCAGTACCTTCTGATGAAGAACTCATCATCTCTCTTAAATGCCCACCTAGTACACAGTGCTGCTGTGATCCTCTTGACATCCATGGGATGCAGCTCTTTGGTTTGGGTGGTTCTGGCTGGTTTGTTTATTTTTAATCCACCAGCCAATGTGAATTACAGCCCTGGGAGGTGGGTGGGAGCGCACTTATATTTTTTAGGCATTAACAAGCATTAGTGCTTAAGAGGGAAAATCTGTCAGATCATTCATGTGCAGCATAAGCTGCTCGTGATGTGAAGTAACTCACCGATCTTGCAGGGAGGAATGATCTCCAAGCACTCCTTATGAGCACCTGCTCCACATTTGGGGCAAAGATAGCCCTGGTAGAAGGTTCCTCTGTGCAAAAAAAAAAAAACCAACCAAACAAGTCAGTCCTAATCCAGCCTCAGCTCTGAGGTTTTCTTTCCATGTTTCAATGCCGATGCAGAACAGCTGGAAGGTTGTTGCTCACCTCAGGAACATCCTGCAGGCTTTGCAGTTGGTCGTCTTTTCAAATGTGTACATCTGAAAGTTGTGGTGATTTGCATTGGCTTTCTCCGGCTTTATGTTGGACCTGAGGGAAAGGATCGAGGGGTTATCAACCTGTCCCCACGAGGGGCTGTTTGCATTTCAGTCAAAGCTTGGACGCCACACGGACAGATACAAAATCAAATGTGAAAGGAGACTCGGGGCTCGACTGCGCGAGGGAGGATTTTGCCCATCAACCTTCCCCTGGGACAACAGTCACGGATTTGGCCCTTGCCTGAGTCAATCATCAGCCCAGATCTGTCGGCGTGGGGCCGATCCCTGCTCTGCTCAGGATCAGGTCCTGCAGCACCACCCTCCTCCAGTGCCAGCCTGGTACTGCCCCCAGGGCCCTGCACCATGGAAAGGTGTCATTTCAGAGAAACACAGAATGGTTTGGGTTGGAAGGGACCTTAAAGAACATCTCATTCCAACCCCCTGCCATGGGCAGGGACACCTTCCACTAGCCCAGGTTGCTCCAAGCCCCGTCCAACCTGGCCTTGACCACTTCCAGGGATGGGGCAGACACAGTTTCTCTGGGTAACCTGTGCCAGGGTCTCACCATCCCCACAGAGATAAAAAAATCCAATTTCAGAGATGCACCACCCAGGCTTTGGTGTGGATGCTCAGAGTAGATGGTTTCAGGCTCCCTTTGCACAGAGACCCATCCAGCAAGTCCACATGAGCTTCCCCATCACAGGCTTTGCTATCAGAGCTGGTCTCCAGTGACCTGATGGTCCAAGACACGTTTTTCCCCCCACTTGGGAACTGCACCCAGGGCTAGAGCAGCCACTCATGCTCACATTGCCATTTCAAACTGCTCCATCCACTTCCTCTTCATTTCTTCTGTCTTGCAGAAGAACTGGAAGCCCTGCTTCCCCTGAAGGTGGATTAGGTAGAAGCCGTATGACCACTGCAAGAGAAAACGAGAGCGCTGACCTCGCTGTGCTCCCAACACCTGAGCAGCAAAACGCATCACACTTCCATCCAGGCACTGCTCTGAGGGCCTGCCCCTGCCCCTTCTGCTGAACCTTGCACAGGCAACAGCAGGGAAGGAGGAAGAACAGCTCCCTGTTTCTCTAACACATCACAGCTAATGATGCCTGAACTGGCTTGGCGCTGTGCACTTGGACCAAATAGGATTTCATGGTGGCAGATGAGAGAACCCAGATTTTTCTGCTCCACTGGATCCTTCCCCAGCCATTATATCTCTCACTGACAGCAACTGACAGCCCAGGAGGAACATCTGACCTGCCCACCACACATATGCTCAGCCTGTCTCATTACAACACTGCACAGAAACACAGGAGAGAGAAGTGGGTGCTTTGCTTACCATTTTTCCATGGGACTAGAAAGCATAGGAGAGCAAAGTGGAAACACATTTCATTAACACACAAAGCTAGCAGCATTTCTTCAGCAGCCAAGTGGCAAAACTGGCTATTCTTACCCCAATTTCCCTTTATCCCATCTGTACAATACCTCTTCCCACGGCATGTAAGTGGATTAAGCTAATGGGGCTCTGCTAAAGTGATAGCTGGGAGGTTTTCCCTCAGCCCTGCAGACTGAGCCTCAAACCACCAGCAAAACGATGTTCCTGCAGTGCTTTGAGTGCCAATTTTGGCAGGCTGGTGTGCAGTGCTCAGGCTGCCTTTCCAGGCTCCTCCACCCCACAGCTCATGGGAGTGAGAGCATCCGGATGGACCTTCCCTCCCTCCCTGCCCTCCTCTGCCTCCCTGTCTGACATTTGCTCCCTGAGAGCGGGCCAGAAAGCAGGGAGCAGCTTCCTCCCTCCTAACTCCAACCATCCCAGCCTCCTCAGGGCTGTTTTGCAGGAACAGAGGTCAAGGATCCAGCCCAGCCCCACATTAATAAACATTTCCCAAAGCTCCGCAAGGCTGCCCTGAAAGATGAGCATTTATTTTCCAGCTTTTTTTGCAAGCACTGTTTCTACTTTAAAAGGCTAATGGGAACATACTACCCTGAAACAGCTCCAAAATGCTCTCCAGCAGAGCTAATCCTTGGTCCACCTACCTTCTTAATGTCCTTGTTATTCATGGGGTCATCAGTCATCTTGTGGAAGAGCAGCTCAATAATTTCTTTCAGCTCGTAATTGTATCCTTTCCTTTTGCAGACAATCACCACTTTATCAAATAAAAATAAATACCTGCCCAAAGCAAGCAAATAAACAAGCAACCCTGTCAAACACCTCATCAAAGTCCCCATCCAAGGGGAAAGAATTTGGAAAGCTCTGCAGAGCTTTCCAGCCAGCGCCCTCAAACATTTGGACCCTGCTGGACTTTCATGTTGATGGTGGGTTCTGTCAGTGAAAGTCCAGGCAATAAATAAATAAATGAACTCAAGGGGAGTCACCAAACAAAGGCACATTTAGTTTGGGAATATTTCTGAGTGCTGTTGCTCACTCACCTGTCCTGCTTGGTGTGGTTGACTATGGAGCGCACCTTCAGCTCCCCGTCGATCTTCGGCCTCCCAAACTCCTCCAGCTTCACTTGCTGCAGAAAGCAAAGCAGGGCTGAGATCCACAGCCAGGGCTGGAACGATGCTTTGGGGAGGTGAAAACCCAAAGCCACCTGGATTGCACCCTCCAGCCATGCTTCGAGCTGCTGAAGCTCCTGGGAGCAGCACTGCCCTCACCAAAGGGAGGGAGGATGCTCCCATCCCAAGGGGAGCTCAAGGATGCTCCAAAGGGAGCCTGTGCACGAGCAGGACCACTGGGGACCCCTGAACCTCCAGCACTGGCATCCTGGGGCAAGGCTCAGCAGTCAAAGCATTTTTACAAAGTTTAGGTTCTGTAGAAGTAAACCCCTCACCAAAACAAGCTATTTTCGGTTTCTACAACTATTAAGGATGTCTCTGTCTGTTAAATAACCACCCATTAGAAGTTCACTGTTTCCAAATCAAGTCAGGGCTTAAAACCCCCAAACCCAGCACCCCTCTAGGAAGCCCTGGGGGTGGGCAGCCCCCAGCACCTCCCTCCATCAGCCTTTTGAAGTATCTCAGGTGTCAGTCCCCAAATTGCATTACCCAGTGTAAAGTGTGACGGCAGAGCAGCTGCACCCACAGCTGACCAGCCCCCCCTCCATCCCCCTAAATGGAAGAAAAGCTCATTAGCTTGAAGGTCTGCCACTGAATATCAAATTACTGGGTTTGTTCAGGGCTAAAGTAAGTGCTGGGCTGCACAGGGGCAGCTGAGGCACAGTAATGGGACTGAGTGTTTGATACCTCCGGAGTTTGGAGGATGAGATTCTCTTTAAAGTATCTGGTTGGGATTTTGAGGATTAAGTGTGTTATTATGTCAGCCCTTCTCCTCCACTTTCAGTTAACCTCTGTCCTCTTAACAGCAAAAGAAAACCCACTTTAAGTAGCAGACAGAGGATTTGAGGAATTCTTGGGTTACCCCTACACTAATAACAGGAGAAAAAGTCAGAGACACATTTTCACTGCAATATCACCACAAGAAGTCACTCTCCATCCTAGACATAGCACCTTTGTGATGTAGCAACCACTTATGGACCATCAGCAAAACCACTGCCAGTGACAAGGGAGTGCCCAAACATATTGGGTAGTATACCAGAATAAGTAACAATTGCATACAAAAAAGCAAAACTGTTAATAATAATAAAATTAATTTGGGTTCATGAGGATTTTTCAACTTACCAGGTTTTCTATAGAGCTCTGAAATTCACTTATTTTCTTTAAAGTCTCCTTGTCCCTCTTTACTTCATTGATGTACATGGCCAAGTCCTTCAAAGAAAAGTGAAAACAGATTTTTATTTTCCAGACGACAATAGTACCATACCCGAGCAGGATGTACATGAGCCTGGCTCCCTGAATCCCTGAGGAGTCTGAGCAGGACCCCATAGCAGCCTGGGACACCTCAGCACAGGCTCTTGGTGCTCCCACTGCTGAGCCAGGCGGGCGCTGCAATTTTTTCCATTTCCCAGAAGATGGCAATGCATGAATCCATAGCAATGAGTAAATCCAGTGCAGCACAGCAAACCCTGTGGCTGTTACCTGGTAAGAGCCTGAGCCAGGCATCCCCTGCCTTGCCCCTCTGCCTGGCAGCATCCTTCCCTCCCAACCTTTCATCACCAGAATTCCCTACATCCCCCCGGATACGAAAGCTGCGAGCTGGTCTCTGCTGTCAAAACATCCATGTCTGTAAAGTAACTGCTTTGGACACCTGGCTACACGTTAGCTGGGAACAGACTTGACTGGGCTCTGCCTCTCTTGCTTCCAGCTCTTTTCCCTGGGTGCTCCAGATTGCACTCGAGCTGCTGAGAGCACTGGGATCTTCATGCTCGGTCCTTCCTGGGACATCCCACAAGAGCATCCCCACCTCCAACATTCTGGGCTCCAACATCTCCCACCACACAAAGGCTACGTTGCAAAACAAGGAGACAGTTGGTGGAGCTTGTTCTGCCCTCAAAAATTCCTCGCTTATCCAAATTTTGATCCACTAAAGAGAAGAAACTCTATCTTTCTACTAAAAGAACTCCTTACACCTTTCAGAGCGCATTTTCTGTGCCTGTTTGCTTCTTATCCGCTCCCTCCTTGTCCTCAACAACAGCTCTTGTCAACTTGGATTAGATCTTAACGTGGGATTTTTTAAGACATCCCCTCTGGGTCAGACCTTCCTCAGCTTCCCAAGAGAAGAAGGGTTAATCACAGACGATAATCACATATCTCTACATGACAATACTTGTAACATCGCAGAACACCCCACCGGGCAGTGGCAGGGATGGTGATGAGAAATGACACGACCAAAAGCCTTATGAAGCACCATGCTTGAGCACTGACCTCAGTTCCCTCCTACTGAACAGGGGAAACACAATCCCTGGATCAACCATGACTTGAAACAACAATACACAAATGTGGGCTGCAGGATTTCACTGGGAATTGTGTTGTCCCACCGCCGCCTTGGGATTTGGTTCTGCATTCTCAGGCAGAGGGTTGGTACCTGTACCAAATACCACCATCACGAACAATTTTTTTGGGTGGAAATCCTGCCCCCTGCCTTGCCCAAACAACTATTCATGCAAAATAAAAGGGAAGCGAATCACTTTGGGAAACATTGCTCTGTTCGCCCCCTGCACAGCTCTCACCCCAGCCGGCAGCAGCGTCTGCTGCCTGCCAGCACAGCAGACAGAGAGGCTGGACTTGTGAGGAAAAACATCACTTGGAGGTTAAGCCTGGGTTTACGGATCAATTAAAACCAAACTGAACGGCTTCCGATGCCCCCGCCGAGCCCAGCGCGGTCGGAACTGCACCCGCGCTCTCCTGGCGATGGGGAGAAGAAGAGAGAAACCTCCCTGATGGCTATCAGCAGCTTCCTGCAAGAAATGCTGAGTCTGCAGCACAACCAGAGCATATATACATTTATTTATTAGCAGTGGTCTTGGCAGTGCTGGATGATGAGGCCATAAGCAGGGTTTAACTGCTGTCACCAGGTTTAGCGTTCATTTGAGGCCACAGAGCAGGAGAGGGCTGTGAACGCAACGTCCTTCAAACAACCTCAGCTCTAAAGTGACCCACATATCAGCTCTGGACTCCCGGGCTTGGAGGGATAATGGCTGGAAAGGTCACCCAACTTATGTAAGTGCCAGGAAACGCAGCGATGTTACAAAAGCTGCGGCTCAGAGATAGAAAACAAAGTGACTGTGAACACGGGAGCAAACCCTGGGATGAATCCTGAGATGCTCTCCAGAGAGCAAACCTGAAGTTAATGAGCATTCTCAATTCATGGTCCCTTGGTGTGAGTCTGTGTGTGTGGGGGTACATATCCCAGTCAGAAAACATTTGGGTGATTCTATGACCCTACGATTTTATATTTTGTTGCTGATGGTTTTCCCGAGGTTTTGGGGGTTTCAGCTGAAAGCCCCAAAAAAACCTTTAAACAAAGCAAAATGTTTAAGACACCAGAAGTCTTAAATTGTTGAAAGAGCATTTTCCCCTGAACAGAAAAAAATTCCCTGGATAAAAGGATTCTCACCCAGCACCTGGATAACAGCACCCAGGGAACGCTCCGCACACGCAGGCTCCCATTTCTGCAATATTCCCCGACTTGCTGATACGTCTGGAGCTCCTCCAGATCCCTCCCAGCAAAAACAAGAGCCGGATCTGGCACGGCCTCTTTACACACAATAGCAATCAGCGAGAAGTCGTAACTTGTCAACAAACACCATCTTCCCCAGCTGCCTCGGGAGGGAGACGGCAGCGAGGACTCCAGTTCTGCTGCGAGGCCATCTCATCAAACGGCAATCAATACACACGTGTGTGTGTCCAAAAGGAGGAGGTGCTGCCTTCCCTCAGCCTGTAGGATGCTTTTGCCATCTAAGTTTTTCTTTTATAGAGCAGAGGGGTCATGGGATTTGTTGCACCCCAAGCCCAGCACCGCCCCATTGCTGCTCTCACCCTCCTGTACCTGCATCGCCTCCAGAGCCTCCTTCAGCTGTTGCTTCTCTGGTCGGTCTGAGGAATGGCTGAGCAGCTCCTGAGAAAGTATAAATAAATAAAAATAAAGGGTTTGAAGGTGCTAGGAAAACTGTGCAGACCCTGCCCGCACCAGACAGGCACCTGCCTGAGCGGTGGCAGGACTGTCAGGGTGGTGGCAGGGATGTCTGGGAGATGGCAGGGTATCAGGGTGGCTGCAGGGATGCCTGGGTGATGGCAGGGATGCCAAGGAGGTGGCAGGGATGCCCGGGCAGGTGGCTGTGGCCGTAGGACGGGGAACATGCCAAGCGGCTGGTGTTTGAGAGATCTGTTACACAGAGTTGACGGGCGGAATTTCACACATAATCAGATTATATGCAAGCTTATTTTATATTCATTAACTGCCTCTCGTGGCTAACAAGTGCAGAATTACCCTAGGTCACCGTGCTTTAAGAGATGGCACAAATATTATTATGTCGTGTTAAGGAGCTCTAGTAATTATTTAATTTGAAAGGGAAAAAACTCCAAACCTCCCTCTGCATTTGGCAACGATTCACTCTTCACTCAAAGAGCTGAAAGATGTTACAGAGAGGGGGGCAGCTGGAGAGAAAAATGCCAGTGCTGAAAAACTTACTTTCAACAGGAGATGATATTTCAAAACTCTCTGCATCGGAACCACCAGCAGATCTTGCAATTTAAATTTCCCATCCTGGACCTTTAGTGTGCATTCCTAGTAAAGAGATCAGTAAATCAGTTGGGGAAAACAATGGCTCCCCCCAGAAAAAGCCTCCCATGTCCCGTGGTTGTTTGCTTGGCTTCTGTAAACACAGTTGAGGTGCCCACAGGCTCGTGGTCCCTGCAGGCACCCAGCCAGGGCCGGGGCTCCCACCACGGAGGTTATCCAGGAATTAAACCCAGAGGCTGGACCCTAAAATACAGGCATTCTCATGCAACTGAGCTACTCCAGCTTAATGAGATGCTGCTCATTAGGAGAGCACACGAACGCTCCCAGACGTGGGGAAATGTCAAATGAAACACATTATCCTCCCCCACCCCCTGGCTGTGCTGAACTAATGTGTTTTATTTGTGAGGGGCTGGCAGGGAGCACGCAGCCGGTGGCTCTGGTGTCGCTGGTGAGCATTAAGTCACTAAGATGAGCTAATGTGGTCGCAGGAAGTTTTGCCACCATTACCTTCACCCAGACCCGTTTAAATAGCATGATTCAGCTGCCTGAGACCCTCCCAGGGAGGGAGAGAAAGGAAAAGCACAGGGAGCAACTGAATGCTACAGCCACTGGCTTGAACAAAGACCCAGAGAACACGTTTCAAACAATTCTTAAATGCAGTTTTACCCCTGAATTGGGCTTATACGGAAAATCAAAGAGCGTTTGCAGAACGCGAGGTAACGTGTACAGACAGCCCAGCAAATTCCGATTAGCATCAAGACCAAAGCAGGAATTAAAGCTGGGTAAAAAACAGCAGCTCAAACAATGCCTCCCTTCTGGGGCTCCTTTGATTCACTTAATATCTGGATCAGCCCCTATTTACACTAAGCCTTTATGCTGGGGAAGGAGGACAGGGCAGTAATCCGGGTGTTCGCCTGGGGACTTGGGTTCACCTCTGATGGTCCCTGATGCTGTTGGCGACCTTGGGAAACCATGTGGCTCCTGGCCTGGGGATGCTCAGGGCATTTGGGTCTCCCTGCACCACTCAAAGAATTTGTCCCAGCCAGTCCCACTCAAATGAAGTCACTGGTTTGTTTTAACTTGGATAAACTCGGGCAGGAAGGACAGAGTGTGTGTCTGACGAGGAGATGAAGGGGAAAACAGGGGAACAAGACAGGATGACCCCCAGCTTTGCTCCTTCTCCGGGCAGCACGGACCCACTCTCACATTCCTCTGTTCTTTTGCTAACTCAAACATTCCTAGCACAGCGTTCTTGGCTCTAGCAAGTCCTTCCAAAACCCCTGACAAGGGGGATGGGCAACACTCTTTCCCCAGTGCCCCCTGCCCGCTCACCTCCACTTTCTGCCGGACGTCCTCCCGGTTGGCGAGGAGGTGGTTGAGGGTGTTCTGGGCATATTCCATGTGGCTGCAGTACTTGCCATAAATCAGCAGCCTGGAGAGGGGGAAGTCACAGATTTAGTCAGAAACACTTGCTGGCAGTTATAATCTGTTATAGAAGATACGTATGCACGTGGACACAGTGAAAGGACAAGGCAAACAGCTAAACTCCCATGTAGTTCATAGCAAAGCATTAACACTCCTTTACTGTGTGGCTTTTTAACACTTAAATCTTCAACACTCAAATATTCAGAAGTTTCCAGAGTCGGAGCCTGTGGGATAATTCAGCTCGTGATGAGCAGAAGGGGCCGAGTGGTCAGAGGAGGCTGATTTTGGAGCTACAGTGGCTCACCCCTCCACTCCTGTCACCCTGCTCTGGTGGAAGGGGTCCCTGCCCATGGCAGGGGGTTGGAACTGAATGAGCCTCAAGGTCCCTTCCAACCCAAACCATTTTGTGATTCTATGATGATTCTACGACACATTTTAGAAAGCTCATTGCTCCTTGCGGGGTGCGCCACAGGGACCTAGAGATCAAGAGGATGGGTCACTGGGAAGAGAAGGTTGTCACAGCCTTTGGAAACACAGTGAAGCTCTCTATGGACACCCCGGGCTATAAATTTAAACACCTGACAAAACAGAGCAGTTTTGCCGTGGATTCCCCCTTTTTCCTCACTTCTCTCATTAATCCTGCATGACAGGTTTGGGTTTTCTCCCCCTTCCTGGCCGTTAACTGTTCTGCTGCTGATAAGACACGTATTCCATCACGCACTGCAACTCATCCATTATTTCAGGGCCTCATCTCTCGATGGAGACAACCTGAGAGCACCTGACCCAGCGTCGCCCCGTAAACATGGGACCCTCAGACCCCAAGCAGGGAGCTGAATAGAGAGATTTATGGAGCCCCAGTCCCCGGCGAAGCCGCAGCCAATACAGATTATTCCTCTGCCTTTTCCCCTTGACAACTTCTGAATGTGCACAATAATATCTACCTTGCCAGCACTGGGAGAGTTTCAAAGAGGCTTCGGGAGCATAAATTCAAACCTCTGGCTTTCAGAGAAAGAGATTTACAAACTATTTCCTTAAAAAAAAAAAAATAAAATAAAATACCCGCAAAGCAGAGGAGCAATGCATCATTTTTCTGGGATGTCTCCTAGGATGAGTAGGGAAGTGAGAGCTATTTGTCATGGATATATTTGATGCAGGAAGGTCTTACATGTAAGAACCAAGCAGGAACTCAGGAACATTCCCTTCTTGGTGGGGCGACACTGTCTCCCCAGTGAACTCAGTTTCTCCTCCTGCACCCATTTCCTTGCTGTAAAATGTGGAACTGTTGTCTTTCCTAATTGCAGGAATGGAGTCTGCCTATTTAGATCAGGTTGCTCCACGGTCTTCCTCCCCAAGACTCTCATTTTGGGGTCTTCTCCAAGTCAAAACTCCCCTTGAACAGCAGTTTCCCACAGCAGTGAGGTCCCCAAAAATTCCCATGGACTGAACACAGCTCTCGATCTGCTGCCACCACCTCGCAGCTGTCAGTCTGGCTCCTTCACTCACATCTTTCCAAGCCTTTTAGGTCCTTCAAGAAGTTGCTTCCAAACTCCCTTGTCCATTCCCTGCTCCCTGGCTGCACAGCTCTGTCCCGGGGATGGCACTGGCACGCACAGAGCCGAGCCAGGAATTCAGAGATCAAAATCACCTTAGTGGGTTTTATGAGTGTTTTAAAATTATTTGCATTCTTCTTTGGAAACTTTTTTTTTTTTAATCCAGAAGAAATGCCCTTTGTAAAAAGAGGCCCCGAGAATGATGGAATACCTGACCTTATGGTGTGTTGTTACTGCAGATGGTATTCCTGGAGTTATTGACTCCTGAATGGCATTTCTGTGTCTAGACACTGGTTTAATCACAGTGAAATAACGCCCTGGCTCGACTCCACAATGAATCACCCTTTGATTAGCATTAAGGATATTAAAAGCTTTTATTAACCTTATCTTCGTGTTCTGGGGTGCTCCTGCTTGCAGCTGCCAAAACACAGAATCAATTCTGTTTGAAAAAGCAACTTTTACATTTATCCGTCATGCCAGAGGGGCGGGACAAGTGCGGTGCCAAAGAGGTGACTTTCTGGAGCGAGGAATCACTTTGATCTAACAAGAGCCAAGTCTCCCCTGCCCAGGAGTCATCCCACCACATCACAGGCCCTCCAAGCCCCACTGCTGCTTGCAGGAGACCACACTAAACCCTTGAAGCTGAGTGAGGTTTTGCTCCATTCCCGTTCACCACAATTGTAGCATTCCAATCTTTATCCCCTCCGATATGTCCCCGTAAACACATTGTATATTCAGTCTGTTATGAGATGCTGAGCCCAGAGAAATCCAGGTGCAGCCAGGGGCTTGCAGGAACAAGGATCCACAGGAGCTACACGGCTGAGCCCGGCTGGTCACAGGGGAGATGTTCCAGCCTCTGCCCTGAGCAACCTGACACGGTTGTGGCTGAGTTTGGCTGCTGAAGTCTCAGCACCAAATGATGTTTCAGCTGCCTGACAGCATTTAGATGCAGAGGACACAAACCTGGTCTGCTGTGACAGGGATTTCTAGGATCAGGGAATCAGTAAGCTTGGAAAAGCCCTCTAAGACCATCGGGTCCAACCATTAACCCAGCACTGCCCAGTTCACCATGGAATCATGTCCCTAAGCACCACAGCTACGTGTTTTTTGAATGCTTCCAGAGGTGGTGACTCCACCACTTCCCTGGACAGCCTGCTCCAGCGCTTCACAACCCTTTCAGTGAAGAAATTGTCCCTGATATCCAGCCCAAACCTCCCTTGGTGAAACTTGAGGTTCCTTGCTCTTGTTCTATCACTCATTACTTGGGAGAAAAGACAGATTCCCACTTGGCTACAACTTCCTTTCAGGTAGTAGTAGGGAGTGAGAAGGGAGAGAGCAACAGAGAGCTCTGTTCAAATCTTGGAGATGAGCCCTGCAAATGTTAACCCAAATCTGTTAAAACTGGAGCTGCCTGAAGCCCGGGTTTCCTTTACCTCTCTTTGAATTCCAGAAACACTTTTGCCAGGCTGCTTCCTCCAGACATCATAGAGACATCGATGGCTCTCAGGAAACTGAAGTGCACTTTAATTAGGTCCTAAAACAAAGAAACAGTCAATACTTTAAACGCATTCAAGGCAAGTGGGCAAACAGAGCCTAAAGAAATGCACATTCGCTACTTCATCAGGCAGGTTTTTTTCCTCTCTTTGAGCTGTTTTTAAAGAAAGTCGTTCTAGTGGTTCTGACCCAGACCCTGTGCAAGCCATCATAGAAATAAATCCCTTCATCACAATTTGCCCAAACCACATAATCCAGGTAAAATCCACAGCCCCAGCTCCAGAGCATCCACTGGATAGAACTGTTTTCTTACCTAGAGTTCATATAATCCCCAACTCTGAAACTGAGTGTTAAAGAATGTCTCCTAAACCCGTTCAAGCTCCACAGCACACAAAGGGCTGAACCTCTACAGGTGAATGCACAAATCTAACAGACAAGGGAAAACCTTCTCTTAAGCAGGGAGAGGGCTGAGCTGCCTCGAAGAGAACACAGATTTAAGCCACAAAGTCCACGCCCTTACCTCCAAATTGATAAAAATAGCTTCCATGTCTTGGGGAGTCAGTACCAGCCTCAGGGGGTTCATATAGTTCTGCAAGAGGGAGATGGAAAAGGGATTGAAGGGGGTTGTGCAATAGAGGTGGTTTTTTTCTGCTTCACAGGTTGAATTTACCTGGGCAGAGAAAAGCAAGGTTTTAATGAGTTTAAGCACTTGTAAAGGCAGAGAACAACCAGGTTGTGCCAGGGATCCAGGTGGGAGGCAGGAACCCCCATGGGTGCATCATCCCCTGGCTCCCTTAGCACTTCCAGGCTTGGGAAGGTGCAAGACCCCAACCTATGGGTGGGTGCAGACCCCTCCCCTGCTAAACCCATGGGAGGGGGGTTAAATAAATGCACTCAGCTGCTTCACCTCCCTGCAGCCCTTGGCTGCACTGAAGCATCTTTCCAGCTCTTTATCTCACTAGAATTTTGCCCTTGAAAACACACCAATGATGTGATTACATCAGAAATGCCTTTCTGAACAAATACATATTAATAGAAATATCTACATGACTTGTAACCACAAAAACCCCCTGATGAAATACACCAAAGACAGAACCCTCTGCTCATAACACCACCAGAACCTGCTAAGCCTTCACAAGCCTTTTAAATTGATATCAAAGCAATAATTTAACTCTTCCTTTCGACTGAACCAGAGGGCTGTGGTTGTTTTCAAGGAACAAGGGTTATTCACATAAATGACATTATGTTGGGACATTTTCCTGGAAAATAGGAAATGTTATTCCATCGGTTTTGTTCACGGCTTCTTTGTGGGAATTTTCGGAGGGAAATAATGGCAAAAGGGGAGGAAACAAAAGCATTAGGTTGATTAGAAATGGCAGCTTGATTTTCACTATTGTTCTCCGCTCCTGCTGCTTTCCTCGGAGCAGGAACCACCTCCAGGCTCCTGCCGCATCCACAACTCCACCGTCTTGCTGAGGTGTTCACTTTTATTTTTATTTAAAAGAAAGGCACAACAACCGTTTATCAAAACCAATTAAAACCCGTGAATTTAAGCAGCAAAATGTTACTTTTAATCCAATTAGTTTCAATGACAAGTCATCACAGCCTCAGCACTTTTGAAAAGCACCCAGAATAAAGAAATTATTCTGTAGCAATCAGAGCGATAAGATATCTGCAACCACGGCTCTTATCGGCGAGCCTGGCCTGGCTGGGCGAGCAACTAGAATCTCTTACCCCGGGGTAGGGGGTTTTCAGCTTATTTCCAATCTGCAGCAATCAGAAAAAATATGCTGTTTGGCTCCTACAGTTACAGGCTGCACATTTGTGCTTGTCAGCCTGGGTTTTCTGGATCTCCCTTCTCTCCAATTTTACGTGCGAGCGCATCGATCCTGCCCGCTCGCATCTGCCAGCCCTCAGAGCAAGAACTAACACGATTAACACAAGATCGAGGGGCGAGGGTGAAGGCCATGCCATGGAAAAGATGGCTCAGTTCTTACCTTTTCTATGTCTTCAAGTGTTTTGTAGTATTTGGCCTCAGTTTCTTGGATTTCTAGCAAGCAGCAATTTCTTTTGTCATCTTCTGTCATTCCCATTTTCTAGAAAAAAAGGTCAGATGCTCTTAGGGGTGGCCCAGCAACCTGCTGATCCAGTTCAGCCTTCAGTGACAGTACAAGTTTGGAAAATCAGGAGAGCACCACTACTAGTTTATGTTAAAGGGAACTATTCTTATCCAAAAAATATAAGAAGGAACCCTGGCTGTATCATTAAGTATGTTTCAACATGGCAAGCATTCCAGTTTTTGCATTTATTATAACCACATCACCAAAGACTATCAGCTAAAGAAGAATAATAAGAGATAAAGGCTGAGTTTCTCTTTTTTTTTTTTTTTTTTTTTTTTTTTTTTTTTTTTTTTTTTTTTTTTTTTTTTTTTTTTTTTTTTTTGCCTAAGATGAAACTCACAACAGAGCCTAAGTGGGTCATAAATATTATGTTAGATTTACACAAATCCCCGGCCAGGATCACCAATTCTCGTGATTTTAGGTCAAATCTGATAAAACGTGCTTTTCTCAAAGCCCCAACTCCTGGAGTCACTTCTCTTGCTCTGACATCCCTAAAGCTGAGAACACGTGTTGGGAGCTGCTGCACTTGGCAAGGCAGGCTCAGAATTCGGGAGGTGATTCAGTGATGGGAGTTTATGGATCATGCACAGGAAAAGGCACCCTCTGTCCACCCCCTTAGAACTCACAGCTCGGACCTATCAGCTGGATGAAACCCAGTATTTTAATCAATGCATCTTACCTGCATATATCTAATCTGAAGCATGCAGAAATACAAGAAGCCATTAGCATTGCACACTTGCTATTGCAACAGATCTTACAGGGGAAAAAAAAATCAATGTTTTGGTGGATATGTGGGTGTTCATATTAAAAACAGATCCTTTTGCTCAGGGAAAGGGAAGGGAAAGAGAGTCAGAGGCCTCGACTCCATCACTGCTCAGCAGAAATCATAAAACATCATAGAGGGGACAGTGAAAACCTGACAATTGCACTGACCCTAATCCTGTACTACCTGACTGCTGGAGCTTCCCCCCACTTTTGCCATTTATGCACAAAATTCCTACCAGAACCTTCCCAAGGGGTTGTTCTTGGGAACAAAAATGGCAACACGCTAAAACCACCAGCGAGCTGTGCTGACTTCAGCACTGCTGCCAGCGTCCACAACAGCTCCAAGCACTTTGGCAGGGTCAGTGGGAATATTTTGTGCCCAACTCCTCGATCCAGGCAGGGTTTCAGTGTGCAGGGAGCTCCTCTGGCCGCAGACAAGGTGTGAAGGGATAAAATGCCTCAACCACCATCACCATGGTCTTTGTACCACTTGCAGCCGAACTGGGAGAGGGAAGGAGTCCGAGCAGGGACGTGGCTCGGCTGTTTTGGCAGGTTCCATGGATGCAGCCCTGCATTCCCAGGCTCCAGCCCCTCGTCTGGCTCAGCCACATGTCCTGCTCCAGGGATTTAATTGATCAGTGAACTTGCCCATTGATCCCGCTTTGTTACGGGGAGGTGTGTGCTGTTTGAGCTAGGAGAGAGTAATTAGAGTCTGAACAAAGCCTGGGGGTGGCAGATATTGGAGGCTGGGAGAAAATTTGGAAGGTCACACTCTGGAGAAGGTCCCTTCCAGCTCTATACCAGAAGAAGCCAGGGCAGTGCTGGGGACACATGCAGAGAGGGTGGCTGTGGGCACCTTTGGGGAGGTGCAGGGGCCACCAGTACCTCCCTGGCTCATTCGTGGAGTGGGATAATTGCCCCAGAGCCCTTGGAGTTAAGGCACATCCCTCCACGAGGCTGTACATACCTCAACACTCAGGTTTCCCCATCGTCAAGAGGTTGTTAGAGGTGACAAAAAGGGACGGTTGCTTGTCCCTAAATCCACAGGGGTCCCTGCTGCCCCAGAAAGCTCCACTGTAAACACCTCCCTGCTCTGAGACACCCAGGTAGGAGGCAGCAGCAGGCACAAACAAGTGCTGGATCCCCCCCCTCCAGATCTGTCAGCGCTCGCCTCGATCTAAAAATACCGGTGTCAGACACGGCACATCTGCCTGACGGAGCAGGGAGGGCTCCCACACTCCCCCTCCCCAGAAGGGCTGCAGTGACACACGCTGCCTTGGCTCAGCAGCAAATTGCTAT
Source organism: Empidonax traillii (assembly GCF_003031625.1). Lineage (NCBI taxonomy): Eukaryota > Metazoa > Chordata > Aves > Passeriformes > Tyrannidae > Empidonax > Empidonax traillii. The sequence goes on along the minus strand of NW_020955397.1, from coordinate 1,249,267 downwards.
TTTTAGCTCATCTTTTAGGGCTTATTAGGTCTCCCTTTCCCTTCCTCCTCCCTGAACTCCTCCAGATGACAGGGTGGGCTGGGAAACTCCTCAGAGAGCCCCCTCTGGGCCAGTGCCACCCCAGCTCTGCTTATTTTTACCACTTGCAAGGCAGCTCGGTTTCGAGGAGCAACACAGAGCGGTTCACTTCCCTGCAGCATCACCTGCCATTGGCAGACAGTTATTTATTTAATTAAATCCCCCTCCTCTCCCCTCCCATCAAGGTGTAGCTTTAAAAACGCAGATGAATTGTTACCATGGGCTGCTGAACTTCCACTCTGATGATATCTTCGTAGATATCATCGCCTTCATCTTCGCAGGGGACGCAGTCATAAATGTCCTCCCCCAGATCGTGCTCGCTGGAACGAGGAGACAGAGTCAGTGATAATAACGAGGGGATGTTCACTGTCACTTGATCAGGCAAACCAACAACAGCTCTGACACCGAGCAGGGGGGAGAACCACAACAAGAAAATTCTCCTGGCCCACAGCACTGATGCGCTCAGTCCACGCTCTCTGTTTTTCCCGGATCAGTGCCTGCTGCACATCTCTTTCCGCTCACTGGAGGCTGGAAAAGGCAAAACGCTGCTCGACATGAGCGGGGATCACAGCCAAGAGCTGCTCTGAGCCCCGTGCCAAGCGTGCCTGCGATGTCCAGTCCATCACGGGCTGCCAGCTCTGCCCCCACAGAGCTTTTGCTCGGTGCTAATCGGCCCAGTTGAGCTGGACCCACAGGCCAAGCACCCAGTGGGACCATCTGTGCTGCTGGTGTGACCAGGTCCAGCTCCACCTGCCTCCAAAGGTGCCCACAGCCTCCTCTTCAGCTCCTATTTAGGACCAGGAGCAGCTCTTGCCCAGTGACTTTAACCATATTATACTCAGGGAATGCACTTTACAGGTTGGTCTGTTTAAGGCACTGTGTTCACTCTTGATCTGGTTTGGCTGTTTCTCACTAAAAGGCTTCCTTCATGCCAAAAAAACCACTCCCTCCCCCAAGTCAGGGCTGAAAATCTGCCACAGGGGCCCAGATCCATTCAAAGCAGGAGCAGATACTAAACAATCTGGCTCTGTGCAGTCCGTAGAAGCATCTCAGTCCTGATGAACCCACACCCCAGGCTGTGCAGGACCCACAGCAATGCCTGGACCAGGCAGCTGCCTCCAGCCTTGGGCATCACATCCAGGTTTAAAAGCTCTGGATCCAGTCCCTCTGGGAGATGCACCAACTCCCATAAAGCCCAATCCCTGCCCTAACGGGCAACTGGGTGATTTTTAATCCAGCATTTCTCAAGAGGAATAGGAGGCTCTCCTGACCACCACAAAGCAATCCCGCTGGATGCCTGGCTTGGTGATGCTCAGCCCCAGTGCTGAGCAGAGGCCAATGATAATATTTACATCAGACAGAAATTAAGCAGCAAAATGTCACATTTTCAGAGCTGGTCCCATCACTTTGGAGCTGGCCCTGCACACACAGGCTTCAAAGGCATCACTGAGATGCAGAGCCCAATATGTATTAAAGGTGATGCTGTTCAGTAATTAATTGTCATCTGAGCCTTCACACCCCTCCCAGGGGCTCATCGGTCTTAGAATACTTCTGAAAATTCAACCCACAATAAATACCAATTAACAATAATAATTTTAGCACTTGCATCTACAGGTGCTGATTGCTAATGGCTCCCACTGAAGTCAATCCCACAGGATCAGGACAGTGTGAAACACCGGAATATCAAACAGCGCTCACATATTTTATGAGCTGTCTCTTTCAACAGGAGTATTAATTACACCCAAATATATTTGGGTGTAAAGCTGTGCTCAAACTGTGACACTCGACATCTCTATGTTATATAGCAGGGAGCAGCAGAGCACATGTGCCTGCAAAACTGGGCTCTATTTCTTTGCTAAATACACTCCCTTCTATTTTTACAAAACAGATTTATCTAATAAAAGTTTGGGGATTTTAAATAAATACGCTGGCTTTATGTATCCATCCCATTCTTCCCAGAGTGATGCATTGCGGCTGCTGCAATAATGCCCACTAATAGCTGGTGATCCATCTTCCCCCTCCCAGGCGTCGCCGTCACCGTTATTATCTGTACCAATATTTATATTCTCGGCTCCACTCCTTATCCAGAGCGAGTCACTCTCAGTTCCTGATTAATCTCCCCGCCCGCACCTCTCGGATTGCTGGCTGTCTCTCCATACATCATCTCCCCGGCTCCAGGGTCGTTAGGAACGTAAGGTTGGGTTAATGTCACGAGCACGAGCCCGGCTGGGTGTGACGCGACCGGGCGAGCGCTGCGGTGACGCCGCTGCTGGAGCGGAGCCTGCTTGGCCTCGTGGGTGCTCATCACCATCCATGGGAGCGCTCAGGAACTGCTCTGGGCTACGTGCAGAAGGAGAAGAGGCATCCTGAGGTGTCCCCTGGGAAGCCCTGTGGCCTGAGCATCACCTGGGCATTCTCTCTGCACACCTAGACAACCAGGTGCCAGGTCCAAGCCTCAAACCCCAGCAGGACCCATCCCAATCCTGTTGCTGCTGTTCCCAGTCTGGACAAGTTCTCCTTTTCTCCCCCTCCAAGGAGCCATGAGCTCTGGACTGTGGTGGGCACGCACCAGGACACCACTGTGAGAAGTCCAGTGTGACATGCTGAGGGGGTTTTGCTCAATCAGGCTTCCTGGACCAAGCCTGAAGAAGGATGGGTGGCCCATGGACCTGGTCCAGCCTGGCCCTACCCAGAGCCCCTCCAGGCCACCAGGAAAGGGGAAGGAATGCTTACCAAGGGTGAACATGGGAGATTTGCCCACAGAAGTGCCAACAGCCACCAGACACGAACACTGCACCTATCACAGGGGGACACATCCTGACAGCACCTTGCTACTCTCACTGCTCTAACAAAAAGGCTGAGCCCTACTGCTCCACTCCTTCCTCCTCATCAACATCACTACAAGCCTTTTTCAACTCCGATTTCTGGCCTCACACAAAAAATAGGAATGAATCCCTTGTCCTGGGGCCGCCTAGAAAGACACTTCCACTTCAGCGCTTCGGGGAGAGGCACTAGAGATGCTCAAACCCGACAGCCGGGATGGTATTAAAACCATACCTTTGTCCAGCAGACTCTTGCTTGTTAAAACACATTCCTAGGACATCGCTGAGAAACACCAGAGGCTGCCAGTTTTATGGAGAGCAGTAAACCGTGTGGATTAACCTCTCCTGGAGCAGGCTGCGAGCAGCCAAGCTCCAACGGTGCCGCACGGCTGTTGACAACGCTGCTGTGCACATATTGATTTTCATCAGTCTCCACATTATGCCTGTCAAAGAGTTGAAAATACGCACCCTTCCCCCCGTCGTTAAAACATGGAGCAGGCATCAGGGTGATTTTAGCCAGTGGCAACCTAAGGACATGCTAAATGCAGGCAATAAATTCGGCATCCCAAGCATGTCACACACACAGACGGAACAACTTGAGCAAGGGAAGCCAGATCTTCACCTCGTTCTTCACAAAGAAAAGCAATTTACTCCTCCTTCAATAAAAGCAGCAGAGTCTGCGAGTTACCCGTGGGTATCAGAGCCTATGATCTACTGCCTGGATTAGGAGATTCATTGACAGCTCTGGGTTTAGGAAAGGGATTTTATCCGCCCTTCAGAGTTAACGCCAGCATTTGCAATTACTGTTATTAGGATGGATGTAACCAGCTCTGGGATGGCAGCATTTTGCCGAGCCAGAAAAGCCCATTCAAAGCAAAAAAAAAAAAAGAATGAAGCTTTTCATATCTAAGGCAATTTCAGGCAAAAACAATGCTTTTGGCTGAGCTCTGCCTCCCTGGCAATGCTCGCTCTGTACGAACACCCTCCCAGGCAGGCAGCAGCCATGCCAAGGAGCAGCTCCCATAACAGAGGGGCTGATGCCAGGATGCTGCCCTGGAGTGAGGGACAAACAGGTGAAGAAGCTCTGATGGACTTGAGGGCCACTGAAGAACCTCTTCGCCCATAAAAGCTGCTCTGGGAAGTTGATGGGTCTGTACCAGCCCCAAAAATGCAGGGGCGAGCTCTCAAGGCAAACCCACCACGCCAAAACCCCTGTCCAAACCACACTGATGGAAGAGCCAGAACCACCAGGAACAGAAAGGGAAAGGGAAGGAGGGGACAGAAGGAGCTAAAATAAGACAACCAAGAAATAACCCCAAATTCCCAGCCCTGTGGCCAAGGTTAAGAGCCAGAAGACCTCAGAGCCACCACCGGGTCCAGGCTGGGAGTGCATCTGCAGGGACTTTGAGACAGCTGCCCAGCAACTGCAAGGCTCCAGTCTGCCCCAGCAATCCTCCACTTTCTCATCCTTACTCTGCACTTACAGCTATAAATAGACAGTTCATCCAACCAACCCCCTCATTCACGGGCTCCATCAGACGAGCAGAAGCAGAGTCCTATATTTCCAGCACATCTGGCAGGCTTGGGTTTCAGGGTGAAGGAGTGCGAGATGTGCAGTCACTGGACTCGAGATCTTGCAGGGTTTAATTAGCCAGATTGTACTTGGATGGAGACACATCTGGAAATAGCAAGAGAAGCCTTTTGCCATCTATTCTGCTTGGGCCTTGCGTTCCCCATTCAAAGTGGAACATTATGATCCCAGGAACAAGCCTCACACAGTTATAGCACATAACATGATCCCAGAAAAGGCACAAGTAGGACATATAAAAATCAATACGGGTGACAAAGAAGAAAAGACACGTTTACAAGTGCTGTGGCTCAAGTGCCCTGGACCACAGAGCCATTTATTTAACGGGCTGGCGTGCATGGTCTGTCCAACACAGCAAAAATAATGGGAAAAGTGGCAGCTAACTTATCATCTCACCTTGGCTCCTCTACTCGTTACTTTCTTTTAATGCACTTGAGAAATTCTGCTGATCACATCACTATTTTGGGAGGTATGATGGGATAAAGCTGTGGAAGAAGTAGGAGAAACTTCAGGGAGAAGCTGTTGGCAGGGGGCAGGTTGTTGGCAGAGTCTGTGCCCAGAAGAGAAACTTGAGAAACTGAGGCTGGGCAGACCTACTTCCCCCCTTTTCCAGGATGAAAAGTTTGGGAATACACAATTTGCCCAAATACATTTGTTGGGGATAAATCCCCCGTGAACTGCAGCTCAAAACAAGAGCAGGGGACATTGACACTGACCTGGGTGATGAAGCTCCCCAGGGGCACACACTGGCTCCAGCACAGAGTTTGGTGGGAGCTGCTTTGCCTAAAACACTTACTTGGTCCTTTCTGCAACACCACAATTTCCCTCCTCAAAACACATTACATTGGAAGGAGAAAATAAAGGTAAAAGTTACACAAATTAAATGTTTCACATCAAACCATTCACAACACTTCTGCCTGACTCCGAATTCTTCCAAGAGCCAACAAGCAACCCAAAACCAACCCTACATGTAATCCACCCAAGCCTGCTGGGCTTAGTGCCAGGGCAGAGGGACAGTGCCATGAAGTGCAGAAGGTTCATCATAAAGAAGGGTCTGGTGCTGTAAAGAGGACCAGGATTAATCGCTCTCATATATTTAATGAGACAAAATAACTGGAGAGAGCTTAAGTGGCAGTAAAGAAAATTCAGGTTAAATGTTAAGTATAACTCTGAGGTACCAGGATGGTCTGGAGCAGCTGAAAGAGCCATCAAGAGGGATGGAAAAGCAGTTGGCGGGGAAGAAGCTCATCAGTAAGGCAGATAATTACCCACTGACATCAGTGCCCAGCAGCCATACCCAGGTGGGAAGTGGCAGCTCACAACCCTGCAGACCTGCGGGAGCATCCCCAGGACAAGGGATGCTCTGAATTTGGGGGCACAGGCTATGGAGGAGAATGAGCCCACGTGTTGCTGTTGCAAAGCTCAGCTCATTTCGTGGACAAGCTCCCCCCAGACCGGTTGCAGCTCTAGGGTCTGGCACTAGGGCAGGCTGAGATAAATCAGGCAGCAGAGGACAACTGTCCTCTTATTGCTCCTCCTAGTATTGATCAGGCACCACTTGCATCCGGCCAGCCCTCGCCATCTGCCCAGGCTGCTGCAAGCTGCCATCTGGCCCATGGCAAAGCAAACCGAGGGGCCAGCAGGCTGAAAACAGGGAATTTGAGAACTTCCTAGTTCCCCTGATAGCCTTTTAGTTTCCCTTCCCCTTTCCATCACCAATTATTCTTTTTTTTTTTTTTTTAAACCAAATAGCTGTTTCCAGGCAATTATGTGCCTCGATCTGCTGCCTGGCTGACCCAGCGCTGGGGAGCTGCCTGGAGCTGGGATTCATCTCTGCAACACCCCAAAGGTGAAAGAACAATGGGGTCATCAAGGTTCAAACATCCTTTACACACACCTGCACCCCACAGACACCCTTTGCTCGCACAGAGCTTGTTCCTGCAGCCCACACAGATGTCCTTGTGGCACTGCCATTGATCCTCTCCAGCCCTGGCACTGACTTTTGCCCCCAGCTGCTGGGGGCTCCTATGCACTGGAAGGGTCGTCAGGATGAAGGTTCTCACTCTTCAGAGCATCGTGGGGACAGTGGGGACAAAGCCTGGTTCCTTCTGCTTCCCAAATCAGCACCTCCATCACAAACACTTTCATATTTTGAATGCTTTGCAGAACAGAAACTCACCTAAAATCTGAACTGGGGAACACAGAACTGTTCTGTTTAAGTGCTTAAGCGTTGAAATAAAACATTTTGACATTTTCAACAACAACAAAAAAATATCTCTTTTTCCAACCCCTAAAATGTTTTGTTAGAACCAGCTCAATATTTATCCTGAGCTTTTTATCCCAGCAGCACCATGTCCAAAGAGAGCTCTCTCTCTCAAGAGATTCCTCTCTCCCGGGGTGAACTGATGGCGCAGAGCCCACCAAGGCTGTCCCTCCTCACCCACACCCTGGCCCTTTGAGGCCAGTGGGGACAGCAGGGTGGGACCTTGAGATGACACATCTCATGGTGGTTTTACAGGCAGGACTGTAGCAGTTCCTTCCACACATTGGGTCATTTCACCGCTTGCTGTGAAAATCACTTCCTCGCCTCCAATAAAGCGTTTTGTGTGCACTCAGATCTTCCCAAGGCTGCTGGATCATCAGCAGTATTAAATGCAAAGATGCTGGATGGACTGAATCACTCCCAGCTCGTGAATGATGCCCTTGTTCAGCTGTTTGGAGGCTCAGCAGGAGCTAAGAAAGAGCTTTCTCATGCAGTGCCCCAGCCTGCCAGCGCCCAGCAGCGGTGCCCAGGACGCACCATTGTGACCAGCAAAATCCCAGTGAAAGTTTCCTTGTCAAAGGGAGATTATTGCTGATGTGCTCCAGGCAGCTGGAGCAGCAACACCCGTGTGAAAGGGCTCTCTGGGGCATTTCTGGGGTTTTCACAGCTATGGGTGAATTCCATCTCCTATTTGTAGGTCGTGTTTCCCTTCACAGCCTGGTTGGACCAGGAGGGCAGATTCAGGTGCAGGAATTGGTGCAGTAACCCCATGCTGATTTACACACACCTCTCCCCACTGGTCTTGGCTGAAGATTTAGAGAAGAAGATTTTGCAAAGAACAGGGAAAAAAGGGAAAGTTAAAAGTTGGAGAGGATCTGGGACAGAACAGGGCGATCAACAGAAATAAAACTCCAAGTCATCTGACTTGGGCACCTCTCACTGAGGGACAAACTCACAGCCAGGCCTGAGGAACAGTTTGGGAAGATTCCACCCAGGCACCCTGTAGGAGCTGCACCACTGGCAGCTGGGAACCCACTTCCAACACTGAACAACCTGCTCCAAGCTCTGAAAATGCCATCCCCAAAACTCCCATTTCTAGGAGAGTGCTGCCATCCCAACCAGCACTCCTGTGTGAGTTCCCACACAAACCCCTCTCCAATTAAAAGCATGTCTATGTGTGAGAAGCAGGAATTTTAAAACCCAGTACTAAAAGGATTTTGAGAACTTCTGGAGAGGGGGCAGAAAAATGTTGCTCTTGAAAGGAACCCTTTATAAGTTAAAATTATATTAAACTGTAGCTGCTGGGAGCCAACAGCAAGCAGGGAATTCCAGGGGACTCCATTCCCTCCGCTGGTAATTTATGATTTACTTTTGTAATAACCGAAGCCATAAGGAACTCATTGGATTAAGGAGCCTTATTATTTATGTTGTGGAACAATAATATTTAACTGTATAAAGCCACATATCCAGCCATAACAGTCCATCCCTCCATATGAAACAGACTGCTCCACATAAGCAAACCCCTGGCTGATGGGAATGTTGCCATCGAATTCCAATAGTGCCCGTGTTTTACCATTTATGTTGCAGTTCAAGGTTGATTTTAAAAGCCTGTTATATCATCACCATGGGCAGCAAAACACAGACACGAGATAAACAGAGGCAGGACACACCAGCAGCACCAACCCAATGTCCTAACACATCACCAAGGACAGGCAGGATGTGTCCCCTGTGAGGGGCCTGTGGCCCCATCCCTGCAAGTGTCCAGGTTAGACAGGGCTTGGAGCAACCTATTCTCCTGGAAGGTGTCCCTGACCATGGCAAGATGGGAACAAGATGGTCTTTAAGGCCCCTTTCAACCCAAAATAGTCTATGATTGCCCTGGGGACACCGAGGGTGGTCCAAAAATCATCCATGGGGGATGAAGATCCACGTGCCAGCACCCACACAGCCCAAAAAATGCCATGGGGGGAATCAGCACTGTTAGCAACAGGTACCCCACTCCTAGCAAGTGGCTTGGCTTTGGTCAGCTCAGAGGATAAATTATGTCCCAAGGTTTTGCAGTTAATGATGGAATTTAGGAGGTGGAGGGTATCTTGTGGGCTTGGCCCCCTTCACCCCCCACCAAGCCCCTCGTAAATTCAGCCTGATTAGAAGTGATGTCTCCCAGGGCTCTACATGGGAAAAGATGGGCTATTGTCAGAGCACAAAAATCTCCTGGCAGAAGGATCAAAGCAGCCAGCCGAGCTCTCCAAGCCCCGCTGTCAAATTTTATCTGCCTTTGCTGGAAATACTCTGCAAGTTTTCCCTTTCTGCGTCCCCTCCCGTGAGAAGGTGAGGCCACTTACTCTGCCAGCTCCTCCAGGCTCCGGTACACGTCATCATCGTTTTCTGTGGTCTCCTCCGACGGGAAGGGCCTGGGGAAGGAAAGGAATGGCAGTGTTATCGGTGCCTCACCCCTCGCAGCAGATCCCCTGAACTCAGCCCAGCCCCGAGCGTCCCGCTGAGCAGAGGCTGTTTCGGAACAAAATATTCATTGCAAAGCCATTTATTTTTCCTGTTGAGGTACTGGCTCCCAGGACGACGCTGCTTCCCACAGGCAGCCCTGGCACGGCAGGACAAGAAACCAGGTGGTGAGGCTGGCTGAGCACCTGGGCCCCAAAACAAGGAGCAGCATCATTTGACGGCACCCGTTGCTGAGCTGCCGCTCCTGCTGTGCTGGTGCTGCACAAACATCTCAGAAATCTAATTCAAGCCTAGAGTTGGACATGCTAAAATGGAGAAATACCTTCTCCTCCAGCTCTCATGGAGCCTTCCTACCTGTGAGCTCCTGCCCTGCTCAGCCAGGCAAGGCTGGACACACAGTGCTGCTTCCCACTAGTGTCTCCCACTGCTGCAAACAGCTGATCCCACAGGAATGATTGAGTCCTTATGAACCCTGGGCTTCCTCATCTTAACAACTTTGTGACAGCTGAAAAAAGTTAAACCCCTGGGGATGAGGGAAAGGACACCAAAAGGGCAAAAGGAAGGGGGGAGAAAGCAGATTAAAAGAGCACAGGAGGGAGTGGGGGGAATACAAGAATTCCTTGGCTCATTCTGAAGTAATAACCAAATAACGTACGAAGGAGATGAAAAATACTGTTTTAATTAAACCCAATGTATTATTGCTGGCACAGAGCCAGGGTGGGCTGTGGCTCTGCTGGGGTTGGATGCACCTTGTGGCTACGGGGGCTGTGGGTCCCTGCTCCTGCCCCAGCACAGGGACACAGAGGGGTGGCAGTAGGGCAGCTTGCTCCACCCTTCCTGGGCATCAATGAGAAGGCAGGTGGGGTTCCCCAGGCCATGAGCCACAGGGGATGGGGATGCTGATGCTGTGGAGGAGCAAAACTGGATACACGTGAACTTCTAAGTGCCCTCGAGAGCAATTTCCTCCTCTGCCCTCCCCACCTTCCTTGTTTCATGATAGATTGCCTCTCCTGAAAGATTTAATACATGGCCTGGTTAGCCCCCAAATTTGCTATTTTTGGATCCTTTCTCTAGCTTTAATTTGCTTTCTCTCCTCTGCTACACTTCACCCTTCCTTCAGCGAGCAGCTTCAGACCAAGCAGTTTGAAACAGCGCTGAAACCTGCAGCAAGTTCAATTAAAACCATAGCCAGGTGGTGAGCCCAGGAGGGAAAAGAACCACAGGCACCCAAGATCTGTACAAAATGTGTGATTCCTCACCCCTCCTGTCCCCTGGGGATTAGTGGCAAGTACAAAAGCCACATGAAGCACAGGCAAAAAAGCCACCAGCTCTTCCTGCATCTGAGGGAACTGGGAACCAGTCTTGGACTTCAGCCCTGGTGGGCAAAGGGATATGGCAGCTGCTGCTGCAGGGCTACACCACCCCACACAGCTCCAGCAAGAAAGCAGAACTCAGAGGTGACCTCTGTTTAAACACCTCTTGTTAAAATAATAATAAAAAGAAATCCACCACAAGGCACGACCTCCTTTCTTTTACATGCATCTTCTGCTCTTAATCTCTGACTATTTCCTTCCCCAGTGCTCACCACGCCAGAAAGAAAGAAGTAAAAGAGCCATAAAGAATATTAAAATCACATGCATACATTTCCAGCCATAAATCTGGGCTTGAGGTGTAATTGGTTCCTGTGATAAACCCCCCCACGTAAGACAAGGAGACAGCAAAGAGAGAAAAATATTTTCTAATGAGAGTTTCATGGGGAGGCAGCTCTGCTGGCCCTCCCAGCTTCACCTTGACTGTAGGTAAAGCACCAGAGTGAAAGTCAGGGCAGGGGAGGAATTAATAACCTGTATCCCCACAACAGCAGCTAATGCCTAAATAAGGATGCAGAGAAGGCAATTAGAAGGAAAGTCACACCGAGGTGAGGATTACTGAATGGACCATCTAAAACCTGGAGCTGAAGGATGGCTTTTTGGAGAGAGCCTTGGGTTTGCCCTTTGTCTGAGCCTCTTTCCCCAGCTGCCCACGCTTTGCAGAGGCTCCCCGTGTCCCCACGTCCCCACTGTGGGGGCAGAGCTGCCATCTCCCCTGCTCCAAAAGAGGGTGCCAGCCCCCAGGATGCAGGATAATTCACACAGGGTGGGACCATGGGACGGTCCTTGCTCCTCCCCAAAAGTCCTATGTGCAACAACACAACTTAATGTAGCCCTACTAAGAGCCCCCCAACAGCAAACACGTTGCTCGAGACAAATCTGCAGGTCATTTCTTTTCCTTTTTTTTTTCCTGTAAAATGAGTAAAAACATTGCAAGTCTTAAAGCTACTGAGTCCCTGGGAAATTCGTACAGACCTCCACACGCTTGTTGCAACTTCTTACGTAGTATTAAAAGCTGTGGCTGGGAATGCCCAGCAGCAACGAGTATTTTGAGTCCACTGAAACCCAACAGGTTTGCAGAGATCCCGGTTTATTAAAATTCATTTGAAAATGCCTCTCATTTCCTATCTTTAGTTAAGCACCAGATTTTGTTTTTCACTCCACCACCATGCAAAACCACCTGCTGAGCCATTCATCCTCCCAGCCCGTGCCTGGGCTGCTACAATCCCAACTCAGATGAAGAGTGAAAGCCCCAGCGACATCAAACAGCGCCAGAACAGGCTCTCAGAGATAATAAACCTCCCAGAGTAGACTCCTTCACAGACAAACCCCACAGCATTCAACAGCATCACTTCCACAGATCAAAGAGGAGAAGGAAAGTGGGATTGATCTGATGTATTTGTTTTAGAGCCTAAAAGGGAAGAAAAGACCGGGTAATTTGTTATGGAGTTTAGAGCGAGCTTTGCCTCTGGAGGGCAAGACTTCCAGCAGATGATGGTTCTTGACATGTGATGCAAAGCACCCCCCTTGATCTTACAAAACATTTTGGCTACTCCCTGCATTGCACACGCACAGAGCAGAGCGCCCTGCAAACACCAGGAGAGGCAGGAGCAATCCACAGCCACAGCACATCCCACGGGGGGATAATCAATGAATATTTCAGGAGGCACCTAATGCAAAAACCCCTCCCTTGTTCCAGGTTGCCCCATCCCACTCTGCATCCTCATCATCCACTCCTGCACAGTAAATCTCTCTGTGGGGAGAAGGAGCAGCTCCACACGCTGCCTTGGCTGCTCTCTCCCCTGAATTATTTAACGGGAAGAGCCAGGTAGGCTGCAATTCTAACAGCAATAAGCAGGAAGGTTTATTTATTTATGAGCATATTTCAGCATCTGGGTGCCTTGTCCTAGCAACTGAAGCCAATTGTTCACCTCTGCAGTGCCTTCACAGAGAACAGAGGGTCAGGAATGGGTCAGCTTTAGCCTGATAATTTTATACTGCAGCATCTTGGCCTCAAATCCATGTGTGTCAGAGCAAGAAAGATCCAGCATGGTTTATTTTCTACTTTTCCAGTGTCTGTCCTGATTTTTTGGGGTCAGTGTCCCATTCAGTGCTCTCCACCCCAAAGAGCTGTTCCCACTGCTCTCGGTGGAGATGGTCTCTCAGGCAGATCTGCAAGGAAGTTCTCATGCCTTGTGCAAACACCCTTAACAGACTAAAGCAGGTGGTTCATCCCCCTTTCAGGAGGGGGATTCCAGCCTCCCAGCAAGATAATCTCCCCCTCTTTTCCTAAGATCACACTGGAGTGTTTTAAAAAGCAGGTGGAGTATGTGACACCCGAGAAACCTGAGCTGCTCCCATCTGCTGCCCCTTCTGTGAGGGGTTTCTTCATAAACAGGAAGGACCAGAGCCTCAAGCTGCTGCAAAGGAGCTTCTGCAGCTCTGCTGGGATGGAAGGGGCTGTGCCAAGTCCTCCTGGCCCAGAACCTGGCAGAAAAGCATTTCCATAATGCGGAATATACAGACTGTACTTACACCTTGCAGTAAGTACCTCACAGATCCCGTGGTTGGAGGTACAGACCTTCTGACAGCCCTGTTTTGAAGAAAGCATCGTGGCAATGCACAGCTCCAACCTTCCCCTTTTCTTTTTTCATCCTCTTTTTCTCCAGGATGGCTCACCCTATGAGCATGGGATCACCCCATCCACGGATCCCCTGTCAGTCATCAGTTCTGGAACCCCAGCGGATCCCCTGGGCACACCATCACACCTTCATGAGCACTCCTGGAGCTGCTTAAGGAAAATCATGTAGTTTTCCAAGACATTTGCACGCAACTGAAAATTCCTTCCTTGTCAGTTTTGGTGGGATTAGGCAGATTAAAGCAGCATTTCATTTACTGATGAACCAAGAGGTGGACGTGAGCTGACCAGGGACAAGCAAAGAGGTGACTTGGAGCTGCTCCTCCAGCCCTGCTCGAGACCCAGGCAGCACCTCCAAGATTTGGTTCCCATCTGTGAAGTGGGAACACCATCAGGGAATGATTTTGATCAAGTGCTGAGAGGTAAAACCACACTATTAATGCCCGAAATACATTTATATGATGCAGAATAGAATCAATTCTCCCCATGCAGAACAAGGCACATTGGAGCATACCAAAAGCTGCTGAATTTAATTAAAATCATACTATTGTGTTACATTACTCATCTCTGGAAAGAAGCACCTCACGCTGTGCCAGATTTTAGACATGTCCTCTGAAAAATTATGATTTGCTTTCATTTGTGGTCTGGAACTTGCAGAAACTCTCACAAGATTAATTCTGATAGAAATTCAGTGGGGAAAGAGCAAGCTGTATCATGAGATAGCATAGAGATGATGATTTTGCAGGAGGGAACTCAGCACTTAGCACAGTGCACAGCCCAAGGCTGAGCTGCATGTCCTGCTTTATCTTCAGCTCAAATCTGAACTGAGGATTTCTGGGGACGATGAAACAAGAAAATAACAGCTCGTATAATTTTACTTTTCAACACATTATCACATTTTTTAAAAATCCTCGTGTACCAATGCTTTGCTCAAACAAGTGGTATGATTTTCTCCTCACTTCAGCTCCACGTTGACGAGAACAGATGGATAAAATCAAAAGGGGAATCCAGAAACATCTTTCTCAAAAAGAACAGAAAAAAGCAACCCAAACCCTGTGGGATAACAGCATAACCACTCACTAGGGAATGACTGCCCTAGTAAAGACCTGGGACGCACCTCAAGGTGTCCAACATCCCCACAGGCTCTGCAACTACCTCTCTCTTGGTTAAAACAAAAACCTTGAATCCCCATTTTTAACTTGTAGCAAAGCTGCACAAGGAGATCTTTCAGCACTCTGAGTTTTCCTGCTGTACCTGAGCAGCTGCTATCCTATGAAACACGTGCCAATAAAAACAAATAAGTGTCTAAATGGATCTTTTTTTGCCTGATTCTAGCCAGAAACAGCACTGCTGTTTGCATGGAAGCACCACCAGCACATCCCAGACAAGCAGGGTGTCACTGTACAACATAAACCTGCAACATATTTGGGTCTGGGACCCAAATAGCCCACCTGGGCTGAGCAGCACGTTCTGAGGGCCACAGGGAATAAACAGACTTGTGCTTCCCTTTCTCCAGATGTGAGAGAAGAAGTGAGGTGCAGAGAGCTGTGGCTTGTCCCAGAGCATCCCTCTCTGCAAGCACAGCCCATGGAAGCACCTCCACACCTGACCTGCTCTTCCCCAGTGCTGGAAACCCCTCCAGTTCTGAATACCCCAACTTGGACCAGCTGAGCCTGAAGCCTTTTTCCATCCTTAGGGCAAGGGCTACATTTCAGAGACACAACCAGAGGCAAGAGGAACTGCCTTTGCTTTCGTTAGCAGATGCTTACAGGGTGACCTCAGCATCTCCCAAGCCTACAAAGCAGCCGTGCAGGAAAACATGTCCATGATATTTTTCAGACTCTCTTAGGAGCAAGTCTGTGAGGACACATGTTTGCCAACAAAAAATGTGTTAAAACCGTTTTCAGTGGGAAAGGAACTGCTTTCAGCCAAGGATTCTGCTCATCAACAAAGGAAGAAGCTTTATGGTCACTCCTAAAGAGGGTTTGTCCATGTCACAAGAAACCACCCTCACTTCACCTCCTGCTTGTGAGGTCTGTGCTGAGCCTTTGGATTTGTGCTGGTCAGCCCCAGGACTGGTCCCAGTTCCACACACCCCGGAGCACAGGAGAGTGCTGCACAGCAACTGTATCCTTTTCCAGACATGGATCCTCCCACAGCCTTCTCCATCCATTTTATAGCAACACTTAAAAGTGTGTACAATGAATAAACAACGGCAGTAAAAAATAATGGGGAAAGTGCAATTACAGAGAGCCATTGGCAACGAATAAAACAGCCCTTGTAAAACCAACCTTAAGGAGAAGAAGTCCCATAACTACCTCCTCAGCAGAAGACACTTGAGGACTTAATTGCCAGTGACTTTAATTGCTTGCCATTTTCACACACAGATGGATCCGCCTTCCGTGCTGAGCTCCCATCCCCAGGGACAGGGGGAGCAGGGACCAACCCTGATCTGCAGGAAGCCTCCAGCATGCTGGAGAATCTCTGCACATCCCATAAAAGATTTCCCCCTACCTCCCTTCTCTCCCCCAGGACAGCAAGGGGAGCATCTTGATCAGCTGCCCCAGGGCTGGTGCCACCACATCTTGCTGGCAAGACCACAAGGTCCCCTTCACAGGGTCACCCCCACTGCAAACAGAAGGGGATCCCTGCATTGCAGTGAGGCTCAGTCCAACAGGGAAATGGATTAAAGTCACGTAACCTGGACAAAACTCCAGGTTTAATTCCACACCAGTGGTTGAAGCACTGAGGAGTTTCCAGGTTACATACACCGGGAGCAGAGACAAGAATGTTTAGCAGGGCAGGGCTGGGGGGCTGCCCATGCAGGACCAGCTCCCTGTGCTCCCCTGCCCCTCTCCAGCAGGCTGGGCACCGCATGCCAGGAATGCTGCTCTGACTCTCCCTTCCCATCCCTCCTCCCTTTCACCCCCACACACATCCTGATATTATTGGCAAGCTGTTAAGTACAGAAACTCCAGGGCTGATAACGCTGCAAACCTCATTTTGGGCACGTCAGTCTGTTTTAATGGTTTACCTGGGCAAAAGGGAGCAATGATGAACCCTGCCAGCAAGACAGGGGGGCTGCAAGAAAAGCAGGGTGGAAGGGAAATCTCCTCTGGATTAAATCCTCACTGGTGGGAGGATGCTGGTATAGCCCATTTAGTTGACTTAAATGTGCCTGGAGTGCTGAGTTTCACTCCTCTCATCACACTGTCTGCACTTAGAGATGGGCAAAATCATACAATCGTGGAATGGTTTGGTTTAGAAGGGACCTTAAAGATCATGTCATTCCAAACCCCCTGCCACGGGCAGGGACACCTGCCACTAGACCAGGTTGCTCAGAGCCCCATCCAGCCTGGTCTTGAACACTTCCAGGGAGGGAGCATCCACAGCTTCTCTGGGCAACCTATTCCAAAAAACAGGATGGCCGTGATGTGCACTCAACAGGGTGCCTGTGGCAACCTGGGCCTGACACCCACTCAGCACTGGATCTCAGCTGATCACTCATTCTTCCCAAAGAGGTTCTGCCTTGGCCCCTGGGATGGGGAAAACCCAACCATCCCAGTCTCTCTCCCTCCACAGCCTGGCATTGTCACCAGTCCCACGAGAGAAAACCTCCCCTGGCAATCAGGATTCACCCTCCTCCCCTCATTTGCAAATGTTTTTAAATCTGTTTTACTAACTGCAGTGCCCTCTGAAGAGAGTCACCAAGAGGTTCAGTTCATATACAAAGGATTTACTTAGATTAAGGGCCTCCATGGAGGCCTTTGAACATGGAAACTCCTTCCCGTTCTCAGCTGGCCTTGCCGTGCACACATTAAAAATGCATGCAGGCAGCATGAGCCAGTATTCCTTAACCTCCTGCTTTGCTTGCAAAACTCTGCTTCCAGAAAAAACATATATCTCAGGGAGATGAATAAACACATGTCCCCTCTGCTCAGAGCTCACATCCAGCCCCTGGAGCCTGCCAGCACCAGGTGGATGATGGTCAGAGCCCAGAGGACACCAGGATGTGCCACAGGCAAAGGAGAACAGTCATGGCTGTGGCAGGGAAGTCTTAAAGAAGAAAAAAATATAAAAAGCTCTAAGAAAATATGAATAATCCTGGTTTATTGGGACCTGCAACAAGAAGTCTTGCTGTCCTCCAGAGAGCTGACTTTGCTTGAGAAAACTTGGAAAGGGAATGAAAACTCGTGCTCCAAAGCAGAGGAGAAGCTTCACGCAACATCCCTGTACGACCATGCTGCTACAAAATCCTCCAGGCTGGCTTGGAAGCATTTAGTGCCAGTCACTGTGGGAATGGGGTAATGGAATTAATGGGTGCAAGTCGGGTCTGCAGTGGAAAATCCTGGCTGTAAAACAAAGGCTCCTTGTTCAGGGATAGCCAAGGATGGGCACAGTGGTGACTTCTCCCTGAAACTGCTGACAGTCCTTCAGACAGATGGGGGAAAGGATGTGAAACAACAATAAATTCAAAAAAAAGACATCTCTCACCTCCCCATTTCTGAGAGGGAAAAAAATCAAACATCAAAAACTAAGGGAGTTGCCCAGGGAGTTGTACAGCACCCAGAGCAGAGCCAGCATCCAAACGTAGTTCCATGCATCTGCTTTCCCTTCAGTGCATGTCTTTATCCATAAAACCATCTTTCATCTGAATACCTTAAATTAAAGAGAGAAGACGTGCCTTTTCCTAGGGAGGCACCAATGAGCCTCTTATCATCAAGAGGATGTTATGGGCACCACCCCAAAAATCACCCAGCGCAGTGGTGGGGTCCCTGCAACGAAACACTTCTTTAATCAGCGAGGAAATATCATCTGGGCTGTATGCACAAATCTCTTAGTGCATCATTTGAGCCCATCCCCTGCCAGGAGGTGAGTCAGGGATGCCCCATGCTGGAGGGTGATGCTGGAGGGTGGAAGCAGCCCCTGGGATTGGGGACAGGGCAGGGGCTGTAATTACAGCTGGTGTAGATTAAGCACAGCCTTAACAGGGCACTGCAAAAAAACCCATTGCATTCAACATTTTTTTGCCGTGTTTTGCTGCTTGTAGCTTGTTTCTTGGAAGAAACACTCTGTCATCTCCACAGAGCTATCCTGATAGCTATCTGGTGTACTCCTTGAAACAGGATTTTTCTGGCAAGGTTCATGTAGCAAGAAATTATTAAGGCAGAAAGACTAATTTTGTTTCACTGAGTAGCATACAAGATTGATTTTTATTTTTCCACATGCCATGAAACTTATTTAAGGACAAGTAATAGGCTTTAGGATTTCTTTCACTCTCAATTTGCGTGATCCTGGCTGTTAGACCCTAAAATAGGGCCTTGGAGCAGAGCCACATTGATGCTATGAGACTGTGATCACACAATCCACACACCCTCCTAATTTCACTGTATTTACCATGTTTTTGAGCACAGTGCCTAAGCCAACAAGACTTTTCCCATTTCTTTCAACGGCAGCATCTTCACTGGGAGAGGGAAGAGTACAGACCCCAATCATCAGCAGGGACTCCAATGAGCTGAGGGGCAGCAGTGGCTGATGTGAGCAGCCCCTTCAGGGAGCCAGAGCTGCTGCTGGTTCCCACAAGATTAGATTAATTCATCTGAGATCAGTTTCTATCACTGAGGGGGTTGTGATGGTGTAGCAAGAAATCATCTAATTTAAAGGAAATAACATGCAGCGACGGACAAAACGAGGGCTCTCGGACTGCAGGGGACAGCAGGGTGGGAGGGGACACCCCACAAGGGTATTTTTGTAGAATTATAGAATTCAATTCTAGTCTAGTCTAGTCTATTTTCCAGCTAATGGAGTGACAGCATTTTCTGTTCCTGCAGAGCTGGCACTGGGGAGGAGAAGCAGGGTTAATATGCAGGAAAACAGAGTTAGAAGCAAAGGCTCTCTAAGCTCTGTGCTATTCTTGTGTAATTGCGGTGCCAAAGGCTTCCAAGATAAAGGATTTTAGTGGGAACTGTAAATGCTGGTTGTAAAACGAATGAGAAGAAGCCACATATCCACCAGAACAGCAAAGCCTCCCTTGTCCCTGGATCCCAGCTTTTGCCCGGCCCTCAACAAAACCAACAGGGACTCAGCCAAAGCCTTCCCACAGAACACAGCTCATTCATCCTCTGAGCCAACTCCAGGACCCTCCTCCCTTCCTAGGGAAGGGCTTTTCCAGGGATGACACTCTCCAACCCCTTCCAGTGATGTCCCAGGACTGAAACCCAGCCCTTGCCAAGGCACAGCAGCTTGTGCACGTGGGTTCCCTGTTGCTCCCTGCCTCCCAACGCCTTGGATGTTCTTTTCCCTTAAAACAATAATCACTGCAGGCTTCTCCAGGACTCAGGGAATGCAGTCTTTAACTTCAAGCACATCTTTATTCCTCAAACCCTTACCCCCTGAATCTCCCCCCAGTCCTGCTGGAATCTGCTGGGTTTGTGTTCAGCAGATGGGAAAGCACCGAGTGCGCTTTACACGTGAAAAGCTGTTCCCCCTCTGGCAATATCAGTGCAGTTAAGGCAGGGAAAATATGTTCTAACCGTGGAAATCATGGCAGGGGGTGGTGGGCATGGGTGGCAGGGCAGGGAGTGAAGCAGGGACCCCATCCAGGCTGCTTTCCCTGCATCCCGGCTGTGCCTGGCCCCGGGATGCACTGCAGACTGTGCCATGCCACCCCCAACCAGAACAGCAGCAAGACACATGCTGTGGAGAAAAGCAAATGTGTTCTACAGCTGGAGATGAAAACACACACACACTCTCCCCCAGAAAAGGAGGGAAGGTACTTAAGGCTGAGAACTCATCCCACTTATAGCTGTGTCCTAATGAGATGTTGCCAGATTAATAATACAAATGCACACTAACAAGAAAACCAATTGCAAACCAATTTTGCAGGGAGCTGAACAAAGAGCAGGATAACAGCTCTGCTTAATAGGGCTGTCTGCTCTTTTTAATTCCTTCTCTCCATTGCTCCTTCGATGAGCAGAGGAGGAGCAGCCAGACCACCCCGGGGTGCCAGGGCAGGGGACTCATACCCCCTCACCCACTCAGCAATGATGTTTGATAAAGCCAGGAGGGAATTTCCCAGCTGTTAGGGACAGAAAAACCACCTGAGCTCTTCTGCACAGGACCAGGTGACAGTGGGGACAAGGGGTGATACCAGAGCTGATGGGCACTGCGGGCTTTCCTGGGATCCCTCAGTTGTGCAGTGAACCCGAGCAAAACCCACAGCAAGAGACGCTCTAAATCCCACCCTGCTGCCCTCCCCAGCAGGAATAGTGCAAAAATTCATCACATTTTCACTTATTTTATCTGAAACTATTCCCAAGCAGCCTGTAAGCTGCTTTTACAAGTACCCAGCCTACCTCCCAAAGGCACTCTTGATGTCTGTTTAACCCTACTAAGTCTAGCTTCTAAGGAGTCTGACATGATTAAATAGGAATAGGGAGAAAGAGAAATGTTATTTAAAGCATCATATTGAAAGGATCTTACCTAATTCCTTTGGTTTGAGCAATACTGTGGAAGGAGAGCCTGGATACGGCAGAGATCACCTGGAAATGAGAGAAAAAGATGCTGGTGTGCTTACTGAGGACAGAGGAAGGTTTGGTGAGGACCAACACAGCCTGGTGTTTGGACCTGGGGCCACTGAAATGGATGTGCTCCAGTCCCCCCCATCGGTGTCCCAGTGTCACCATCAGGGCTGGGAGGACACTGTCAGTGCCAACACAGCTTTTGGTTCTACCACTGAGCATAAAAGACATTTAACCCTCAGCTATAAAGGTATTCATTCAAGAGCATCATCCGAGAAAACTCCATCCCAGCACTCATTCAATACGTCCAGACCTGCCCTGAGAGGTTTTATGCAACACTGAGAACTGTTGAAAAAACCCTCTTTACTTTGTATTTCATTACAAAAGGATTATAACTCCTTTCATGTCTCTCCCCACACAAAAATGATCTTATTGAGGCAGACTTGCCAAGACTGAATGGTTTTGACTTCTTGCAATTCAATAAAGATGCATCATCGGTTTGTCAGAGGTGAGTGCAGACCGTCGCCCTTTTCTGGCAGAAAACAGCCAGAAGTGATTCAACAAGGAAATATTTTCATCTGCACTGCAATAAGAAGCAGTAAAACCACCAGCTTTTTCTGAAAACTCCCATTTTTGATGGAAGTTTTAATTGCTGTGAAGAATTTTCAATGAAGAGGAACAAAGAATGGGTTTAGCTCCTCGTAAATATAAACCATGTTTTACTCTTGCTCATATCCATCATTTCAAAGCTAGATTATAAAAACAAACCTATTATTTTTGGACTGGTTTCCAGCCCACTGGGATGAATAGAGATGCCTGTGCCTGGGACACAGATAAAGGGCTTCTTGAGCGGTCCCTGCTCAAGGACCCGCAGCTCCCACCTCTCCTCCAGGTGTACAAACCCAAACATCGTGGGGGCTGTTGCTGACTGGAGCTGCCCCGAGCCCAACCCAGCTGTGAGGTCCCCCCAGGGATGCTTTATTTAGGGACTGTGTCCCCCCATCCTGCTGAGGGGATGCTCCTCTGGTTTGCTGTCATTTCCTCACCCGTAACCTGGGGAGCACCGGAGTCTCTCCTGGGATGCTGGTGGTACTCAAAGCCTCTCTCCCTCCCACATTATTATCCCAGAGCATCAATCAGTGTCTCATCACACACTCTCATGCAAATCCTCTCTGCTGGCAAAGCCACACAAGCACCAGGTTTGTGAGGAGCACACAGGTGACTCCTCAGGACTGAGGAGCCTGAGCTCATCCTGCTGCAGCAGATCCTTCTCCAAACACTTTCTTCTCCACGCTTTTGCAACCTTCACCTCTTTAATTTTCCATTTCTTTTACCACTGCCATGAATTCCAGTCTGGCTGCCCCACACGTGGACCCTAAGCCAGGGCAGCAACCAAGAAGCTGCCACGGTTTGGTGTTTAGCAGGTGATTTTCACATGGGGAACAGAACATTTCTGAAAGGCTCCAGGGCTCGTCAGGGCAGAGCCATGGCACAGAACTGCCAGCAAGTGGTACCTGCAAACACCAAGATCAGACAGGGGACAGTGACTAGAGACCCCTCTGGCACCCACAGTCATGCTCCACAGGGCTTAAAATACTCCAAGGGAAGTCCCTGACTGACTGAATGAGTCTCTTCTGCAGCCTATTATTAGACTTCTGAAGTAAAAAAATCAGTTTATGAATCAGACAGTTATACCGCAGGGTTTGACTTCCAGGGAAACTTAAAGAGAAAAAGCTCAGTGTTCTCCTCACCAACAAGTTTTCCTTTGTTCTTTTATGAACAGCCCCAAGCTCTGAACATCCTGGCACATCAAAGCCCAGGACCTGGTTTCAGTGACGAGCCAGGATGCTCAGACACACTTGCTGACACCAAGGCTCCCAAAAATCGATGCTCAGGCACGTTAGCAAGGCGACCTGCTTGGAGGGAGCAGGTACAAAGAACCTCCTTGGAGCTTGGCACCTCTGGAGGATTGAATAGTGACTGTCCCAATATCAGGGAATATTTTCCCACCAACAACTCCTGCTAAGGCAGGAGCCAAGAGCAAGAAAAGCCAAGTGCAAGCCCAGCTCCTCACAGATCCCTCGCTCCAGCCCGGGAAGTGCTTAAGCATTCATTTAAGGATAAGTAATCCTCTCAATTTCAACAGGATTAAACAACATTCTTAAAAGTAAGTCGCTCCTTAAGTGTTTGCTAAACTGTGTCTCATTTTCCCTGTAGAGCAGCTTCTTATTTGCAGACAAACCCAGGAATAATTTCTGCCACTCCCACCTCTTGTGTTCGATCAGGCTGGGGGAAGGGGGGGGATCCAGGCTGTTCCACACCCACACAGCACCTGGCACGAGGGTCCCTGATCTCATCTGAGGCTTTTCCTTGCTTCTGGAGTACCAGGACATACTAATACAGATATTCCAGGTGGGGAGGCCCTGGCACACATTACCCAGGGAAGCTGCAGCTGCCCCACCCCTGCAAGTGTCCAAGGCCAGGTCAGATAGGGCTTGGAGCAACCTGGAAGGTGCTTTAGCCTGTGGTAGAGGGGTGGAATGAGATGAATTTTAAGGTCACTTCCAACCCAAACCATTCTGTGATTCTATGACACTAATTGGAAATATAATTCCGTGGTTATTTATACCTCCCCTTTCTCTCATAGCAGCCTGGAAATGCAGACTCCTTCCCCAAGGCAGATGGTACAACCAAAAAAGATTTCCTGCTGTGGGTTATTCGTTCTTTTCAGATTTATGCTGATTATATCATAAGCTCAGATCTTTGTCTGCTTAAAACTGAAAATCCAGTAGACCTGAGGCTGCTGCATCCTGGAAGGGATGAACAGGGACACCTTCCACCAGCCCAGGTTGCTCCAAGCCCCGTCCAACCTGGCCTTGGACACTTCCAGGGATGGGGCACCCACAGCTTCTCTGGGCAACCTGTGCCAGGGCCTCAGCACCTTCACAGGGGAGAATTTCTTCCTAGTATCTCATCTAACCCTGCCCTCTGCCAGTTTAAAGCCATTCCCTCTTGTCCTGTCACTACATGCCCTTGTCAAAACTCCCTCTCCAAGTCATTTGAAGAGGCTGTTTGGAAAACTGTGCTCTTATCTGAGCGTTTTTCTTCCTGGAGACAGAGGGCTGTGGGATTTAACAGCAGATTATTACTATTATTATTATTACTTCTTCACCCATTTCTCCATGCAATTTCCTCCTAGAAAACTGCTTTCAGCACACAAAATTACCATAAAAGCTAAATATAACATCCCACTGACAATAAGGTGCCAGGAATATAAACAGGAACATAAAGCTGTGCAATGCAGGTGATACACAGACAGAATTTCTCTGCACGAGACCTGCAGAGGGTTAGTGGGGAAATTTCTGGCGGTTTTGCCATGACAAGTCAGGGATGCCCTTCACATTCCTGGCATTCCAGTTTTCCTCGTATTTTTAGACCTGAGCTAAATGCAACCACCCAGCTGATCATCTGCCGACCAGCGAGATCACCGCTGCAAATCAACAGCACCAGAAAGGGAGCACGAGGATTGTGCACATGATTTCAGAGGCTGAGCAGCAGATTTAAAAAGGCACCAAGTTCTGCACTTCACGGGAACAAGAAAGAAAATAAAAATATAATAAAATAATCAAGGTTCATAGTGGGTTCCTCACATTCACCGGTCAGTCTGGAAGGAACATGTCTGAGTAAAGAAATGGGGTTTTTGAAAAGAATAGGAAACCAAAAACCTCGAAAAGGAAAACAGCACCACGATAAGAAATCCACTCTTTTTCTTCCTTACTACCTACACTTTCTTCTAGGAATTACGGATTTCAAAATAAACTGAAGCCGAACAGAAAATAAATTATTGTGCTTACTGCTCTTCAACTTCCTCCAGCATTGTTTATTGCTGATGGTATCTCTGAGCATCTAGAAAACTCTAAAATAAACTTACTTGTATTTGAAAAAACAAACTGACCCAGCTGGACTGGAGAACACTTTGCATAGGAGGGACTTCCCAGCTCCTGGAACTCCAGGAGAGTGGCTGAGAGCTGGAGTGGGCTGAGGGCTCCCAGCCAGGATGGAGCCCCAGCAAGGATATACATTCCCAGAACAAATGGAAGATTTGCTTCTAAGCAGGAGCTCTGCACAACAGCCATAATTCTGGACAGAGACCTCTGCACATCCCCTTTCCAGGGGAAGATGGTTTCACAGCCTGGAATCACATGGAGTAATCTTCTGGTTTACCTCTAAACTCGTGAAGGGCATAATCCTCACCCCAAACCTCCCCAGTCTCTGGGTGGGCAGAAACTTGGCCCCAAAGCCAGAGACAAACTGGTGGTATCCCTGAGCAACCGGAAAACGCACAAAATTAACCCTCATATTTGAAGAAACAAACTGACCCAGCTGGGTTGGAGAACACCTTGCAAGTGAGGAACTCCTAGACACCATTTCCAAGCTGAATAAATGGCATCCCACAATAAAACCACTGAACAGTCCCAGGGACACAAATGCTAAAATAAAAGTGGCTCTGAGAGCAAAGCAGGATTAAATCCACTTGCCTCCAGTTTGAGGAATTGGAGAAATCTGTATTTTCTCCTGGTGGTCAGCTCATGTCAGCTCTTCTGCCTGTGCTGCAGAGCATCCCTGCACATCTGGGCACTTCCCTGCACTTCCCAGCCTTTTGCAACACCCTGGGCTGTGAACAATCAGGATCAGGTACTTGCAAACCAAAGTCTCCCCACCAGTTTCCAGCCTCCCATCTCCTCTGTTTGCGTTTGTCTCTCCCCCATGATTCACTCCTGGGCTACAGCAGCCCCTGGAAAGCTGGGAACAGCCAAGCCCAAGTGTGAGAGACAACACAAAACACAACCTGCTTGCTCTGGGTCAGCTCTTTGTGTTCCATGTGTGCTCTGGGCTGCTGCATGAACCTGCACAACCTCATAGCACATGTACAGCAAACACTAAACCAGCCCCTTTCCCTGCACACAGTGCAGCAAGGGTTGCTGCAGCTTCAGCATCCCATAGATTTTGCTGGGAATTCCCTAAATCGATACAACCTGGTACCTGAGAAGAGCATCACTCTCCATGGCTGCAGCAAGAGGAAATCAGAACATGGTGTGATATTTTCTTGGGATGCCAAGAGGGGGCAGAGCCACATTAAGAGGTCAAATCCTGAAGCCCAGACAGCAGTTTGGTGGAGAGCTGGCCAGGGATGCCAGGACCACGTGTCTCACTGGGGCTGGGCTGACCTTCAAGCTGCAAACCAGCTGCAGGAAAAAAACAGGTACAAGCTGCATTTGGCTTCTAAAACTCAGCAAGCAAGGCTGGATGTACATGCCCCTTCCTCTTTTCTAAAGAGATCCTTGGTCATGGAAGCAGCAAAGGGTTAAATAATCTCAAGTGAGCATCTGACACAGATTTCCCAGAGACCTCTTAGCCACAGTTCAGAGCACCCGTGTCAGGCTGTGTTATGATCACTGCACCTCGTAGGGACAGTGATTACACCTCTCTAGATAATGAGGTTAAGCCCTCTAACAAGAGTTTATCATTGGAGACGCACTTCCCAGGCAGAAGCATGGGGGGAAAAAAACCCAAAAAACAAGCCCCAAAACTCCCAAGTTTCACCTTATTTCCTTACAAAGCAGCTGGAAGCAGGGACTCCCAAGCACAGCAGCACCTTCAAAAGGACTGCTGGAGTACGTGTAGCATTTGTTACAGACCTGACTAAAAGGACTTGAAAACGCATTCCCAGCCAGCACAGCAGCACTCAGGCACCAGAATAATTCCCCATTCCCATGGCTCTGCTCCTTGGGGCCCCAGCACCAAGTCCCACGAGCGGCACAGGACAGGAGAGAGCCTCGCCATCCTGAGAACACAGCAAGAAGAACCAGAAATTTCCCAAACCAGAAATCCTTTGGAGCAGCAGCCCGTGGTGGGCATGCACTCAGTGGACCCTCACAAATCCACATTTGACAAGCATTGGATTGAACCTCCATAAAATGAGGGAGTAAAGGAGCTCAAAGCCTTCAACCCCCTCATTGTCCCCGAGGTTTCAAGAGGGGGACAGGGGCAACACGGCACTACCTGCTCTCACTGCAAACACAGTGAAAGCTCAAAGCTCCCCAGGGAGCAGGAGGGGTCAGGAAAAAGGGATCTGATGCAGAATAGGCATCCTCAGACAGGAGGGAGAAAATCCCCAAGGGAACAGAGTGGTACCAAAGGAGGGAAGCAGATTTTTCTCCTGTCTCCTGTGCTCCCCATGGTACCACTGGCACTGCTGGCAGCTCTTCAGGGAGCAAGCTCCAGCTACAGACCGATCCTGGATGATAAATTATACTAGAAAAGAAGAGAGAAACAGGACTCTGGGAATCATAGAATCATTTGGGATGGAAGGGACCTTTAAAGGTCATCTAGTCCTGAGAGCGGGGGTGGT
Organism: Empidonax traillii; assembly: GCF_003031625.1. NCBI lineage: Eukaryota > Metazoa > Chordata > Aves > Passeriformes > Tyrannidae > Empidonax > Empidonax traillii. The sequence goes on along the minus strand of NW_020955397.1, from coordinate 1,222,113 downwards.
TCTTCAACTAGAATGGGATCTCAGGGAAGAGAAAGGGAGTTTCTGGACCTGACTTCAGCTGATGTAGAATTCCCCAACTCCCAGCAGCTGCTCTGATTTACAGCCCAGACTGTGGCTGGATCAGGGCTCTGAGAACTCAGGCTGGTCCCAGGGCTCCAGCAGCTCCTCCACTTCCCAAGCTGTGAAGCCCATCAGCTGTAACGTGCTGCTCTGAGCACGGCTGCCACTGCACCCTGCGTGTTTGGCTGGGCTTTTAAAAGCAAGGTTATTAAACCCACTGCTATTTTCCATTAAACCCATGATTTGGCCACATTACACGCTGGGGGTGCAAATATGAAGTCACTGGCAAAGCTGCTGCTGATTTCCAGTGGGAACAGGACTTGTATATCATTTTAACATGTTTATTTTGAGCTCTTTGGGGCCGGCATCATGTCTGCTATCATGAAGTCTTACAACAGCAGGCAGTCACTGGAAAACCAGCAATATTCCCTTACAAGGAGGAGAAAAGAGTAACTCGGGTGGATTTACAGCTACTGGTAGAAAATCCCTGTGCTGTGCCACACCACCATAAGTTATCCAGATGCACACACCCCATCTCCCTTATTTAAGACACAAATTTGCCTTTTCCTACCACAGAACAGTAGAGGGAACAGTGTCATGAATCCCTTGGGGCGCTCTCAGCCCTGATGTCTGCGCATGAGGAGGTGTCCACGCTCCTCTGCCCCCATCCCACAGCAAACACACCCATCCAGGACCAAGGCACAGCAGGACCCTCACCTCCCCAGGACACCAAGAGGATGCAAAGGCAAGAGAGGGCAAGAGGCAAAGCCTCCCAACACGCTGAAGCACCGAGAGCCACAAACCAGCCCGACCGCCGTCCCACTGTGCTGCTCCCCACGCCGCCCACGGCTCCCAAACGCAGGAATTAATGCCCTGGGACCACAGTGCTTGCTTTTATGCTGCCAAGTTCCTCTAATACAACAGCAATAAATAGTTATTCTGCTACTTAATGGGCTCTCTCCTCCGCCACGGCTGCCGAGCTGCTGCCTCGTTCTGTTACTTTTATTACTGCATCGTGATAGCGATGACTTGGAGCGAGGAGCTGCCTTTGATGGGACTTTAAAAGCCTCGGGGGGAGGGGGGGAACCCAGCAGTTTCTCAAGTGAAGTAACACCAAAGACATCTGAGATGAGCTGAGAAAGTGCCTGCTGCTGTGCCTCCAGCTGAACACGGGGTAGAGATTCATTTGACGGGCCCGAAATACCCAAACCAGGGAGCTCAGCAGCACCCACGGGTGCTGTTAAGAGTCTGGGAACAGGGTGAGAGGATTGCAAGGGCTGCAATCAGCAAAGCCATGAGTCTGGGGCAAGCTCAGGAGATGAAGGGGTGAGTGGCCATGGACACCACCTCCTCCTCCTCCTCCTCCCCCAAAATCCCTTCCTGCATCTCTGCTGCCTTCCCCGGCTCCGCTTGGCCCCGTCGATTTGCACAGAGCTGGCAAATAACAGAAAATAAAGCAACAGTGAAGCACTTGCGTAAGAAAGGAAGGAAAATGAAAAGCCTTGATATCCAACAACTATTTATGGGACAAGCCTGGTAGTGCCTCTGAACCCTGATTTGGAAATGAGCCATTATCCTGCGCCACCACGCTGGGGTTTAAGGTGACACCAGCCAGTCTCACATTTCTGCCTGATACAGAACAGCATTAATTAAATATTAAGTGAAACTCTTTCAGCACGGGAGTGCAGCAGCGTGTGAAACTGAAACCAGGGATCAGAGGGACGTGGGATTGAACACAGGGATTGGCTGGATGCTCCATCCCTCCGTTGCTCCACGTAAGAAAGAAGAAAGCACGTTGTTCTTGCCAGAGATCCCTACGGGACAATGCCCAGGAGATCCACCCTGGGCTGATTTTAACAGAGGAATTGTCCTGCCTTGGGTTTCTGAAGGTGGAGGAGAAGAATGCAATGTTTTGCACGTGTTGATCTTGAGATTTTAATGTTACTTACATATTTACACAACTCTGTGACTCACGAGGCCTTATAGAGAGCTGTCCTTGGATTTCTCTCCTTCTGGAAGTACCTCCCCATGTCTGCCCAGGGCTCCAAGGTGCCACCACTGCCCAGGGGTGGTGTGTCACCTCCCCAGCTTTGCCCAACACCTCAGCCCCTCGTTTTTCACGCAGTTCCAGTGCATTCCAGTATATGCTGGGATTTGCTGACCTGTGAAACACAAGTCAGACAAATTTTGCTTTTGCTTAGAGCAATAATGCAATATATTTGGGCAAAGGGAGCCAGCAGGGAGAAGAAACTAATAAGAACTTCGTTTTTATTGCAGATGGGATTTCAGCATCCTCCCAACGGATTCCCAGAGACAAGGAGGATTCCCAGAAACGCCTGAACACTGGAAGTCTGAGCTGAGGGCTGGCTGCTTTCCTTTAGACTAAGGATATTACAAAATTGCCTCTTACGAAAAAAAAAAATCCAGCCTGTAACTGGAGAGGGCTCATTTGCATGGCTTTGTAACAGTTACAAAAGCTGGCTGCAGGAGTGTGTCCTTTGGGGAACAGCGCTAATGGAGCCAGGGAACCAGCCTTTCCTGCGAATTAGAAGGGAGAAAACCACAGACAAACTGGCTAAAGCAGGAGTTTGGTTCAGGTTCCTGGAGCAGACACTCAGGTAGCTGCACAGTGAACTTCCCTGGCCGGCTGCAAGGGTTCCATCAGCGCCTGCTGGAGCTGCTCGCTTCCACACCCCAACACGGTTCCCTGCTCTGTCCAGCCAAGCTGGCTCCTTCCCTCTGCCCCTAATTAACATCATAGTGATTCCCTAACGAACCTGGAAGGATGCCAAGTGAGGAAAGAGCTCAAGCTCCAGCGTGGGAAGATGTGAAACGCGTGGGACGTGGGTGCTGACGGCTCCGACCTCGGTGTGTGCGAACTGGCAGAGTCCCTGCTGAAAGCCACCAAGCTGTGCTGGGCACTGGGCCCACAGAGAGGGGCAGGGACAGAGGAGGGAGGGGGAAAAAAACAACCAGCCTGAAACACTAATTACCTTAAGATGGTAGTAAATAGGTTTGCACAGGCACCCAACTGGGGCACGCCGGGCTCAGCTCGCAGCACCTCGCGCCGTCACGCAGGACCGAGCTGCCACAAAGACACCTCATGGCAAGGTGTTGGAGCACAGGGAGGAAAACACCAGCAGAATCATTTCCATGCAGGTGAGGAGGGATGTCAGCCACTGAGAGCAGGATTCATCATGCCTCTGCCCTTCCAAAGCCTGGCCCTGCTGCTCCGGAGCTCCGCAGGCTTTGGAGAGCCTAGAAAAGCACCTCTGTCTTGCCCTCAAGGCTCAGAGCCCACCTCGTGCTAGGCAGGGTGGTTATAACCAACTCATCCCTGCTTTGCATGGATGTACTGATCAGGAATAATCAGGGGGAAGGGTCTCACAAACAACTCCAGGGCAATGATGCAAATATCAGAAATGAGAGGATGGCCACGCCACCCAAAAACTGGCTCCAGGCACAGAGGAGTTTGTCTTACACTATAGGGAAGACGAAGGCAGGCTGAACTTTGGCCACAAACCAGCTGTTCCTGCTAAACATTTGAATTCAGGCAGTTTTAGTTAAGTTTCCTCTCCAACCTGCAGGTCACCTGCTCCACAACCTCATCCCCTTCTTCTGCTTAAGGGCTCATGGTCCTTCTCTGACCCCAGCCCCTAATTCAGGATGCCCAAAGTCATGCACTTAAGCAAAACCCTCATCTTGTGACTCACAAAAAAGCTCTGTCTTGAGGTATCTCAGTGAATTCCAGCCAAGGGGACTGCCAAGGGCCCCCACAGCCCCAGGGAGGGAAAGCAGCTCTGTGCACAGGCTGCAAGGAGAGGCTCTCCCACAAAAACATCCCTCTCCCCTCCCCCAGTATTGATTGGATTTGTCGAAACAGATGGAAAAAACAGCTAGTCAGATGCAAAACACGGATATTCAAACCTGCTTCCAAGAATCTGGCTTAAATCTGTATTAAGTTTAATCCCTTTTGATCAAGGCCTTGTATGTAAGCAGAAAATATTACAGATTTTCACATACCTTTAGGTCCCCATTTCTGCTCGGCTCTAAAACAGGAGTTGGGAGGTCAGAGAAAAACATACGGAGCGCAAAAAAAATGAGGTTTAGGAGCATTTTGCAAGAGAAACTGGAAGCATCCACATGAAACCAACCCACTTGCACAAGGGTAATTTACCTATTGCAAAGAGAGGGCTTAAAATGCTCCTTGGCTTATTTCCTTCATCATTGTTCCAGGTGCTAAAGGAAAAAAAAAAATGCAGCGCTGTATAAAAACAACACTAGAGAAAGTGTTGAAAAGGCAGTTCTTTGCATTTTACAGAGCCCCCAACTTCTGGCACGGCCACAGCATCCAGAATGTGTTTCTCCAACGAAGTTTAAATCCCTTCCAGTCCCAGAGCAGCAGCACTGACAGGGAGATGCCCACACCAGGAGCTGGATACGGAGGAACAGTTCCAAAGCCCACCTGCAGACCATGGCCAGGTTTGTCCCTTCCTGCCACATCCAGGGGTTTCAGCTCCAAGGGTCAGGCCACAGCATCAACATCCCACTGAATAAAAACATCCTGCTGCAGAAGGTTGAGGCAGGTTAACACTTCAGAGACCACCAGGGTCCGAGCCCTGAAGGCAGCAGAAGCTTTTCCATTGATTTTTCAGGCTTTGAGCCCTGGATGCATCTTGCAGCTCTACTTAACTCTACTTAACTCCCCCTATTATACCTGCAAAGCATCTGCCTCTGCCCTAGGGATCTTCATGGAAGCAAAGTCCCTCCCAAAGCCCTCCTGCAGCAGCACAAGCAGCTTAATCATCACAAGCCGTTTCGACACGAGCTGGGTTTTACAGATCGGTAGAAAACTTGTTTAAGCTCAAAGAAATTCCTGTAATACCAACGTACACAAAAGAGGCAGGAAGCAATGGGAGTTTTTCAAGTGTTCAGCAAAAGGCAGCTTTTAGAATCTGCTTGGGATTTGCTGCTTTGATTTCTTCAAACCTGGAGCTGAACGTTCGCAGGGATGGGAGACTTTTCCCCCTGAAGTTTCTTTCCCTGCAGCTACAACACAGTCAGGGCTTGTAGCAAGAATCCCACTTGGCTCCACAGATGTATGGGCTGCTCCAAGCTTACTGCACACACACCTGGATGAAATGAAACATCTTCACTTTCACAGCTCTAACTTTAAAAGAGAGCAGGGAAAAGGCCCAGAAGAGAAGGAAGGTGCAGAAGAACTTGGTGTGCTGGAAAAAAACCAGCCAACAGCCACTGGGAATACACAACCAGGAGAGGGCTGGAGCTCTTCTGCCTGCACTTCCCTTCCTCAGCACCACAAAACACAATGTAACATCGAGCAGAAACACTCAGGAAAAGGAATGTTAGGAAGAGAAGCACGGGAAAGCAGGATAAAGTTTATTTCATTAGCCCTAATCTTCTCCTGGACTCCAGGGAGGATGAGACAAGCTCCTTGTAAACTTCAGGGGTTTATTATTATTACAAGCTGGCTTGCCAAGCAAAATTTCCCAAAAGTCACCCAGCTCTGAGCTGCCTCCTCGCCCAAGATCAGCACTAGACTGTTTCCATCCTCTGATTTTCCCTGTCTTGCACACCCAAACCAGAGGGATGTGCCAACACCACGCTGCTGGCCCGACCCTTCACTTCTTGTCCATCTCAAAAGTGTCACCTCTGGGTTTCCTGGTAGACACGGAAAACAACGGTGTTAAATTCACAGTTCCTAGAAGAAAAGGCAGCCAGCAAGAACCAAACTGAGCTGTTCAGAAGAGTGAAGGAGGGGAGGAGCAGTTCAGAGCAGAGAGGAGAAACTCCCAGCTCCCAAGGCAAGGTCAAGTCACCTTTTCCTATGAGTTTGCATCATCTGGGAGGAAAAAGGACAAACATTTAAGTTTTTATTCTGTAAGCCTGAGAGCTACAAGCAGGGGCCACTGTTGAGTATCAGAGCAAGGGATGTGCTCCTGATTTTGGTGCTTTATTCTTCCTCATTCCACAACTCCTGCCCAGCTTTCCAGGAACTGCAAGAACTGTTTCAAAAGGAAGAGGCTAACCTGGGAAAGGGCAGCTCTACCAGGCTCTACAAATACTACCAAGAGCTTTTCCTTTTGCAATTATTTGATGGTTTACACAAGTGAAGACACTCAAGACTGTGCAATGCAGTAGGAGAGCCAAGATGGCTGTGCACAGCAAGGATGCTGCTCCTCCTCTTCCCTGCCCTCCCCAGACGAGATAAAAGGATTGGGTTTTATTCTATTATATATTCTGCTTCGCTGGCAAAATGCCTTCCAGAAATGAGTGTTTCTAGAAATAAAAAAGGGGTTTCCATCAATCATATTCCGACTGCAGAAACAACCCTTCTGATCCGTTACTCGGAAGACAGTTCTCAAAACAGCAAACACTGAAACTCCCAAATCCATGGTTAGCCAGAAGCACCAAGAGGTTTCCAAACACAACTCAGTATCTGGATCACACTCTCAACCCTGGGCAGACCAGTTCCCGTGCTGGGCTTTCCAGAAGAGCCCAGTGCAGCCCTGGAGGGGATGGCACTGCACACGCTGGCTGTGCCATTGGATAGAAACCTCTGACACTCAGTCACATTTTTTTCCATGGCTTAATTCCATGATGTCAATTAATCTATTTACACCTGCAGAAAGGCACAAGCCTGGGCTGAGGGAGAAGCAATCCTCGAGGCAGCTTTCCAGAGTCAGAAAACACCTCCCTTCTTCCCATCCTGTAACGGAGGATAAATATACCCATAAAGTGCTTTGATTTGACTGAGTATGTTAAATTTAGACGTTGCTCTGCCTCTGCAGACAGCACATTTACTGCTACGTGGGTGACTGAAACATGCATCACTCACAGCACACTGCAAACGGGCGTATAAAGGAACTGCAGGAAAAGATATCCAAAATATTGGCTCCCTTGACAGGGTGTACACGGTCACAGCTCACAAATTACAGGGCGGAAGGGAAGCTGGATGGATTTCCACGGTCACTACTGTACAGAGGGCAAGACAAGATGATCTAAGGGTCCCTTCAGACCTAACAAATCCATACAGCTGTAAAGAAAAAATATCATAGATTAGATCTTGGCTGTCTCCAAGAAAAAAAAAAAAAGGAAAGAGTCAGTCGTGATGTTTTCAGTCAATGATTTAAGGAATGTAAATAGCTTTGTCAAAGATGCTCAGGCAGATTTCCCCAGCTGGATCCTCCACCGTGAGCTCAGCTTTGCTCAGGACCTGCAGCGTATCAGGATGGTTTAAAACAGCAGGAAAAGCAAATTGGCAGCTGGAGAACCCCAGCTCCACTGGAGAGGGGTGGAAAGCATCCCACAAGGGGTGTCTGCACCCCAAGGGAACACGATCCTGACACCCCCAGCACAGCCCCTGCACTCCCCAGCTCGGTGTGATTGTTACATCAGCTCCCCATATCATACACTGCGACTCTGAAAGCATCACCAGCTGTTTATCTACTGCTAAAATGTGTTTAAAAATTAATAGGAACAGATTGAGCAAGTGTGGAACACGCAGAAAGCAGGAGCTTCGAGGAATTTCAACACGCAACGTTAAAATCGGGTGGGCTTGTAAGGAACGAGCGCCAGCCCTGGTACAGGAAAGAAACACCGAAAATACTCACACACACAATCACATATTCACCCAGGGAAAGGGAAAAATGTAGCTCTAACTACCACATGTTCCTTCTTCCAGCCCTTTACTCAGACATTAGAGACAAAGAGCAGCTGGACTGCACTGTGATCAGCCTGGGGTTGCGGGAGGAAGTTTAAAAAGGGGGTTTATGGGAGTGTTAATACAGGCTCCTGTCACCACAGCCCCCAGCCGGTATTAAGGGCTCAGGTTTGAGTGCACATCGTTGACAAAGGTCATCAGTTGTGCAGGAAGATGGATGCACGCCCTTGATGATGCCCTGTGCAAGAGGGAACGGAGTGTCCCAGCAGCCCCATCAGGCTGCAGACAACATAGGCCAAAAAAACCAGCAAAAAAGGACCAGGAAGTGCTGGTCCCACCAGGGCAGGTCTGCAAAGCTCTGGGCAGCATTATAAATAAGTGTCAGCACCCAAGACTGTACCCCAAAGGTCACTTCAGCAAATCTGAGGATGAGATCAGAGCAGCCATTAGAGAAATAAATAACTGCTGTCACCTTAAGTACCAGCAGGTCAGTCACAGAGGTTCAAGGAAAACTTCTCCCTGGAGCTCTTGTTCAGAACAGAGAGATTTTGCAATAAAACAGGTAAAACCGGTTTCTGCCCTATGAAGTTCCTGGAAGTGTCCAACAAGTATTTACTCGCAGGAAGGGAACAGGAAAGTGGTATTTGCTCTTAGTTGGCTCTCTTGACATTTTCTTGCTGCCAGTAAGACTAGGGAGAGCCCATTTAAGTCTTACTGGCTTCACAGCTAACAAGCACAGAGACCAAGTTACCACTGCACCAGGCATTTTACGTAGCACAGAATCCCAAAAAAAGCCCAGGCCAGGATGAGAAGCTGCTCAGGTGCCTCCTGTGGGGCAAATAACCAATATCCATTCGTGCTGCAAATAACCATATGTGCTTAATGGCAGCCACAGCTGAAATTCGCAGAGGAAAAGCTCAGCCTGGTGTAAAACTCAAAATGAAGACTGGGACAGCAAAAAGGGCTTTCTGCTCTGATAGATACTGAGCAGCATTTTGGTTTCGTTCACTGGAAAAAAAAAAAAGGCAATGCTTCCTTTATATCCACAATCAAAATATTTCCCATTTTTTGACAAAAAAAGCACAGAAAAGTCCCTGAAAACTGAGTTTTAATGACTTTCTCCCCATCTGCTATAAAGGTTGTTTTTTGCTCAAAACATCTTTTTTTTTTTTTTTTTTTTTTCCCCCATGACATATTTTGGCCAGATGTAGATGATGTGCCTGGACTGCAGAAAAGAGTATCTGAGAGCATTACCAAGAGATAACCAGCTCAGACCAACCCTTGCAAAAGAAAACCCTTTCATTTCACATCAGGTCCTCAGCGTTGAGCTCCCCGGTATCATTTCATCAGCCGGTGGAGCAAACCAGTCCACAGGGATGGATCTGAAAGGTTTGAATAATTCCACATCAAAATCAACTGTACTTGGATGAGCCTTCCACCAAAGCATCGAGACAGTACAAGACCGGCTGCGAGAGGGAAGAGGGGAAAAATATATTCTTGTCAAAATGACATTCCCCTTAGGAGTACAATCTCCACAAAAGCATTTACCCGCACGCATTGTGTCGGATTTCAGATTCTGCACTTCTGAAACACATTATGCTGGGTACTTGAATAATTATGTTTGACTTATTTAACAATTTAACATTCACACGCTTGGCTTTACAGCTGGAGAAATAAAAATCACATATTTGAGGGACTAAAAGGAAAAAAAAAAAAAAAACAAACGGTTTGACAATATATGTATATTTATGCAAGCGTTCCCCGCTCTTAGAAATTACATTCACGGAGAAAACGTCGAACTGAGCAAACTCTGCCCCTCGCCAGCTGTAAATTGGATTTCGAGTGGTAGGACTGGTCAGCGAGGAGCCTCAGTTGTGGATTTGGAGAAGCGAGGGCAGCAGCTGGACACGGGCAGGATGAGCAGCCGCCTCTGCTTGAGCTGCTCCAGCTCCAAACCTCCGTGTTCCCACCACGGCAGGACCACAGTAAAGGAACCCCCTCATCCAACCCCACCTCGAAGGAAAAACCACCCCAAGGGGTGATGTGTGTTGACCTGTAAAGTAAATAGGGATCTGGGCTCTCCTTGGGGTGTTCACAGGCACCCTGAAAGTCAAACAAAGAGCCAAGTTTCCTCTCCCATCAGCAGCACCCAGGCTCGGTGGTGCCTCACACATGGCAGCTTGTGGCCATCAGTCCACAGGGCTTCTTTTCCAGCGGGTGTGTGCAATGAAACACAGCTCTTATGAACAAGGTGTGCCAGGAGGGCAGGAGCAGCATCAGGGCTCTCCATCATTCAGCCAGCACAGGAGCAGGGCTTTCTTTTCCACACCACTCACCGGACCTCAAGACAGAGAACTGGTTCAGTATTTGACCCGAGGATGCTCCCAGCAAAAGCCTGGGCCACCAATAACCCCCCACCAACACAGCCCTGCACCAGCTCCTTGGGGATATTTATCACAGAATCCTCGTACCTGACACTGAGCCTGCAATGAGCATGTCCAAGGAGAAGAGAACTGAGAACAGGGAACAAATGGGCTCCAATGGGAGAAAAAAAGGCCCTCTAAAAGGTCAAATCAGCATACCACCAGTAAATCTGCCACCTGAGCCATACATTCCTAGGACCTCATAAATTCCTAGGATGCCCCCTGACCTGGTTTACTCTTTGCCCACCGCATGCCTAGGAAGTGGAGCCTTTTCCTGACCAGTCCTGTCCCGCTGGGCTCCAAGCTGGACACAGCAGCAGCCCCTGCCCAGGAGCCCAGGATATGAGGGGGGAGCTGACAGGCCAAGACAGAGAGAAATACAGAACTGTCATCACTGCACCATCCAGGGAAAACCCAGGGGAATGCCCCCGCTGATAATCGTGGCAGGGAATACGGAGGCAGCGCTCTTCTAACAAAGGTCCCACTGATGTATTTTTCATAAAGTGCTTTATTCTGCTGCAGACGTGGAGCACTATCAGTAATAAATGTTTGCAAGATAGTAGGTGGCGGCACTGTATCTGTAAAGCTCTGGATAAGAGCTGACAAGCTGTATACCAAAATAATTCAGCCTTTATTAAGACTTCCATTAATCGTCTATCCAAGTTATTTATATTGGCATCCCTCCATTAAAAAGCATAATCCCAGCTTGCTGCATCACACCCTCTTTCTTCATATCTAAGGACATGCTGTGAGTGGGTTTGAACTGGGGTTATCCCAGTTTACCCCCAGTATGGGCAGTATCTCATCCTGCTCTGGCACCAGCACGTGCCGTGCATCGCACAGCTCCAGCTCACATAAAACATGGGATCTCTTCATCTCCTCATCCCAGCCCCGGTCAGGGATCACAGCACAACAGAAAATGCTTCCATGGTGGATGAGCAAAGGATGGGACACGTCTAAAGCAATTAGACACACAGACCTGGAGATGTTTCAATGGATCTGCTGAGCGCACTCAGTGATGTATTCACTCCCTTATGGCCCTGCAGCTGCTTCCCCACAGATCCCTGGGGATGTCCTGATGGGAATTTCCCAAAGGGACTGAGTACTGCCTGCTGGGGGTGATGGCACTGGCAGCCTCCCCGCCAGTGACTCCAGCAGAGCTACTGGGACCAACCTCCCTGCCCCTTATGTCAAGCCAATCACTTCACGATATAAATTATCTAAATTAATAAACACCCCATCCCCTCTTTTGCTCCTGACAGCATTCCCAGCAGACTTTGCACTGCCAAAGGCTCCTAGATGGGCTCCAGGGGATGGGCAGGTCCCAGCTCTCCTCCAGACCCTCCCTGGAGCAATTTTGTGAGAAGGGCTGTCAGGTGCCCCCGGCCCCTTCCCTGCCCAGACCTGCTCCCTGGTTTGCTCCAGTCCACACAAGAACCTTTCCCTGTCATTCCTAGGAAACCACAGCACCTTTTCAGTAGGAGAAATGAAGGTGCCAAAACACAAACCCCTGGTCTCTCATGTCACCCCACACCAGGGCAAAGGGCCTCAGTTGGTGCCACCTAGAGCAGCACAGACTCTGCTGGGTTTCATCCCAAACCCAAATGCACATCCCACAGCTTATAAAAGGGAATTTTCAGTGAAATATTAGAAGAGGAAGCTCAGCCAGGACTGCCCATGAATCTCACAAAGCAAGCAGCCGTTCTATCGTATGTTTCCAAGAGCATCTCCCAGATGATCCCAGAGAGCCCAGTGCTGTTCACCAGCTACCTCCAACTCCAGTGCCAGCTCCCAGCCAGGATTCAGGAGACCTGTGTAAATCCCCCATCTCTCCTCTCTGGCTCCTGTCTCTAACAGTACATCTGTGTTTCTGCCTTTCTTTGCCCGAGGCCACATCTGTCCTGGAGCTGCTCCTGCACCACACGGTGCCATTAGGCTGTAACTGATACCTCGCTCCAGGAAAAGCTTAAAATAAATAAAATTACAGATAAATAAATAAGGCAGTGCAACCTGTTAAGCAAGCAGCTGTGGTGTTACACGCCCCTTGTCACCAGAATTTTAACTTCAGAGCATTTCACCACCGGGACAGAGATGAGTGACTGGTGAATTTGCACTTGGGATGTAAATACTGAGCTCTCCGCTGCTCCATGTGCCATTCCCCTTCCCAAACCCCATCTAAAGCTGCGTGACAGTAAGACAACGGAGTGGAAATGATAAGCTTTGATGGGGAAAAACTATGCAGAGAAAGGGCCAGAACTGTATTAAACTATATTAAAAAGCCAGCAAGGAAACCAGTTCAAACAGCTCCCTGTAAGCAGCTCGGCTCTCTGGGGCTCTGTTTAACAGACATCCTTTTATTAGAAAAACTCGCTGAAGATGGCTGTTTAGCAGTTCCAATAAAGAATAGGTGGATGGGGAGGGAGGATTTTTTTTTTTTCCCATTAAGATTACAGAAGGGCCTGAGGCAGAAAGAACGGGGAAACCTCCAGATCCAGGATTTAGTTTCTGCCCCGTTCATTTACACGCTCAGTGAGCAGCAAGGTCTGAACTAGTCAAAGGCTGGGTGGGATCTGTCACTTGGAGAGATGTAGGAGTTGGGGTGGGTCCACAAGTCATCCAGGTGGTTTTAGCTGAGGCAAGGAACAGGCACGTGGCTGATAGAAATGAAGATGCCAAGCGGTCCCAAAATAAAGGAGGATGAAAAGTGAGAACCCACAGCCAGCATGGCACCTCCTCTGCTGCACACACACCTCTAACAGAGCTAGAGCTGTCACACTGGATCAAGGGCATGACACTTTCTATCCCAGAAACCCCCAAGCAGGAACGCAAGAGCCTGGAAGAAATCTCCCAGCTATAAGAGTTAGCAGAAAAATCTTTCATATCTTTTTAGGAACTCTCCACCCAGACAAGGGCAGGAATTGCCCCCATCCCACCAGGCAGCAAGGAAGCAGCATCTTCCCTGGGAGAGCCAGGCAGAGCAAGGTGGGGGTTCCCATGCTCACAGCAAGTGGTGGCTGATGCTCTTCATCACCAAAGAGCTGCCAGTAACAATCCTTCCCAGAGCCACTGTCCTTCCCGCTAAACCTTGGGTCTGCTCCAAATTTATCACTGTGGCATATTATTAATCCTCATTTTCGCCAACATCTCGGTGTGTAAGCACAGATTGAGGTGCCTGAAGTCGAGATGGTGTTTATTTACCACCACGCTTGCTCTGCGCTGCCACAGCCCCTTCCCACAGCAGATAACTCTGACTTCTCCAATCCCAGCCCAGCAGAGGGGGAACGAATGCCTGGAAAGCAGTGAGAATAATATCTAAAGGATTATAGAAATAATCTAATGGCCTTCAACAGACCATACCCATCACCAGCAACCACGGGATGTCCAGCCACCAAATCAGCCAACACTGACCCCCACCCTCGTTTCTCATCAAAACATTAAATGATGATGCTAAGTGGCCTTTGATATCAGAGAAAGACAACCAGAGAGGCCATCTGGTTTTAACCATCTGATGTTTTCTACACACACCCCTGTCTCCAGGGCAGACCCTTAGATTTGTTGCATTATCTAATCCCAGACACAGCAAAAACAGGCTGGAGATTTTAATAACAATCGTATAACACGGCTTTTCCCCACTTTGAATATGAAGAGAAAAGGAGTGGGGACACGTAAAAAATTGCACTGTTAAAAATAACATTAAAAATGCATCTATTTTTGGCCTTAAGGCCCACAGAAAAAGATGTTTCATTATCCAAGTCTAAGAACTTAATTATGCTTTAATAATTTTTTCAACACAAAAGGGAAGTCTTTTTGGCTTGCTCTGCTCCTCTATAGCTGGACTTAAAGGGGAACCCTGAGATAAGCACCACTCCACTCAATCCTCCAGGATCCAGCCCAGGGCTCATTGGAGCATCATGGATGATCTCTTGGACCAGCCCCCCTCAGCTCTCCACCCCTCCATATCCCACCCACATTTATAAATGGACCATCAGCGTTCCCTGTGTGCAGACAGCAACCCAAAGCATCTCCTCTTCCCCCCGGGCAGAGGCAAAATCCTCGTTTCAGCCAAAAAAAAATAACCTCATTATCAGCTTTTAGGGGATCAGACAAGTTTGGCATCACAGCAACAAGTTCTGCACCACACTCAAAAAGCTGTACCCTGACTCATTTGGCTCCTGCAGGCATCAGGGCGAGCCCACCGAAGCCTTGGGGTGGGTTCTATCGCTGCCCTCGCTCCGGCCGGTGCCGAGCGGTGCCGAATCCGAGCGGCTCACTTGGCGCTAAAATCTGGTTTCCATAGAAACAGGTAGACAGCACACAGGAGCTAAATCTTATTTACTCAGTTAAAGAAAAGGGCTACCCAAGCTGTAATTTAGACCTGGGGCTTAGTGCAACATTGCTGGGAGTACAAAGATTTCATGATGGCAAAAAAGAAAATGTGGCTTTTCACTGCAGCTTTTTTCTTCAGCATCAATTATTGTAATAAGACTAAGATAAATCAACACACACCTCCTCTAAAAAGTCCCACCGCCCTAATTTCCTAATAGATACCTACATGTAATTATTTTTAAATGCTAGTGGGTTTTGGAAGATAAATTTATTTCCTCTTCCTCAGCTCCCCCAATCAGAATTAATCCCACTAACAAATGAGGAAATCTACACTTAGTAACAGGTTAGTTATTCATTCTAACTTGGACACAGCCATCATTTAAAGCAGCTATCATGAGCTCAAGTCCAACAAGATATCCTCAGACTGCAAGCTCTCACTTTTTTTTTCAGCAGATATATTTAGACCAGGCCAAAATTGATGTAACATGTACAAATCAGTTATTTCTCCTGTTAAAGAAAAGTGAGATACTGGACACATGAGCAAACACTGTGTGGCTTGTTCATAAACACTGCATTTTAGGTGCATCCCTTGCTCTCTGCTAAGAGGAAGGGTTCCTTGGGTGCCCCCAAAATTATACACACAGAATGTGTCAGTGCTTTCAGTGTTAAGATTTATAGGTTGGAGACATCCTTCAAATTACTCTGCCTTGCCCTGCACAATTGTAGAGTCAGAATATGTATTATTTCAGATGAATAATACATGATGGTACCGTAAATCTAGTCCCAGCTGAGAACGTGCTCTCCAACAAGGAGCTGGGAAGGTTTCTGGGACTGTGCTGTGCTGGCTGGAGCTGGCATTTATCTCTTTGCTAATAAAGGGAGTTGCTGCTCCAGCATGGAAAAGGGACTGCAAAATTCTAATTAATTAATGGTATTCAAAACCCATGCCCATCACTCTCCATGACAGCCCAAACCTCTTCCCACCAGAGACCATGGGGCTAACTCTAGCCCTTGCTGCTGGGAACTAGGGTCAGCTTAAAATAAATTAAGCACTTGCAAACATTTCCTTACTGGAGGGGGGAATGGGGGGCGAAGAGCATCACTTGAGGAAAGGTCATTTAATAAAGATGACCTGCAAAACGTGGGGATGGATTGTGTTTTATCCTTGGCACTGATTTTGCCAAGTCCAGAGGACAGTGGAGGTTGCCCCAGTCCCATCCCCAGGACGTGCCACATTTTCCAGTCACACAATTCATCTCATTTGCACAACCAAGCCATGAATCAAACCAGCTCCCTCTCAGTCCAGTGTTTTCCTGTGCCACACCAGCTCTCCCAGAAAGCATCACAGCCCTGGACAGACATTCCAAATAGTGGAAAATGACCATGGAAGTGGATTTTTCAAGGCAGACTGACAGATCTGATGTTTGCTCATTAGCTGAGCTGGGATGACATTGCTCATGGCTCTGCCAGGGTAATAAAGGAACCAGCCAGCAAACAAAGCAAAAATCAATATGGATGAGTGTAATATTTTTCATAATGTCTTCATTGTGCACAGCTTTCCTCACACAGCTATTCATAGACACACTTTCTCTCCTTTTTATAGGGAATGAAGTGATGGGAAATGTTCTTATTCACAAGTGCCTTAAGAGAAAATGCCACGCTGATTTCATCACCCCCAAAGAGTTTATAAATTACCCCCAAATAAGAACAGACTACATCAAATACCCTTCCTAACTGCTGGAGCTGGTTTCCCAGGCACATCCTGCAGCCCCAGGTCCTGCTGGTGGCACCGGCAGGGGCTGGGCAGCCGGGAATATCCACGTGGCACCACGTCCCCCCCGAGCTGCGGGGCAGGAAACGGGCTGAGCCCTGGATGCTCGTGGTATGAGCAAAGGAAGAGAAGCTCCACTCAACAGGAAACTTTGCTTAGCAAACACAGCAGAATCACATCCTTTCCAAAGGCATCCTCTCCACGACAGCAGTGACCCCAAACGACCGGTGCCGAAGGGAGGAGGGGTTTTGCTGAGCTCTGGGCGTGAAGGCTCGAGGACAGAAGCACAAGGGAGCAAGAGAGCTCCACAACAGGGAACTGCACTATAAACAGGGACTTGCAATAATGATCATCCTGCCCCGAAAGAGTTGCCACGCAGGGAGCAGCAGGACGGGCTTGAGGAAACAGCCAGCACCAGAAACCTCACCAGAAGCAACACGCACACCTTGCTGCTGCCATTTGATTTCAATTTGTCCCAATAACAGCACAGCTGATTGCCTCCAAGAATCCATGCAGGGAAATCATGGCTTTTTCTGTGCAACTGGTTGGTTTTTGGCACCTGCACCGGGGCTGTTGAGTTTAATAAGGGGGGGAAAGGAAAAGAAATGATTCCTCCACAGCTTCGCTCTTGGTGAGTAAGCAAAAACCATTGATTAAAAATGAGAAATGAGAAGAGGAAGTGCCTCTCTGCTTCATAAACAGCTTGGGACACAATGGTTTATACTGTACATAAATTTAAACAGAGGAATAAATAGCCTCCTCTTGGATACTGGCCTAAGCAAAACGATGGCAGGATGGAAGGAGCGCTGCACAGAACATGGATGATAAGACACAAATGAGAAGGATGGATGAGAAGATTTTTACCTGTCTCAGAACGAATCAGGCTCCACTGGAGGTTCCCAGCTCGACTCCCAGAGCCGCTGTCTCTGCTCTGGCTCCAGCTGGGACACCCACAGCCAGGGAGCCTGGCACTGGTAACACACTGGCAGCTGTAAGGTGAGGCACAAAAAGCAAACAGCACACACTCACCAGTGCATTTCCAACTGACCACTGAGAAACCTGTAAAAAACCTCAGTGAGGCTGCTATGCCAGCAGTGGGAGCTTCCAGTCCTGCTTTCAGGCACACATCAATGCACTTTTACCCGCAGAAAAGCCCTGGCACAGAAGTTGGGGAGTGCTCCTCCATGAGAGCAAACCCACTTCTGTAAAAATCTTTCAAAGCTGCTGCCCAGAAGCAAAAAGCACCCTGCTTCCAGCCCTGACAGCAGGGAACTACTCTGCCTTTGGTGTAGAAAGAAACCAAAGAGACTTTTGACAAGGACACGTAGTGACAGGACAGGGGGGAATGGCTTTAAACCAAAAGAGGGTAGATGCACACTGGATATTAGGATGAAATTCTCTCTGAGGCCCTGGCACAGGTTGCCCAGGGAAGCTGCCCCATCCCTGGGGCAGGGTTGGATGGGGCAGTTCTGTGCTGGGCAGCCAGGAAAAGGGGAAATAAAAGCTCAAGATGACACACAGCCTGGTAAACATATTTTCTCCTGCGCCCTCACCCAGATTCCCACTGGGAAAAAAAGAGTGTGTTAATTTATTTTGCCATCAGGTCCGTGGGGAAGCGAGTCACAGAGGTTGAGGAGCACTTGCTTTTGGCAGTTCAACCTTCACCATCACACCAACCACTTGAGCCAAGCACCACAGCCAGGATCCCGGCAGTGTTATTGTTGGAGAAGGAAAAATAAATCTCCAAGGGCATCTCTGGAAAAATGAGGGGGAGGATAAAAACAGTTTTAACTCTTTGGAGGGGAGAAAAAAAAAAAAAAAGTATTGAAAATAGAGTTGAGGATACAGGGCATAAGTCGGCTCCCTCCCTCCCTCCTCTGCGCCCGGCCTTCCCCAGCAGAATGTGCACAAACACATCCTGTGGTCAGGGCTTTTCATCTGCTGCCAGGGAGACAAAGTGAATTCCTGCCGGTTCGGGCGGGAGCAGCGCCTGGTGCGAGGCAGTGCCGGCCCTGGCCCGGAGAGAGGCAGCAGGAAAATGGCCACATGACCCACTGCATGGGGACACAGGGACGAGGGGACCCACTGCACAGGGACACAGGGACGAGGGGACCTGCCACGGGCCCTGGGCTGCAAGGGGGGACAGTCGCTGGCACCGAGATTTGGGCACAATCTTGAACCATCGCTCCTTTAGATGGGCCGTGGGGAAAAAGCCATGGAGATCTGAGCCCTGCCTGGAGTGCTTGTGCAAATGAGAGAGGGAAATGTAGAGGCAAGTCAAGGCTAAAAGGCAGGAGATGTGTCCAAGGGACAAAGCAGTGACAGGCAAGGACAGCACAAGCTGGAGCCACAGGCTCTTTGGTGCAGATGCTCCAACTTTTGGAATGGATCCATGACCAAGCCCCATGCAAGAGTTGTCCAGGGATGCTGGGGCAGAGGAGAGGCAGGAGCACTGACAGGGTCTAGCATACACAGGGAGAGCAGCATTGCCAGAAGGTACCAACAGAGAACACAGAACTCCACATGGATTGAAGTCACAGAGTCCAGGTTTGGGAAGGAACCGGCAGCGCTCGGCTCAGAGCTGCAGGCTCCAGTCCTACACCAGCACCGACCCCTGAAGGCTCTTCCCAAGGGAATCCCCACCCCACAGAGCTCCCTCAATGCCCAGGATGGCCTGGCTGCTCATCCAGCACAAGGAACAGCTGGAAGCTTGTGGGATTTTCGTCTGGAAACAACGAGGATGGAGGCAGGCACCGTGTTGGGGGGGAGCAAAGCAAGGGCAAGGAGGGAACAAAGCAGACGGACAGGAAAAGACAAAAGGGGTGGGAAAAGGCTGGAGAATGGGGAGTTTAAGCCTAGAAGGTCCTCCCCAGGATTTACCACAAAGTAGCTAATCTGCACTAACAGGAGTAAAACAAAGGGTGATGTCACCAACTCCATCTGCTTCAAATTTGCTCAAAGCTTACATCCCCCTAATTAAAATGAAGAACAAAAAAAAAAAAAATCAACATTTGCTCAATGAACCCAAAATGAAGCAAACATCCCCACGCAGACACAAATGCCTTTCTTCCTAACCAGATTAAAATACTGGCACCAGGAAACCTCACAGACATCCTGGTTGGTTATAAATACCAGAGAGGTGGGGTGGGATGGCACAGGTAGGGGCACAGGGACAACCACCCACCCCTGGGCACTGCACCAGTGATCACACACAGGAACAAACCCAGCTGCACTGATGGCCAGGGCTGATGCTCTCTGCTGCTGGTGGCCTTTTAATGAGCGTGCAAATGGAAAAACCGATGAGGCTGAAATCACGTTGTCACCTCCTGGAAGGTTTTGTGAGGGGGGATGGGGGGTTAAAAATACTTTTTTCCAGTGAACTTTAGAGCAGAAACGAGGCTCGCTCCCAGTAAGGTCATTATCTATCACAGCACTGCAGCCCAGAGCCATCAGCCCATCCAGGATGAGTTTGGGGGCCATGGAATCCCCTGGGAATACCGAGGGAAGGAGAATCATCCCAGTAGGCACCTGGAAAGGAGCCACTACAGTGTTTGCCCACAGAGGTTTCTGCAGTTGACTCCACAGCATGTCAGAATCCAACCCTGTGAAACACCAGCTGAAAGGTGCATTTCCTCACTTCCAATCTCCCTCCAGCCCTTCTGCCCATCAGCCCTCCCAGAGCACATCCCAAGAGTGCTCGCCTGCATTAGCTGCTCACACAGTGTGAACTCTCCCAGTGCTGAGGTTGCAAACCCAAACAACCCAAAACTTCCAAAACCATCAATGGTTTTACAGCCTGAGGCAAGTCCTTGCAGAGCTCTGTTAGCTCAGAACTGCTGAAACATCAATATTCTCCAAAAAAACTCAGTGTGAAGCTTGTTTCTTTCAATCACATACAATTCCAGGCCCTTATTTTCCCAAAAACTTAGACCTATTTAATTTTTAAAATTAATTTACTAAGGATACAACTGTATTTTAGCAGCTGGTTCTTCTCCTCTGCTTGAAAGCACCTTCCCTAAGTGCATCCCACAGAAACCTCCTGATATCAGAATCACCCAGCCTTGTGCCTGTACATAAAAAACATATCCCAGAAAAACATCCCAGAATTGTTTAAGTTGGAAGAGATCTCGGGATCATCTAGTCCAACACCTCTACTCAGCTAGCAGAGCAGCACCATGATAAACCTGCATCCGAAACACTGCAATCCAGGGCTGCTGCTTGACTGCTTTAATATCCCACACTCGTACAGCTCCTTGGGATCTGATTTATAAGTACAGGAGAAAACCTTATTGGAGTCAAAACTAATTTATAGACTCAAGAGGAAAAAAAAACTGACGTTTTCTAGATCACACACTGTCGCTGTAAATCAATTTCCATTTTGTGCCCCCGGTGCAAACTGCTTCCAGCCTGGGTAAATAAATGCCAGGAGTAATGAGTTTTGAAACAACCAGTAACAAAGAAATGACAGTCACTGAAAAATCCTTCTCCTGCCAGGAAACCCCAACTGCAGATTAAAGCAATTACCAAAACCCACGTGACGAGGCAGAGGAGACCAAGAATTTGAGCAAGGAGCTGATTTTTCTGCCTTTTGTTTGTTTTATCTTCCTTCCCCAAACAAAGCCATGGAAGATGCTCAGTCCTCTTCTCCTCAGCCACCGCTCCACGGGAGGTCATCGCTTGTTGGAGGAGGATGAGCTGTGCAGCAATTTCTGATGTGGGTAATGAACCTTCGAGTGATTTCAGGAAAGCAGGAGGAGGGGATGAGATCCAGCCCTGTGCTGGGAAGGGTTGTACACGGAAAGGAAAGGCAGCTGTGAAGAGCCCACCCAGCCCTGTAAAGCAGCCGTCACTCAAAAGCACATCATGGGGTCCATCAGCAAATTGCCAACTGTAATCTCCTGGAGGAGAACTGTTCTTGTTTCTGCCCTGCAGTTGTGTGAATCCAAGTTTGAAGATTCCCCTTCATCAAGGGTGTGACAGCCTACCTCGAGATCTGGGCTTTGCAGGTGGCAAATGCCATTTCACAACCAAACTGTACCAACCCATCCAGCTGGAGAAACACCACGCTTGGTGGCCCCACAGTGAGACACTAAATGCACCACACTGACCTCTTCACACACCAGCAGCACTGGAAATGTCACAAAGTGCATCCTTTTTCAGCACACGAGCCCCAGAAAAGCACTGGGTAACGTGAGTAAGGATGGACGGATGGCAGGTGAATCATTTTGTTGTGCTGCATCCTTTGCATCAACGGGAGAACAATCATTTCAGAAATACAACCTGCAAACTTGCTTTCCCAAGCGCCCCAGCCCGCTTGGCAGGAACAACAAAAGCATTAAGCCACCTTTCCACAGTGTCCCTGCCCACTGGGACTCTCCACTGAGTGGGAAGGTGCGAAGCTGTCAGCAGGAAATGCACGAGAGGAACAGCAGGATTTCAATAAACACTTGAGAAACAGCTCAAACCAGAGCTGACACCCTTGGCCAGCTCACGATAAACAAGAAGGAAGGCTGAGAAATGCTTTCAGAGGAACCAAAAACTTCCAAGACTGGATGCCAAGCCTGCAGTGCCCCAGCCAGCACCCCGGTGCGAGCACGGGGACAGCATCACCTCTGGCTTGGGATCAGGCAGGAGATGGGTACAACCAAGATCCCAGATCTCCTCCTGAGAGAGAGAAGAGGCCTTTGAGAAACCTGAAAATCATCCAGGCTGACCACACACCCACCAAGTGTGACCTCCAGTGTGCAATCAGCTCTTCTGCAGGGCCTGGCTGTCATGAGAAGATACTTCCAATGCCATCTGCTCTCCCTTGGACCTGCATGGGGAGAGGTGAGACTGCTCATCAAACCTGAGGGAGTTTTTCTCAAGGCATCTCCTGGTTCTTGGAAGCATCAGTTTCACAGAGGAGAAGACCCTGCCCCTTGGGCCGTGCTTCCTTCACAGAGATTACCACTCACACAAAGCTTTAGGATACTTGGGGACAAAAAGCGAGGGACGCAAAGTCATTCCCTTCTATTGTTACAAAAGATTAAAAGCCAAAAGTAAAGTCTTGCTGACAGCAACCAGCGGTTCAGTAACGCCAGATGTTGTTTCACTCAAAGAAAACAGTGAAATAATATTTGAATAAACTCACAAGAAGGCGCAATTACCGATGAAAGCAGAGCCCAGGTGAGACTTCACACTCCCTCAACCCGCAGCTTCAGAGACACACGATGTGGGGATCAAACACCTCCTCCTCCCTGAAGACGAGGTGTCTCAGTGACTGAGAAGGCAGCCACTTCCAGAGGCACATATCCCATGTGGCACTTGGGTTTATTTTTGTCATGTTTGCAAAGGAGTTGGCAGCTGCAGCCTGGTCAGGGTCAGCAGCTGAGTATCCCCAGCAGCCCCCGATAAGAAGTGATCCTCTGACCAGTGAAATCGCTTGATGTATGGAAGTAATTTGAATTTATGTAGCAGAAATGCAAATTCAGCCCTGGGGCCATTCTCCTGTACGTGGCCCAGGAGCTTCCTGGCACACACGTGCTTCAGAGGTGAGTTACTCAGAAAACAAGAGCAAAACTAATTACCGGTCCCAGTGCACCAAAGCTTTTGTTACAGTTCAGAAGGAAAAGAAACAAAAAAACCCCTGATATTAAAAAAAAAAAAAAAAAAAAAAAAAAAAAAGAAAAGCCAGGGTGACTCATATTTGTCTTCTATTAAGAAAAGCCTGGCTAAGACAGATCTCCTGCATTCAGAGAAGCCAAAGGAAATGCCAGGCCCCATCTGTCCTTGTCTGGCAGCAGACACGCTGTGTCCATGGCAGGGGGGAAGCTGGATGGGAGGAGGTGGGTGCCAGGGTAGGATCCTAAGGGACTCTCCCAACATCCCCCACAGCTCTCCCAGCCCTGACTCACCTGCCTGGGGCTGGGCACCCTATGATTTATAAAATAGCAATGCGTAAAGAATTAGGAGAATTTGGGGAGTGAGCCAGGCTTCTCACAAAAGAGATGCACAGTGAAGGTGGGGGGCTATCACCAGTGCTAGTCCCTGCTCTCTGCTCCAGAGACAAGGCCCATTCTGGAGCCAGCCCTGATTACTCCATGCTCTGAAAATCAACTCTGTTTTAGCAAACAGGAGAAGGGTAAAACACACAGGGCTGATGTAAAACCCTGGAGAGCCAAGACTCCCTGAAGAGAAAGCAGATGGAGCAGAGCATGAGCATCACCTCAGGATGCAGAACAACACCAGCACACTGCATCTTACCAGAGGATGAACTGCAACCCTGGCATGGGCCCACCAGCTCCATCATCTCCCACCTCAGCTGATGGGGATGGAGCACCCTGTGCTTGCATTCCCTGCTGAGCCACTCCTGGAAATGCACTGACAGCAGCTGCAGCATCCCAGGTTGGAGCCATGGAAATGAAGTGGGGCTGCAGAAAAAGAATAAAGCTTGCAACTAAGAGCTTAACAGGGGTGATTCAGCTTCCCTGCTGCAAAGAGACGTCCCTATTTGCCAAGAGTTTCACCTTGGCTTGGGAAAGGACCATCAGCCAAAAGCATCGAAGTCACGTAATCTCACCATCAAAGCCCTGGCACTGAGTAAGAGCAATATTTGGGTGTCCCCTCAAAGAGGGGCCGAGAGAGAATGGAAACTCCACATGGCTTGCTTTATATATCCAGCAGCCTCATATATTTAGCTGGCTGCAAAGGGAAACGTGTGGCTGTTGAGAACAATGATACCAGTTCCTGACACCGTGCCCCAGGAGAGAGTTGTTTACAGGAAAAAAGCCTCTTGCCAGCCTGCGAGGAAGTGAGCAGATGGTCAAGAGCCCCCAGCAGGCTCCCACACACATCCCAGCCACGGGACAGCTGGAACACAACACCCCCAGCCCTGGCACAGCCCAACCCAGGAAAGGTTTAAAGCAGCAAGACCCGATGACTTTGCTCTTGGCAGGAGCGGAGAGACCTTCAGATCCAGGCAGGGTTGGGAACTGGGGGCCCTGCGCTGCTCCAGAGCTGCTGGAGGAGCACCAAAGGGCTGGGAGCTCCAGCAGCGCTGCTGACACGAGGTGACCTGAACTCCTGGAGTTCAACAGGGTCTCCAGCTCGAGCAGGAAAACACATGCCCTTGGCAGGAGATGAGGCAGTAGCGTGGCAGCATTTCTACAGCATTCCCAAACACGGGAATGTGAGCTGTTTGGTACCCAGCTCCCATCACCCTGGCTGTGCATCCACTGATGGATGGACAGACGGACTCCTGGAAGTGCATTTGCTCACAGAGGGACTCAAAGCCCATCTGCGGAGCAGCACAGGCAGGAAAACCACTGTGTGAAAGGCAAAGGAAGTGGAAAGGGAAAGGAAAAGGTCTTTTCACTCTTGTGTACAAAACAAAAGCCGCAAATGATTCAAAACGTGCCACAACATCCAGTCTGCAACCAGGGTCTTGCCCAGGAGCTGCTGCAAAGTGACAAAAGCTACTTGATCCTGGCACTGCAAACACCCTGGCAGTGTTACTGTGGTTTACTAGTGGGATAGAACTCTCCCCTGCTTGAGACAACCACAGGGTGAAGAACCAGCCCCAAGGTCTGCCCGAGGACTTCTTATAGCCAACAGATAATGTGCTGGCACAAGCAGGAGGAGCTGGATACACCACACACCCATGGGTGCACAGCAGGGATGAGAAAGTGAGGACACCTCACCCTCCAGCACTGTTGGACAGTCTGATACCTCACCCAGGCTCAGCTACGGGGCAGGAGGACACACTCTAACTTGCACTGCTATTTTCTCTCAAGTCTAAATACTGATAAAATATTAACTTTTTTTCATATAATTATTTTTTTTTTATTAAAAGCTCCTGCACCCAACACTTGCTTGTTTGAATGAAGGAGAAACTCAGTCTGTGAAAAGTCTGGCAGAAGTGCAAAGGAAGCATTTTTCTTGTGATTGACAAGATAAAGCCTCCCCATGATTGACAGGACAAAGGACTTTTGTTTTCAGTTGATAGGCAATGCAGTAATTTTCTTTAAAAGGCATCTTTTCTCCCCAAGTCCTTCTGGAAAAAGCACAAACCACAAACCCATCCCCTGTATTGAGCTGTATTGATCCCCTGCCCAGGCAAGGGGGCTGAACACCAATGAACATCATGTTTTCAATGGTCCAGAGCCTGAAGAACCCAAGCAAATCAAATACTTGGGAACCAACCTTGCTTCTGTAACAGACACAATCGTTGTACAAACGAGCACAGCTGACTTCCTGCACCAAGATCTGTTACATCCACTACATTCCCAACGTGCACCCAAAACCACCAGAAACCCTAATTCCTCAAACACATGCACGGAGACTGCCACGTGGAGCAAGAAATTCATCCCCCGTGGCGTAACTCTTCCCCTCATGAGTAACCTTTATTCATGCAGGGAAAGCTGCGACCTTCAAAGGGCTGACAAAAAGTGGGGGTGACCTCATTTACATGGAATTCCTGCCAGATATCCCAGTGGTACCTGCCGGTTGCACGGCCCATCCTCGTGAGCAAGACCTGAATAATTCATTTTGGGGGGGATGAAATGGCAGCACAGCGGGAGGGAAGGAGAGCAGGACCCAAGCAAGGTTTGCTCTTGCTGTATATCTCTGTACAGTTTCCAGCTCTCACAATAAAAATATAACCAGATTAAATATACTTTTGGGTTTTTGTATGAAAAAAGGCACTGTGTGAAAATAATCAAAGTGATCTCAAAAAATTCACTTCTTAGACAAAACTA
Source organism: Empidonax traillii (assembly GCF_003031625.1). NCBI lineage: Eukaryota > Metazoa > Chordata > Aves > Passeriformes > Tyrannidae > Empidonax > Empidonax traillii. Next base: position 1,196,112 of record NW_020955397.1, on the reverse strand, counting down.
TTTGCTTCATTTCAGCCAAAATTAGGAGCTTTTTCAGTAAATAGTTTGTTCAGAGAAATTTGCCCTGCTGTAACCAGCTGGCTGCCAGCACTGCTACATCAGTAAGAAAGATGCTTTGCTGTGTTGTGAGGGCATGGGGTGGTCCATGCAGGAGACAGATCCCGGCACAACTCATGCTCACATCCGTGTTTTATGTCAGTATTTGGGAATAACACACCCAAAGTCGCTTACCAGCAGCCCAGAGACACCCCACCATGTTCACCTGGCAGGGATAAAGAAGACTGAGAAGTTAGGACAAACCCATTCAACTCTCAGAAGCCAAACCTGAGCCTCACAACAAATATATATGTGCAGGTTTGCCACAAAAATCACCGTATTAGGGTTCATTTTACTGAGTCACCATCCAGCCTGATCCCAACAAGGAGCAGAAAACAGCTTTGTCTGCCAGAAGCAAAAAAACCCAGCAAGGCAGAGGTAGGAACTGCACAATCAGCTTTCTGTGATATGATCACAGCTGTGCCCCAGATCCAGCCCTCTCCTTAAAAATAATAATAATAATCTGTACACGAAAGGAACAGAAACATTATGCTTTGCCTATGAATAATGACTTAGGACACCGGGAAAAGAGACACCCACGCATGTTAAATGACATGGCTGTGAGACCATCTCGCATCTGTTATCTGTCTTCGTCGCTTCTCATTTCTCCAGCTTCCCTGAGAAGTTCATACATATTTAAAAAGGCCAATAGCTCCATTACTCCTCACTTCTTATAATATTGGAAGATTAGAGTCCATAAGGGAGAGAAAAGAGAAGAAAGCGTCGCGGGGAAAATGTCATCATAGCACTGCTACATGATTTACCCCTCATCCTGCCTCTAACGTAGCTGTTATTCTGAGGGGGGCTGTCAGGTGGAATGGGATGCCCAGGGATGTAAAGAGAGGGGATTCAGGGAAGGCACAAGGCTCAGGCTCTCCATGGGGCCAGCATGGGTAGGTTCTCAATGTCCTCATTGTTCTCCCAGCAGAATAAGGCTGGAAAACTATTAATTATGAACCAGAGCTGGTGCACTCCCTTCACAGCAAGGAAGAGCCATCCCAGCCCCATCTGTTGGTTTGAGGTGCAACCAAAGTGGTGAATGGCACCAGTGACTTTGGGGGTTTGGGGTGGTTTTTCCTTTTTTTTTTTTTCTTTCTGCTTTTGCTGACAACCAGATTCTCTGAGCAGGATTTTTTTTCTTTTCCTTAAAAGCAAGAGGGGGAAAAAAAAAATAAAATTGAATTATCAGTTAGTTTGTGACTCAGAAGAGCAGGCACTGAGTTTCGGTAAGTTCCCCTGTGAAGTCAGAGCTGTAACAGCTTCGTGCTCATACTTACCCCACAGGAGGGCTTGACTTCACTCTCTAATCCTGAACCCAGTGCAAAGACAGCCAAGGCCAGCAGAAATCTCACGCTCAGGCTTTGATCCGACCATAAGCATTTTATCACCATTTCAAAGCCCTCTCAGGCACCCAAATCCAGCTCCTGGGGGATGGAGCAGCCAAGGCACCACTTTGCCTTTTAGCCAATGCTCCTGCTGCTGTCACCAAGCAGGATGAGCCTCAAGGATACCTCTGGAAAGGAGGCAAGGCAATGGCACTACTCCTTGGAAGTGGGGTGGTTGTAAGGGCAAAGCTCTAATCCTGCAACCCATCCCCAGTCCCAGTACTGCCCTAGCTCCATCCTCCCCACTGCAAACCCCCCAGCTCTTTCCCAAGCTTTCAGTCCCTCATCCTTCCCCAGCTGTCAGCCCACAAGTCCATATCCTTGATTACCAACTCTTTTGCCTCATATTTATTCAGGAACCACAAAACTCCACAGCACAGCCACTAAAATATTAAAGCAATAAGTATTTGGATGTTTATATAAGTCTTCACATAAATATTTTGGTCACAAGTTGGATTGATTCTTTTTTCCCCCCTGCTTCTTGCCTCACTTAGACAATATCGATGTGGTGATATTTTCATGCTTTACAGGAACATTTTTTCCCCTCTCAGAAGGAAATGGATGAAAAACGTCAGCTCCAGCCACAAGCATGCCAACAGCCACACCATGAGTACAGACCTTTCCCAAAGGCTGAAGGAGAGCAATTAGATCCTAGAATCGTGGAATGGTTTGGGTTTGAAGGGAACTTAAAGCTTCATCTCATTCCAAATCCTCTGCTATGGACCTTCCACTAGATCAGGTTGCTCTGAGCCCACTTGTCAGTGCTCAGGTGTTACAAAGGACTCACAGATGACCAGTACTGGAGTCATCAACCCCAGTTTGTGGTGGAAATCTTGTGCATAAACCTCGCTTTTGGGGTTTCTGCTAGATGGGTGCCAGCTGGAGCGGGAGGGGACAAAACCACTGATTCTCCACTAATTTTAAAGCTGTTCAAAAACTTATTGCTCCACCACTTGTGCATCCATACACGGCGTGTGCAGCTCTTTTCTCTCTGCCACGCTCCAGCAGCTCTTGTGCCTGTAGCGGCTGGGGTCCCACCACTGCTAACAGGGATTTAATTCGCTCTTGCTAATATTTTATCCATGGTATTAGGTCATGTTTCCCTTTCCACTTGAAAGGCATCTTCAGTTTATTGGCAGCAGTGAAATTAATAGAGAAATCATTAGAAAGCATAAGGCTGGGGCCGTGCAAATCACACACCACAGAAGATTATTTCCAAACAATAAAATTAATTGGTGTCATCAGCCACAGTGGAAACGCGGAGAGAGTTCGCATTAAAAAACATGGAAGATTATTGACAGCCCGTGCCTCCTCATACATAAAACATTTGATGGCATAATTTTATTTTATTATTTTCTATGCATGAAGGCTTCCCCCTGCACGGAGTTGCGGAGGAGAACTGAACCAGACAGCGAGAGACGCATCTGGGACAGCGACACCGCGGCGATACCCCGGCTGCTTCAGACTCAGAAATCAGCTGAAACCTGGTGGATTTGGTTGCATGGCTGATTTTCAGCCCAGACCCAAATACACTGGCTTCTTTTGGACACCTGGGACGCACAGATTTGCCCATTGCAAGGCCCTTCCACGGAGCAGATCCCACAGCAAACCACACAGCCCTGCCACAACCCACGCTCGGCTCCCAAACCCTGAGGAAAACACCCTCCTGATACTCCAAAGTACAGGTTTGTGTTCACATCATCCTCCTGGACATTCCCATCACGTTGGGGTCTGGCCCCTTGGGGACCTATGGAAACCACACAAGCAAGAGTAGAGGATTTTGGCCCTGGCTACGCTATTTTCCCCCCCCCCAATACTCAAAAATGGCTGAAAACCATTAAATCTGAGGGAGGTAGATGTGAGGTGATCATCTGAGCAAAGCAGAGTAAATACTCCAGTACTGCCATCACCACGATGGTAAAAAAATAAAAGATAACTATTAATTCCAAGTCTCCAGAAGGGGTGTGTGAATGTGTTTTGTTTTGGAAGAAAAAGAATAAATAGTAGCCTCAAGTCAAGATAATATTTATTCACATGCTTCACTTTGAAGTTGAGCCCTTGTTGACTTCACGTGGTGTGTGCACACACTAAGCCTCCTCGAGAAGAAGCTTTTCTGAAAACACAGCCCTGAGCAACAAGAGGAAAAAAGGAACTGTTCAAAACCAGGTATTAATGGAGGAAAATAAACCTCATCACCAGGGGAATTACCACAGTCCCTCTAAAACACAAAAGGGGATTTAAATGGTTTTATTATTGCACCTTCTGCAGATGGTGCAGACCTGTAGAGCAATCTCTGAGTTCAAAGAACTGAATCTCATGGCAGGAAAAGCAAAGTGACAAGCACAGCCCAACTAATCTCTAAGATAAATTCCCATTCACTTCACTGCTGCCATAAAGAGGAATTTCTCTATACTGCCATTTCTTCCTGACATCACTTGGATGCATTTCCACACTTGGCATGAATACCTGGAGGGTTTTAGGGCAGGAGCAGAGAAACATCAACAGGCAGAAACATGCTGGGGCTGGTGGCAGCAAAGCCCTGAAAAACATCACCACATCCAACAACCCCACGAGAAACTCCTTCCCTGCCCCACCGAGACAGGAGCTTGTCTCCAAGACATTTCTGCTTTCTGAAGTAACTCTGGGTATTTTCCTTCGTTTTGCCTCGAGCAGAAACCACCACTGATGGGGTGGCAGTTCCTGTCCCCAGCCTCGGACCACCTCCCCCCACCCCCAGCTCCAGATTTCAGGATCCAGGGTGAAAAATCCTGGAGCACTGCACGAACGTTTCAGCACAGGTTTGCTCAGCACATGCCAAGGAGCAGGAAAGCAAACAGCCCTGCCTTCCCCAAACAGAAGAACTGCAAGGGGCACCCTGCAAAGGGCCATCGTTCAGCTCCTTCCTTTCCCCATCAAATCAGGGAACACTTTTTTTTTTCCTCAAAATTCCAAGCACGCCACAGATAATCATCAGTATCAAAATGCCTCTTTCACTTCACCCACTGCATTGCCCAGAATGCAAACACAAGGAAAGCCTCCCCCTACATATCTTGCATCTCTTATCTCTCCCTCTCTCTCCCCGGGTCCCCTAACTGGTTCCCTAAACACGTGGGTAAAGCAGGATGCTAAATTACCCTGCTACCCTTAATGAACACGACTGGGTAATGTCTCTTATCTGACCTTTCTTTTAGAAGGGTCACTCATATTTATAGTCATGCTTCATTTTCCCTTAAGTGTGCCCTGGTTACGGCATTTACTCATTTATGTTTCAGAAGAGAATAGGGATTTAATGGACCTAGAAATAGAATGGAGGAAAACCACAAAAATCTAAAGATCTGCTTGTTCTCCAGACAGCTTACACCAACAGGAACTTGCTGCGATTAATTTTAATCGATTCTTACCTCTTTACAAGCCTTTCTGTGGCAAGACAGAGCTGGGAGAGCATCTGGGAAGAGCAGAGTGCCTGAAGTTAAATGGTTTTTTTGGGTGCTTTGCACAATAACCCAGGGTGCAAACAGCAGTGCCTCCTGAAGCTCATTGGTGTGACTTCACAGAACCCAACAGCTCCTGGCACAGCTTTGTGAAAGTCAAGTTTTGCTCTCTCCAGCACCATCACCAGCCACCCCAGTGGCAGCATCCACAGTCTTAGTTGCTCCCAAGGCTTTCGGCACTGCCCTTCCCCTGCTTTTCAAAGGTCCCTCTCACTGTGTAAACACAAAGCCCAAGGCTGAGCATTCCTGACCACTGACCATCCCTCCCTGGTGTGTGCACAGTCTCTGCTTCACCTAATCCAGGGCACATGGTCTTAATCTCTCCCTGCTTTTCAAATTCTTCCCCTCTCAAGGTTAAAACTGATGAGCTGCCAGAGCAGTGCGATAAGGTGGTGAAGGTTCAGGCTCAATTGCTCCTCTGAAGGATAACTGCTCTTCTGTGAGCCATTGAGCAAGAGGAGATACATTAAAATCACAGATCCATAGAATCATTTAGGTTAGAAAAGACGCCTAAGATCATTGGGACCAACCATTAACCTAACACAGCCAAGCCCACCACGGAAGGAGGAAGGCAGGGGGATATGTCAAGCACTCCTGCAAGGGACAATTAAACATCTTGATGTGTCAAAACCAGCTGTGGAGGTGGGAGAGGTGCCCACAGTCCCTGTTACCACGCCATGACTGTCCCCTCCCCTGCCCAGCCTTGCCATCAGCCCCTGTCCATGCAGGGGCTGCCAGCAGGGCAGTCATGGGGATGAATTTTGGTTCCCTATCAGCAGAACTGATCCAGCAAAGCCAACTGGGATCCAGCCAAATGTCTCTGCAGCCCACAGTCTATCCTGTAGGAAGGATTCCTGGGGGGTTTTATCATAAAGGAGGATACTTCATGGTAGCCAAAACCACCAGTGCCTCAGGCCAGCCTAGTCCCCAGGTCTGTTGCTGCAGGATGAACATCCCATGCACAGTCCTGGGGAAAAACCACCTCTCCATCCCATCCCTGCTCCCCTCTCCAGCCCCCAGCCTGCAAACAGGGGGATGAGGGAAACCCAGACAGGAGCAACCTGTAATTTCCCAGCACAAGTCTGCTTAGCAGACCCACCACAAGTGCTCTGGAATCAGGGCACGTTCCAAAAGTGCCCAGTCTCCAACGTTATGAATAAAATCTCCTCTCTGGCGTTTTTCTTAAAGCCTCAGTCCTGCAAACCTTGCAATTACTTGCTAACCGAGTTTTCAGCTCTATTTTTCAAGTTTTCAGTCCCTTGCAACTGCAGAAAAAGCCCAAAGCATTACACAAGTGCTCCCAACTCACTTAAAAAAAGGCCTCTGGAAACAACCCTGTGTAGTGCTGCTCTTAAAATAAATAACTCACTTTGAAAGCACCTAAACCATACACCCTGAATTCTCTGTAGCCTCAACAGATGACTGCACAGGAGTCTGCTGCAAGCCCGTGCACCCAGCCAGGCAGCAGAATATCCAGGCAGAGCCAGGAAGCCCCTTCCTCAAGGGACAGCTCTCGTGAGAAAGCAAAGGATGTGACCACATACAGACAAAGAAGCACCACAAACATCCCTGTTCCACACAGGGCTCAGGGCTTGACCTCCCCAGAATCCTCAGCCCCACAATCCTCCTACAAGCCCTTCCCTGAGCTACCAGCTGAGCTGCTTCTCTGAGCCTTGCACCCACAGCCATCCCTGCCTGTACCAGTTTACCCCCCCAAAAATTGCATCTGGCAGCTCATCAGGAGAAACAGCACTGAAAACACAGATCAGCAGGACCCCAGCAAGCAAGTGTTAACCCTTTACCCTCCCCTCAAATCCCTCACTGTCTTCCCTTTCCCCATCTCCTGCTGGCATTCAGGATCTAAGGCCAATGGAATAACCACCATGGCCCAGTTTGGCCGGGACAGGAGGAGAAGTTGCGATCGGGTAACGGCGAGACGGCAGCCAGGGGAAACTTCATCAGTGCACAAATGGAATTCGCCAAGAGGCATTTTAAGAGTCAATTCTTCACACTCCAGTAATTAGAACAATATTATGAAATAAAGAGGGGAGGGGGAGGGCAGGCGGCAAGGCTCACACTGAGACTTGGCTAACGAAGGAAATGGGCTGAGCAAACACCCAGAGTCAAGTGAGGCCCCAAGGCAAGAGTCCTTCACAGGGCTCCCCTGCAGGCTGGACTTCACCCAAAAGTTTATCTGCTTCCCGACTCCACATTTTTCTGGGTATGCATGTTTTTAAATAAAAATTTAAAATTTAGATCAAATACGGGCTAATGACCCTGACCCAACTGCCTTGTGTACCTCAGACACACCATCAAGGTCAACGGGGTTATTTTTCTGTCAATACATTCAATTCAAGGTCCTGCTACAGACTCCCCTAGTGAGTAATAAATCTCTGTGCATGATTTAAGACATCATTAAAGGCTAATCCCATTGAGAACTCAGTCGCAAAAATTCTGATTCTCACACTGGAGCTGTCATCCAGGGATTAAAGAAAAAAAAATTAAATCACAACACCCTAAATTGTTGCATCAGCTGAAAATGCTTAAAGCCATCTTTTCTAATATAATGGGATGAAATGCTCCAATCTGAAAAAAAGAAATAAAATCAAACCTACATGCTGGTGGATCCATCTCTAACAGCCCTCTGGCCACTGGAGCAGCCTCTCCAGGGAACTGGTGGACTGTTTGCTCTCCAGCATCCCACACTGGTGTGGCCAGTGCAGAGCCCGCACAGCCTGCTTTGCCACGGGATTTCCATGGGCAGAAAATTCATGTATAAAGAAAAAACTAATTTGCTGTGAAAAATCTAGCTCCTGCAAAGGCAGCCTGGGAGCAGAACTGATGTGTGGGGTTCAAGACAGACCGACGCTGTACAATGGTTACTCAGATCTGCTGAAAGTGGGACTCAGTCAGTTCAACTCACATCTGCAGCGAACTGTGATCTCAGCCCCGCTCCTGGAGCACAGAGGTCCCTTTGATAAATCTCTGTGTACAGGGGACTAAAGCACTATTTCCGCATGAAAGAAATATATTCAATTTTTTCAATAATCTTTACAGTCCACTGGTTTGGAAGACCGAGTTCCTCTCTCCCATCGGAGAGCTGTTGCACTCCATCAGGCTCAGGTACTGGGACAGGGAGTGCAATGCTCCGAGCCCACTGTGTCACACCCTGGCTCTCCAAGCACTTATTTAAATCAGTCTCCAGTTGTTCTGTCTTTTGTACGTACCCAGAGAAGATCAGGAAGTCACAGGAACACCCCTGAGATCACACACGGAGCTTACACCCAAAAATCCCCTCAGGACCCCCAGCAAACCCCTGGATGTGATTGACGTGTTACTTCCAAGCCATTTGCACTTTGCTCCTTCCCCTGAAGTATCAACCACCTTTTCCGAAACTTCAGTCACAGGCTGTGAAATCCCCACCATCTGTCAGCCAGGGAGACATCTCCACCACCACTCCATCAGCCTCTCCCACACAAACCTTACTCATTACGAGGAACGACTGCAAACATTTGCCAAGTCCACGCCGGCTCAAAAAATTCCTAAAACTACAAACAAGAGGCCTGGAATAAGAATCCCTGACAAATGCTGTGTGTCCACATGATTAGCTTTGCCCAGGGTGCATTAAGGCTGCTTTCTTGCTACCATGATTATACTTTAATACCTAATTAGTAGGAAGGGAATGATGTCAAAGAGGGGAATGTCTCACTTACACACACACACCATTAAGACTGAGGGTGTAAATGAAGAATCTGCAGCAGCACCATCTGAGGCTCATTAACTGGAGCAGCCAAGCACCGAGGGCGAGTGAGGGATATGGAAGAGTCCACCCTGCTCCAGGATAGGGAAGGCTGTGCAGCCACCCCACCTCCCCTCCCCTGCCAGGTTCAGAGCCAGGCAAGGAAAAACCTGCCAGTGCTGGAATACACAAAGGCATCAGGATGCCCCTTTTTCCAAAGGGAAACTGATACCAGAGATACCCTTGCAGATGGTTTGCAGACCTGATGCTCTTTCCAGCCTCACCTGGAATGTTTAGAGAGGAGCTTCTCAAAACCTGTTCACAGCAAACTGCCCCTGACCAGCCCTGTGATCCCGTATTATCATCTGGCTCCTCGTGTGCTGCACCCAGCACAGCCCCTTCACAGACCAACCCAACACCCTGCAGCTCCAGGGGATTTCTTGAATTTTCCATCCTTGCTATCCTCACCAAATTTTCCGTCCCTGTGTGTGTGCACACCCATTGCCCACACCCATCCAGCAGTGGGCAGGTGGGAAGAATCATGAAGGTTTAGGGATATTTTTAAGAAGCATTTAATTTCTGAAGGAAAAGGAGAAGGAAAAAAAAAAAAAGCCCTTTCTGGAAGCCCTCCAAGAACAAACAAGCAGCCCATTCTGACAGCCAGTGGAACAAAATAATCTGAGATGCTTTTTCCTTTCCCCTTTAACTTTCCCCCATGGAGAAGTGTGGGAGGGAGATGAGGAGCCTCCCCATCACCCCCAGACAAGGTTTCTAAAGCTGTCCCTGCCTGTCACAGTCTCAACAACCTGGAAGTGTCTCCAAACACAGGGGACTTGAGTGAGAAATAGGGGTGCAAATAGCAAACCTCACTGAAACCACACTTCACTCTAACACAGAGGTTTCAACACATTTTATCTGCACTGTTAATTTACTGTGAAACATGCATATTTCTCTTCCAATAAGGCACTTCCTAGAAGGTACCTATCTAGAAGGAGCACAGAGGGACCCAGGGCTCACTGACCACAGTCCATCTCCCTTTGAGCACCCCAATCCCAGGGGATGGGACACCCAGGCTCCTCCTGGCATTGTGTTGAGGCATGATCTTTCAACGTGGTAACTTGTACCAACTCACCTCTGCTCCAAGAGAAATCACAGTTTCCTACAGAAGCATTTCCCCCCTCATTTCTCTTTACCCTGTTTCATAGGGAAGATGCTGGGCAGAAAGACTCTGAACCCTGGGGACTGTGGATTTCAGCCATCCCAGTACTTTCAGGCTGAATTTCACTTTCTGCCTGTTCTGCTACACCACTGTTAACACCCACGTGTTAATCTGTTTCAAGAAATGTTAATTATTATTTACAACCAAAGCGTTTGGCCTTGGGACAGCCTCACATCAGATGCTGCAGTTCCAGGAGGCTGAGAAATAACTGGAAGATTTTAATGAAGAAATACAAGAGCTCATTATAGAATAAAAAAATTCCTTTTATTCCAAGAGTCCCTTAAGTGATATTAGCTGGGATGTATTTCCTTCCTTTCCCAAAGCACATGATGCTGAACAGTTAAGCTCAAGTGATGAGAGATGCACTTAGAGCACCAAGACATACAAAGACTGGCTTTGCCTGCTGACATCTCGCACTCACAATAGTGCTCACTGTATCATTAAGTCCCAAATGCCCAATGACATAATAAAGGAAAAACATCTCAGGGGGGGTTCAAATGAAACCACAAGTTTTTCAAACAATAGCCAAACAATGCTGGGTCACCCCAAAAAAAGCCTGGCATCTCCCCTCTCCCCTTTTTGGAGACGTGGACTTGTAGGTGTTTTAACCATCACAGGTTTTTCAAAGTAAAAAAAAAAAAAAAAAAAAAAAAAAAAAAAAAAAGATCCTCCTCTCCCTCATCTTGTCTAAAATGACTGCAAGGAGGCAAATCAAGAAGGTACAAGGAAATCAATTTCATACACATTAGGGATATGCATTTATCCATGTCCTGATCAATACCTCTGATTCCTTGCACGTTAAAACACTTCCATCACTGCCCAACAGCAGAATTCTCCCATCCCGACTACGGGAGTTATGAAAGATCCTGCCCATACTTGTTTGATCTGAAACATAATACCCCTTAATGTGACCCCTTGGAAAAATACTGGGGAAAGCAGCCAAGAAGGGAGGGGAAAAAAAAAAAAAAAAAAAAAAAGAAAAACAAGAAAAGCAAAGTTTCCCAGAATGAGCATTTCTGGCTCTTTCAGTTCCACTGAGAAGCTGCACATCTATAAACAGTCCAGATTTTTAAGTAGGGGAGAGAGGAAGGGGGAAAAGCAGAGAGAATTTGCCACAGCACAGCTAAGAGCTGCTCCTGCAGGGAATGCCACCAGCACTGGTGTCCAGCTCCTGCTCCAGCCCAGAAGGCAGAGCTGGGATGTGGCACTTCCATCTGCTCCAGCATGCCCATGTCTGATTTTGGCCAGTGGGATAGGAGGTGACAGCAGGTGCTCCCAGCACCTTTCAACATTAATCTCCATAGGCAACTGGGAAGATTCACAGTCCACCAGACATTCCGGGGCAATACTCAGAATGGGGAAAAATTCCCAGGATTTGGAGCCTAAAAATGCACATTACAGAAGAGAGGCAGCACTACCACATCCCTCATGGCAAACATCACCCCGGGAATGGTCCTGTGCACGTTGCTACACAGCACAAAGCCCCGTCTGGTACACGCTTGACTGGCCCCAGAAATCTCTAATTCACGTGCTTGTGTTTTAGGGAAGTTCAGCATCAGGGGTTTCCTGTGCACACTTGCAGTGTTCCAGCTGAAAACAGCTGCTGGACACACTGCACCTGCCCACACAGCCCTCCACGAGCCACAGCTGATGCACCGAGGACGGGAGGACCTTCATCCCCAATTCCAAATGACAAAGCAGCTCCCAAGCCCAAAGGAACCCTTGAGCTGGCAAAGGGATGGGAGAACAAACCCAACCCCAGCTGCTCCAACCTGCTTTTGCCATTTGTACCGTTCATCCACACGTCCAAGTCTCCAGTACAATTCCAGCAAGGTCATTTACAAACACAGGTGGCCAAACACCTGCTGACCTTAGAGCACAAAGGGGATCAAACATCACCCACAGCTCCCGTGAGCAACTGGGGAGTTAATCATCAACTGGCTGCACTGACGTCCCTGCACAGGCATGCAGGGCTGCCTTCCCCATGCTCTCCTACGCTTCCTGGAGCTGGGAAGGACTGCAGCACCCAAGGACTCTGGGAAAAACCCTGTGGGCAGCATCGGGGTGCTGATGTTGTACGTGGATTTTCAGCCGTGGCAAGGACGGAGAAGGGAAGGGGTTAAGCGGGTTTCTTCCACACAATAACACAAATCTGAAGGCCAGTTACTCTACTGCTCCCTCAGGAATTAAAATAAATAAATAAAAATACACACGCCCTTCTTTTGGAGAATTCCTCTCACTTCCCTCCCCACCCGCCCCGTGCCGATGATATGGCAATTAGAGCCGCCCTCAGCAGCCATAGGATCCCTCTCGGCACACATCCAGTGCCACAGAGCAGATATCTGAGGAGCTGGCACAGCAGGCCACAACATGGGAAGCCCTGTCCAGCTGCCTGGGCCTCTGGAGACTGTAAAGAAAAAGGGAGATAGTCATGGGGACATCAAGCTCAGCTGCCAAGCACTCCTGTCCACTCCCAGACACTGCTGCTTCATGCACTCAGTGGTGGATAAAAAACCCACACTGCTCTTAACATGCTCTTGGCTCCAAGAGGTCCAGAAAAAACCCTGAAAAGTCAAAGTGGGAGAAGGGAGCTGCTCCCACCGCCAGCAGGCTGGCTGTGCTACACCAGCCATTCATCTAAAAGCTCTGCCATTTTCAAACTACCTTATGTTAATTCATGTAAATCTCCCCCTTTTCTCTGCCCAAACTGTGTTAAAAAGGCACCCTTAAAAATATTGCTGCAGGGATAGTGACTTCTGCATGACGTTAGAGATGATGGAGGGCGGGGAATTCTCAGCAGAGAAACAGAGAGAAACACAAACCACCAACTCTCGGTTATTAATCCCTTAAATAATTCTGACAACGCTCCCCACCCTCCTGTCTGAAACCAGGCAGAAAACGGAGTTTTCTGACTCTCTGGCAAGAGAGTGGGGTGTGGGGGGTGTGTGTCAGAGAGGGACAGGGGGATGTAGCAGTTGCTCTACCACTCCGTCCCCATGGCTGGTGACAGGGGACATCTCACTTTGAAGATTCGCCAGCCACGGTGCTGGTGACGAATCAGGGGACAAATCTCCAACAGCATCTAGTGAGGACAGCCTGGATCCTCCCAGGGCTTTCCAAGAGTGATCCACACCAGCACACTGGCAGGAGGAGGGGACACCTTTACACTAAAAAAAATTACTCTGAATATATGCAGTAATTACTTTGAATTTATAAAGGGCACCATCACTTTAACTCTGCTTTAACTCCCACCCACGAGGCAGCTCTTGGCACAGCTGCTGGAGCGTGCCGGGCTCAGGGCCACCCTCCCCACCACCCACATCTCCTCCCAGGCACTTCAGATGCACAAGATAAGCCATGAACGAGCCCTGCACCAGCCACCCACGAGTCACACGCCAGTGAACCTCAGAGGGTTCAGCTGAGAGGGAGGATTGATCCAGATGCCCCTCCCCAGCCCTGCTCAAGCTGCAAGGTGGGAGCAGCTCTCCCCAACCTCTGGACCAGAACCAACAGAGTGGAAAACGCTGATTTAACCTCAGCACCAGCATCTCCTCATCTTTCAGCTGACCTGTGAGCCACTTCCCTTTTTTCATTTTTTTTTTTTTAGAATAGCATCATTTCGTACCCAGGAGTCAGGGGAGGGAAGACTCCTTTTGGAAAAAAAAAAAAAAAAAGCCTTTTTCAAACAGTGCAAGAACTTCAAAAGGAATTCAGGACAATTAAATCCATGTCAGGAGAGCAGAGAGGAGTGGGAGGCTAATAAATGGCACGCTCCACAGGTTTATGAATATTTGAACTATATTTCTTAAAAAAAAATAGTACGTTACTGCAAGTTATTTAAAATGAGTAACTCCCTTTAATGAACCTTGGTACCATCGTGCTGACTAATAGAGTAATAAAGAGTTTAATCCATATTTATGTACATTTTATGTCATTACAGTTGGTGCCAATAAATTAGCAAGTCCAATAAGAGTTTGATTTTATACCATCACTGCTATTAAATGTGCAACAACACACCGTACATGAGCACTAGCTTTTCATTTTATTTAATTTCTTTTTTCAGGAGATAGGCTGTGCTAGCAGAGCCTGGATACAGCAACCCTGCAGAGGATCCCAGTGCTTGTTTCTGCAAGATCAGACCCTATTTAGGGGTGAGGCAATAAAAACAGGGGGCTTATTCCTCAGAGCACTGCACACCCTGATGCTTCTGCATCCTGCAGCAGGGACACAGCCACGGAGAAACACTTCTGCAGGTGCCACTGGTGATCATGGAGAGCTCTGAGCCACTTTAAAGTGATCAAATTAAAAAAGAAAAAAAAAAAAAAGAGTCAACTGGTAGAAAACTATAACTATATTCTTTTAAGGTGTCTTAAAGGGGCACAGATAAGCACCAGCACCTCAGGTCGCTTTTGGAAACCTCTGTCACAAACACAGCGTGGCCCTTGTCACACCAGGATTGCTTAATAACTGGACATTGGGAAAAAAAACAGGCTGTGAGCAATTTAAACTGGCCTTTTGACCCCCCTGTGGGTAACTGGGAAACACTGGAGATGAGATTACGTGGAACATGACGCATCTTTTTGGAAAAGGTCTGCGCGCACCGGTTACCCAACGTCCCACCAAGGCAGGGACGGAGCTCTTCAGCTCCACGGAGATTTTGGCTGGGCAAGCCCACATGGCTCACAATCCCATTTCACCAGCTGTTATCCTGGTGACAGTAAGAAATGATTTCCCAGGCTTAAAACTCAAGGAAGTAGCAAAACCACAGATAAAACCTCACGCTCCTGGACTCGAGCAGCCCCCAAACACACTTGCTCTCCATCAGTCCTGTGGCAGATCCTCCTCGCTGAAGCCCCATCCCAGAAGCCAAATGGAGCGAGGGAAAACTCACTCAGGATAACAGCAGGTCAAGGCAAGACTGAGGGATCTGACTTTTTCTTCCTCTTCTAAAGCACTAGTGGTTTTCTTACACTAAGAAACCCCGAAGATTCCAAAGGACGAGCCCTTCACGTAGAGGTTGCCACCACAGAAATGCAAGTCCCTGCCCTCCTACTCAGTAATTACACTGCACCAAACCCAAAAACTACAAGTAATTGCTGTCCCACTGCCCTCTGGGTTTTTGAGGAGGGAAATAACTATTTCAGCAGCATCCAGAAGGGAAACACCCAACGCCACTCCACTGAGGCTTCTCTGCAATTAAATGGTCGACTGTTGCTGTGCTCTGCTCAGAAACGTCTCCTACACGGTCTAAGTGTCTTGCAATCCAAAAACACTATTGATCTAAGGAATTCATAGCTCCAGGAAGAATTTTTTGTGTGTGAAGTCTGTGTTTTGGCCAGTGGGAACGTGCATTAGAGACTCCCTTTGCTCTCGCTGTGACTCAAAATGGAAAGGAGCGCTTTGGTCAACAGCAGATTTTTCCCTGTTTATTTGCTTTGCCACTGTTGAACACAGATCTGAGGATTATGTGGGAATGAAAGGTGGCAAAGACAATGGGAATGTTTTGACAGGCTTCCAGAGGGATTTAGGGTGGTGCAGACCCGAACAGCTGACACCTCCACCAAACTGATTTCAAAAAGTGAGGGTTTTGTATACAAAGTCTGTGCTTCCCACATTTTACATGGTTGACTGAGGATGACGACACACATGAAAATAAGCAAAATCCAGGCAATAAAGTGCATTTGGATTTCTTGGAAGTTTATGACATGTTTCTTTCCCAAGTTTCATAAAAAAAATAAATTGTCATGAGATGAGAGGGAATGGCAAATCACCTCCCTTTCCTAAATTACAAACCTGAACCTTCCCCCTCCAAAAAAGTGAACAGGAGGAGGGAATAGCTGTTCCCTAACCAGACCAGAAAAGAAACCAAACTGTGCTCATCAGCTGACATGTTCCAGCAGTGTTTAACACCAGGCTCTATTAACAGGCATCACAGGCAATTTGAAACAGCACAAAGCAAGAGACAATGTGACAATAAAGCAGCATTTTAATTAGCAGCAGTCCTTTCCCCGGCCCAAAAGGTTCCTTCTGTGCATTCATATTCCCAGAACAACAAAAGCCTTCTTGTATTTCATAAATCAAAAAAACTCATAAAACAAGGCCCTGCAATTGCACATTCCAGATAATGGTCCAGAAATAAATTAGGCAATAAATATCAAATAATATATCCCCATCAGCAGTGAAAATCTACTCTTTGGTAATCAGAAGGGAAGATGCCTTCCAGCAGCTTATGCCTGGTAACTCGAAACAGGTAAAACAATAGAGAGCTTTAATAAATCTTTTAACACCTTTTCTGCTGAAGAATATAGCAATTGTCCTGTGTAATAGCTTCCCTGAGCCCAGTATCCATCAGCCCTGATGCAGTTGGTGTCAAAACCAGGGAATCAGAACAAGAGCCACTTGTCAAAATCAGGCAAAGCTTTCCTCCCTTGCAGCTGGGTCTTGTTCAGCATTTGGGGCCAACCATCACTTACAGCAAAACACATTTTTGAGAAACTCAGGGCGCTCATTTCACCCTGGCATGAAAACTCCCTGACCCCCACAGACACTCACTGGCCACATGACAAAACTGATGGTGATTTCAGCAAAGCTATTTTGCTTTGCAGAGGTGGCAGCAGCTGGAGAAGGATTGTGAGAGGTCTGGACCCCCATGAAAGGTCTAATTCTTCCCCCCCCAAAAAAAGACATTTTTCATGTACTTTGGAGTCTGATCCCAGAGACATTGTAATCTAAAGCAGAAAGCTTCAAAGCTTGATCTCCCTTCGCTGAGGACACAGCAGAGTCCACTCATAAATATACCAGGAGCATAAGGGAGCAGGTGCTCAGTTCTTGGGTTAAGGGTGCAGAAGCTTCTCAGAAAACCACAAAACCTTCATATTTTCATCCAAAAGAGGCAGCCCAAAGCCCAGAGAGCCAGCAGTGCCAGGAGCATCACTTCTTCCCAGGAGCTCAGGAGTAACTCTTACCTTTCCGAAATCCCGTACATCGAAGAGGTCGAAGGGGTCAAACAAATCGCTGTTTCTTAACCCAAATTTGTCGTGACACACTTTCAGGAAGGTTCGGATGTTCTTCAAACAGAGAAACTGGGGAAAACAAAAGAGAAAAGGGGGGAAAAGGTGAGCAGGACAGGCACAAATTGCAACTGAGATTTACTGAGTTAAACTCACGTGCAAGACAAGTTAACAGGGATTTAGAAACTTGCACTGGAAAGCCAGGCACAAGTTTATTTGTTGTTACTGAAGATGTCAAACTCTGGGTGCCCTGTGAGGGCTCCTGTGTTCTCAGCTGCACAGCAGAAACAAAACACCCTTTTGAAAAACAAATTTCTCACAAGGTAACATCTCAGAAGGGCTGAAGAACTCAAGCCAGGACATTTCCCTTAAAAGGCTGAAGAAAAATATAAATTACAGCTGATGTTCTACAGGAGGCCAATGTTGAACTTTTAACCATTTCCAGCATGATTGCATTTGGTTCCCTACAGAAGGGGCACGTTATAGAAGTCTGGAGAAGAGAAGACTGTGGGGAGACCTTAGAGATACTTTCAGGACCTAAGGGGTTCCAAGAGAGATGGAGAAGGACTTTATACAAAGGTATAAAGTGGTAGGACAAGGGGGAATGGCTTTCCACTGACAGATGACAGGGCTGGATGGGATATTGAGAAGAAAATCTTCCCTGTGAGGGTGGTGAGGCCCTGGCACAGGTCGCCCAGAGAAGCTGTGGCCGCCCCATCCCTGGAAGTGTTTACAGACAGGTTGGACCTCCCAGATGCTGAAGGTACCATAAACACCAACAGACCCATGAAGACACAAACCACCACATCCAGCCCATGCCAGTCCTGAGGCTCAGCCATGGGAGCTGCTCCTGACCCAACTCAGATCCTGTCCCCAAGACCACAGACTGTTTCCACAAAGCTTTTGCTCCTCTTCAACCTTGGCCCATTTGAAGAAGCAGAAGCCTCAGCCCTCCAGGGACCACCCTGGATTATTCAGGGAGGTCAACCAGCAGAGCAACGTTATGTTTCTCTTTCAAGAAAATCCTGTCTTTGACTACAGCAATAATTGGTTGTTTATTTGGGAGCATCAGGGATTCTGAGGTCTCGCTCCAGTGGTGCTGCCTGGCAGCAGGGGCTGAGAGGAAAATAATAAAAATCTGCTTCATTTCTGCAGCTGCATCACCTCCATCCTTCATCAGGATGGGCTGACTCTGCTGAGCCAGCCAATTAACTTCCCTTCTTTCTGCAGTCTCGTTACAAAATACCTTCAATTCATTGCTGCATTTTAAAGCAACTCTTTTTTTTTTTCCAGCAAATTCCTCACAAATACCTAAGAAACATGTGAGAATCCCAAGTAAATCAACCCATTAAAGGGGTGAATCACCCCCACGTGATAAGCTGCCTTTGGGTGGAGGTTCGCTCAGCCTGGTTTTGTCACATGGCACGAACTCTGCTCCCCACGCTGTCATCAAGTACACTCCATGTAAAGACACTGCTTGCAAACTTCACCCAGGGTTCAAAGCAAAATAAAAATAGCTTAATTTTCTTTTAATTAAAGGAATCAAAGCGGAGTCTTTGGGGCCATCGTATCTCCGCAGACACCACCACAGTGCAGCTTGTTATCACCGCATTTGGGATTAGAGATGGGGTTTCCAGAGGTGGATTAGCCAGACCACCTCATTAACAACAGGCTGATTCACCTACACAAAGAAAGGAATAACCTTTTACCCTTCTCCCCCAATGCCAGCCCCTCGACATGGGGCTGCTGAGTGACAGCAAAGCTCCCCCAGCACGGGGGGTGGCACAGGACAGTCCCATCACATCAGAGTTTTCTCATTAGACAAGCACGTGCCAGAGGCAGAAATTGAAAACAAATCTGGTTTTCTAGGGCGTTCCTCTATCTCACATAAACACTGCAGTAAATATAAGCATCTAGACAGAGGTTTTTTTCGGAATTGCTTTACAACCTCTCTTGCTGACACGGGTTATTTCATAACTTTATCTTCTGGGTCTCTGCAAGAATTTACACCCCAGGCAAACTGGCTGCTTGCGGCAGGGCTGTGTGTGCTGCTGCACTGCAGTCTCATTGATTTCAAATTTCTAGGCATGTGTTTATTTTAAATCCTTTTAAGCCTCCAATTTTGAAAGTTAATGACACAGGTTATAGCCACAATTACACACAGCAAGACGCAAACTTCCCTTGCAGAACCGCCCTGCCCTTCTGCAGCATTCCCTCCCCGTCTCCCGCTCATCCCAGGCTGGGCAGCACCAAATCACAGACTCACGGAATGACAGGATGGTTTGGGTTGGAAGGGACATCAAGGATTATACAGTTACACCCCCCTGCCACTATCCCAGGTTCCTCCAAGCTGCATCCAACCTGGCCTTGGACACTTCCAGGGATGGGGCAGCCACAGCTCCTCTGGGCAACCTGTGCTGGTGAAGGAGCTGAGGGCTGAAGCTGATTTTGCTCATCCAATCCAGCTCTGGAAACCACCTCAGCATCAGCTGCCAAATGAGTACAGTGTGCCTGCTGCAGTGCCAGTGCCCTCCTGCAGCTCCAGGTGACATCAAATTGCCACCCCACAGCCAGCCAGGCGCTGAGTGTGGGCGGATGACAAGCATCGAGGAAGGAACCATAATCTATTTAAAGAGTTCTTGAGAAAGGCCTGATGTAAAACACAATAAACCAAGGCAAGAAAACCACAGTTCCCCCCCTCCCTCCACCAGCAAGGAGCTGGCAACAGAGCAAGGCCACCACACTGCTCATGAGAAAAGCCTCCACGCAGAATGACAACCCCACCTGAAGTTCAGGTGGGTGCTCCCAGCGTGGGTGTTGGTGGCACAATTCCTTGCACTATCTCTCTCTCACCAATCTGCAAAGTATTATATTGCGCCTTGCTTTTTTTTTTTTGGCATTTTGAGGTCAGTTTGCTGTTGATGGAGGATCACGAATTCTTGGCTCAATACTGTTACTCAACGGCCACGTGTTAAAATTGGCTACAATTGCATACGGGCTGTGCCGAGGCCATTTCATCTACCAGTCAATCACACCTTTGGACAAGTAGACATCTCATAGCAGAAAAAGAGAGAGAGAGAGAAATCAATGTTCTCCGTGGGGCTCATTCAGCACCTGTCAGGCCCAAAATCAATGGTGTCCTCTACACGTTTTGAGCGAGGCTGTCACTGAGGCAGGATCCTACAATCCCCCTTGGTGCAGCCCAGCCCTGCCATAACCCTCCTCCCCATCCAAAATAGCCTTGGAACCCACTAGCCATGGCTTCTGGGGACTGACACCACCAGCAATCACCATGCTCAGTTCTAGAAATAAACCCAAGACCACGGCAGGTTCCATGGATACCAGCATGTCCCACTGGACCACCAGCCAGGCTCTGAAAGCAGCCATGGCACAAGTCCTTGGCATGGGCAGAGCATCCTGGGCACTGCAAAGCCCAGAGAGGGAAGTTATCCAAGCCAGAGCAAGGAGGTAATGGGGGCAGGGATGGGGCTGAACCACACAGAGCAAGAAACCCACCTGGTTAAACAAAATACCTTGAAGGCTGACAAGAGATGAGAAAAGTGTGGTCAGTTCTGACCCAATCCTCAGAGGGTTGTAAAGAACCAGCACTAGAGAGAGGCAGCAGTGGAGGCAGAGGGGCCCCATCACCTGCACTCACCCAGTTTCAGAATAGATTCACTTATTTTTAACCACTCTGCCATGTCATAAAGTGAATAAGCCACTATAAACTGCTCTCAGCCACTGCTCCCACTGGGAGCCCGCAGCCACCCTCCTCCTGCACCCAGGGAGGCCAACAACCCCAACGCCTGGGACACACTGGGAGCTTCTCAGCACCTTCTGGGACGTTCTTTTTTACAGAGGGTTTTAATGATCTTATTTCTTTTACTGGATTCAGTAAGTTTAGAGGCACACCGGGAGCTCAGTGGGGACATGCCCAGCCACCCCACAGCAGCTGAGCAGTCCCAAAGCTCTGCTGCTGCAACCCTGGGCAGGTCAGATGTTTCTGTAAATGGAAACTCCAGCTCTATGGGTGGGAGGGGAGCCCATGGGAGGGTGCAGGGTAGCTCAGCACCTCGCTCCTCCCCACGCCCCCGCCTTAGCCACCACCGCCCCTGCCTGCAGTCCCCGTATGACTGGGCACTCCTGGCACCTGCATTGACTAGACAGCAGCCATTTCCAATGCAAATTGGCCAGAAAAGAGCCAACTGCTCGAGCACCTCGGGGTTGGGTTGGATTGGAAGCAGTCCCCCCTCAGCCTCAGCAGAGATGATGGCAGGCTTGAAGGCCACATGTGCTCCTGACTCCCCACCAAAGGGGCTTTGTTAAAGTTAAACTAGAACAATTTAGGTTGGAAAAGACCTCCAAGATTGAGTCACACCTTCAGCTCAGCACTTCCAAGCGCCCATGCCCCTAAGTGCCACATCCACACCACATTAAATCCCACCAGGGATGGCGACTCCACTTTCCTGAGCAGCCTGCTGATGGCAAAGAGACAGACTAAGAGCTGGAGAACACAGCGAGATTCGCTCAACAACCAAACTGGAGTCCCAGGTGGGATCTGGAGGACATTGATGTGAGCAGAGCAGTCCCTGCTCCCTGCAAATGGGATGGCACAAGGGAAGGGAGGTGCAAGGCTTGGGAGTCTCCAAAGAGGCATTTAACAACGTGATAAAACACAGGAAAAGGAAAGAAATGGGGAGGATGATTCTGTCCAGCAGGGCAGGATCCTGCAGCAGCTCACAGCTTTTTGGAAAGGGCCTTTTGGAGAGGGAGCAGCTGAAGGGAGGCTGGGGTTGGAGCTGTGGGGGGCAGCTGGAAACCGGTCCTGCAGCATGCAAGGAATGCTGCAGCTCTGCCTCTCGAGATAACCCGCTGACGAATGACGAAAGTAACTTTCTTTAGCGCTTCCTGACCGTGATGTCAGATTTCCTCTTATCTCACTGCCGGCACCGCTGGAAAGCACCAGGCAGAAAAGGGAGTCCTCAACGGGGAGCTGTGAGCATCTGCTTATCACAGGCTCTGCAAACGGGGAAGGGAGGGTCTCTCGTTTACAGTGATCAGTGGGGAAATGGGTATCCCACGGTGCAAACCTCTACAGAAAGCTGAAGGAGGCACCTCCTCCAAGTCATGTCGAGTTCCCCTGAGCTACTCTGAGATTGCAAAGAAGCGTCAGAACTCCCTTGGCTTGGTCCAGCATCAAGACTGGATAGAAAATCCAAGAGCATCCAAGTACCCAGCGGGAACTACAGGGCTGAAGTCAACAACTCTGCATGGCAAGGGGGTTGGAACTCGATGGTCTTCAAGGTCCCTTCCAACCCAACCCATTCTGTGACCTAAAACTGTGCAAATCACAAGCCCCATCCAGCTCACCTCCACATCAAGGTGTTACCAGGACAGTTTCAGGAGCACTAATGAGTCAAAAGCACAACTGGAGCTTGTATTAATCCCACCAGCAGCACCAAATCTCCCGTGGCTTTGTTCCTCCCCAGATTCACCCCATTGTCTCTGGTGCAGATGAGCAGCCTCGGAGACAGCGCAGAACATCCCTGCAGAAAAGTCCCCCCTCTCATTCACATTTGGATTCAAGTCACAGCTCATCAATTACTTCAGATAGACAGATTAAATTTCAGGTTGTTGGACAGCAGATTTATCTATTGAGAAGTGGAGAAGGAAATTATTTCTCAAACAGTTTAGCACTATTATTTCCCCCCCCCCTTTCAAAGACATTGCCATCACTGAGCGCTCCCGGGCTGGGCAAATTCCACTTAGGGAGGCTGATTAATGAGCCTGAAACACTGATGAGGGCTGACCTCTCCACAGCCTCTCCTTCTCCTCACATCCACCCACAGGCAAGATTTATCCCTAGGAGAGTACCTGAGGGAAAGCAGCCATTTATTTTGGCAAACACTCATAGCTGGTCACTGGGAGGACTGGGGGAAAGCAAACCTACACAGCAAGCAAAGGTCCTTCCCGGTGAGAAGCATCAGCCAGAGCTCAGAGGGACTGCAAACCTTCCATACCTGGCCCCAGAGAAGCACACCACAGATCCAGGGAGGCTGTCCAGCAGCAGACCAGCACACTGGGACAGGCTGCCAAGCCCCACATCCTCACACCTTTGCTCATCATCACTCTTGAACTGGTCAAGTGGACAAGTATCTTCCAATTACCTTACAGGAACTTCCCATCATGGTTATGGGCTCTCAAAGGGAAGAGGTCTCTCAGATAACCACATTAAGCTCATGAACTGGAAACCAGAATATACACAGAACTGTGAAAGCAACTAAAAATAAAATTAAAAATAATAACAAGGAGAGGCTCTGGAGTAACCTATTAAATACTCAGAAGTCCCAAACCCCAGCCCCAGAGGCAGAGGAATGGCTCCCAGCACTGCTCAAAGTGGGCACAAACATTAACCAGAACTCCCAGCTTGAATTTCACACATGACATGAACTACTGGAACAAGGTGGCAAACACCTCCGTGGTGGCAGATGTTGGAAAGAGGCAAGAAGAACAAGAGACAAAGCACGGGGTCAAATTATTTAACCCAGTGAGAGATGCCCAAGAACTCTTCAGTGACATACTGAAGTATATGTTGAGGATGTATAGCTGTGCTGGCTCTGCTTTGAGGGCAGCAGAATTGTCCCCCCCCTGGGGCTGCTGTCACCATGCCAAGCCCAGTGCTCCAAGGGCTCATCCTATTCTATCCAAGGCAAGTTTTGCTGACTCCTGAACTCTCCCCTGAGGACTGCCAGGCTGGTTTCCTTCATTACATAGGCTTCTTCAGAGAAAAAAAAAGGGGAAAAAAAGAATTCCACAAGTGTGGCTAAAACCCCCATGAGGCAGCTGGTGAGCCCAAGATAACGCGGGGCTGGAGGAGGGGACAAGGATGGAGTAACATCCTTCCAGTCTGGAGAACAGGGAAAAGACGTCACAGGCGAGCCCAGACGCTTGTGTCCTCTGAGGCAAACCCCCAACAGCAGCGATGACCTCCCCGGAGCTCAAAACCACATCTGAGCCCTCGGCGGTGGCAGGAGAGGCTTGTGAGAGGAGCCCGCAGACTCCCCGGGGGAGCGCTGGGCTCCGTCCGTCTGTCCGTCCCGCCATCGGGGGGTCACCCAGCGGCACCACACGGGCTCTAAATGAGCGGAAGGAAGGCTGCGACTTCCCAAAGAAAACGCCGAGGACAGTACTTCCCTCCTTTGTGGAGCCCTCCGGGGCTCTGCTGAGAGCGCTGGAATTTGTTAAGGTAAGGGGGGCTTTAATTGCAGCGCCTTTGGGGAGTTTTATCAGAGACGCTCGCGGGGTTTGAAATTCCCTGATCCCACAGCCGAGGGTCTGGACGCAGAAATCCACCCGAAATCCAGCGGGTCCAACAGGTTCAGCACAGACCATTCCAAAGCCCAGCCGTAAACTCTGAGGTTTTGTGTCACCAAAAGCCTTCCCACTGAGGTTTTAGAAAACCCCAATCAAGTCCCCGCATCGCGCCGGGCTGCTGATTGCGCTTCAGGGGTTTATCTTTCAGGATGTCCCCACGAAAGAGGTCTGCAGAGCCACTCCCAGAAATCATAAGAGACTCTCAAAAAATCAGGTGGGCACAGCAGTCTCTGATGGCTCTGCTCTCCACCAGCTCCTGGGGGATAGCAGGGCAGGGAGCAGAGGCTGTTTGCATCCTGAGTTATGGATGAGTGTGGGAAAACCGCCAAGTACCACCACCCTACTTCAGAGGAGAAACCCAGCTGGACCTTCTGAGGTTCATCAGTACCACAGAAAACACATCAGAAGTGGTTCTTTTGGACTTTCCCCCAGTATCCAGGAAGCTCTGACTCCTCCATCTCAGATCTGGGGTGTCTCCACATACCTACCAGCAGACTGCCAGATCCATGCCAAATCCTAGGTCTGAGACTACAGAAAGCTTGGGAGCAGGAGAACTTGGATGGGATTGCTCAATCTGCCCACATTTGGCACTCTGAGAGCCCCCTTCCACATTCATTAAATCCAGCTCTGTTCTCTTATTGCCGGAAGACATGCAGCTCCACTAGGAAAACTCAGTTAAGAAACACACAAAACAAAAACACAAAATGCCCAAGCAAACAAAAAAAATAACCCCCCCTAAAAATCCCAAACCAAACAAAAACAAGTAAAAATAAATAAATAAATAAATAAATAAATAAATAGAAATGTCTTGGCTCGTACTATTGACGTGAAGTCCTAAACTCACGTTTGCCCCACCGTGGCTCAAACTTCATCCCTCAGAAAACATGACCATAGATAAAAGATGGGATATGTGAAAAAGAAAATTGGCATCAGAGCTGGTGAAGAAACAGGATACCTTCCCACGCACTGAGTTTTGGGCAAAGAAAATTCAAAACATTTTGGCCAACCCAGAGCTCCAGGACGGGACTTTGAGCCGAACCATGACAATCAGATTATAACAGACCATTCAGCTGCTGTTAAGGAAAATGAGTAATTGCATAACCCTATATAGAGTTACACT
>NW_020955397.1:1148798-1170524 GCF_003031625.1 Empidonax traillii | reverse complement strand
AAGAAACAGGATACCTTCCCACGCACTGAGTTTTGGGCAAAGAAAATTCAAAACATTTTGGCCAACCCAGAGCTCCAGGACGGGACTTTGAGCCGAACCATGACAATCAGATTATAACAGACCATTCAGCTGCTGTTAAGGAAAATGAGTAATTGCATAACCCTATATAGAGTTACACTGCAATGACACGCTTCCAGAGAACTTTCCAAGCAGCCATTGTTCCCCTGCTCCTCAGGCTGGCGCAGGGAATCGGACCGTGATGAACTTTTGACAGGGCAGTGGTGAGAACAGCTACAGTGCATCTCTGAGATGAGTCACCAGCAGCCAAGTCAGCGAATCAGGCCTTGTCACGTCAAGTATTTGGTCCAGACCTGAGGGAGGACGCTCCAGGCAGCAGCCTGCAAGCCTGGGCTAATTCAAGGAATTCACACAGCTGATTTTTGTCTCTAAAACCAAGCAGCCCCATGCAAATGCTGAAGAGACAAGCTCTGCATCCTCATTTCAGTGCACACACCACCAGCCCCACTGCAGGCACCCTATGCTTTCCTGCCTTAAAACACCCCAAGAAATCTTATTTCATGAGTTCTGCCATCAGACCACCAGCATGCAATCTTCCAACATCCAGAAGATTTTTTCTGGGAAGAGCTTGTATGGATGCCATTGCATTATTCACCCATCACGGGTAGATACAATTTTTCTGCATACAGTCATGATGTTGGGTGACTCGCTTCCAATTAGGCTCACTTCACTCTCAGAAAGCCTCTGCAATTACAACTAAATGTGTTTTCCTCACTGAGAGACGTGCCAGGTAACCTGCCAGGAGGCAGAAATGCCAAACAGAAGGAACACCCAACACATTCATCCCACTGAGCCCAAGCAGTGCGTTACACAGAGGGAAACCACCACTGAAAAGTAAATACTCAGCCATGAGAAATATTTATAACACTGCCCTTTGGTGCAGCTTTTACCTTTTAAGTTTGGTGATGGAGGAAAGAACAGCTTGGAAAAACTGCAAGCTTCTGCTGTTTCGAGATTTGCAGAAGCCTGTCTTGCAGACAAGTTCTGGAGACGACAGTTCAGCTTCCAGATCACCACAGGACCCAGAGGTGATGCTGGCAGAGAGTTCTGTATCCTAAAGGATGGAAACAATCCACTCCTGGTGACGGCTGCTGACAGACACCTTGACACCCAGGCTGTGTTACACCTTCCTGGAACGCTGCCCAGGCTGCCATCTACACACAGAGCCTTGCTAGAAACCAGGCCAGCGGGTTTGGTGAAAAACAGCCCCCAAATGTCACACCAGGGGCCTGGATGGCATTTTTAGAAACAGAAAACAAACACTCTGAACGTTCTCTTAATGATGCCAGGTAATGAGGCTGAAAGACACCCTCCAGCTCCTTCCTAAAGAAGGAATTAAAGCCAGAACACTATTTCTCACGTCCCGGGTAACTGATGCAGACCTGCACATGAAATCAAGCTGCATTTTTACAAGATTAAGCCCAGAATGTGTTTTTTAATAGGTCTCTGGATGCCTGTGGCAGCACGTGGGGCTCTGCACTGCATCAGCTCCTTATGGTAGAGATGGGGCTGTCTTGGGGCAGCTCAGCACCTTCTTCACCCCCAAAAGCAGCAGAAATGGGGTCGTGGGGTGCTCCTGGGCCAACCAACCTGGGCATTGCTCCTCCAGACACAAGGGAAGAGCAGGCAGGGAAAGACAGAGACAGACCTGCCCCACAAACCCTCTCATCCAAGAGGAATTCTGAGGGAAAACTCATGTGTTACAGGATCTACAAGCCAGACCCTGCTTGTGGAGGGAGCACCCACTGCGCAGCAGATCCTCTGAGCGTCGTGGGGAAGAGTTGAGCATCGTATCTCCCGCTATGGGCAGTGGCAGGAGCTGAACCAGAAGCTGGTAGAGCTGGGAAAAGGGGCCTGGGGCGCCTTTGTCATGGTCTGGAGGCTGCCTGTGCCTGGGGACCGAGGAGGGACAGGCAGCCCTGAGGCCCTCCGAGTCGCTCGGAGCTTCTTCTCCTCGGCTTTAAATAATAAATGTTTTGCTGCATTTCAGTATTGGAAAGAACCAAGGCTGTGAGCAGACAGTGTGAGCTGCAGAACAGGAAGGGCTTGTGTTTCTCCCAGCAGTTTAACTGAGGCTCATCAGGTTTTCCAGCTCCGAATTTCTCCTGCACAGAATGAACCTGAAACGGAGCAGCGGGAGTGGGGAGCACCTCTGCCTGCAGGGTGACAGCCTGCCTAGAATGGTGCAAGGCACAGAAAACTGGTGTGGGTTATTAAAAAAAAAGGTCTTAGTGGAAGGAAAAATAAAAAGTTTTATAGCTTAACTGCTTTAGTCCTTGTGTTTCAGATCCAGGACCAAGGGCAGGAAGACAGATGTTGCTATAAAGAAGCAAGGTAGACAGATGAGGCTGGAGCCACGGATGGGACACACCGTGTGTCTGGCAGAGCCCCTGCCATCCCACATCACCTCTCCATCAGCCATACCCAGGAGAAAACAGCCAACAAAGCACCCATTTTAAAATGGAAAAGGGAAGAGGGGGTGGAGACAGCCTAGCTGGGATGGATCCCCCTCCCCTGCTTTATACTTTACCCCCACTAACGGAAAGTGTTTCAAATGATGAACCCACAGCTGGGTACTCAGGCCCTCCCAGGCCTCCCATGAGTCCTTCAGACCTCAGTAGGTTTCAGAGCACATCCCAAAATCCTACTTGGCATTTTCATATCAATCCCAGCTCCATTTCAGTGTATGAGGAAAGGAAAACCCATCCACGAACACAGGCGTGAACAGACATTTTTCTTACTACCTAAACCCCTCGTGCTGCCTTTGGCCATTTGCATTCAGGGTATCAGTTCCTCTCCTCTTCAACACTGCAAGGAACTTAATTAACTGAAGAGTAACTGTGAGTATCACAAAGCTTGGGAGGCTGAGGCAGGAAATCTGAAGGTTAACCAGCATATTTAATACATGCAGGAGATAAAAATCAGAGTGAAATTCGATCAGGGGGAAGGATGAGGAGGCCGCTGGCATTACTGTGATGTTGGTTGTTTTGTTTTTTTTTTTTTTTTTAATATTAGAGCCTCTATTTTATCTTTAAGATTTCAATTAAGCGTTTTTAGCCCTTGTGGAGAGAAGAGAGAGGTGTAATTCCTTACTACAGAGTATCAAGCATCATTCCATTCACTCTAACACCGTAATGAAAGCCAGGTGGAAAGCAGAAGGAAAGCCATCCTCCCTCAGTCCTGGCATTGAATTAAAAGGGATCTCCAGTTGTGGAAAGGATGCTCTGAGCCACAGCAGAGGCAGAGCTGTCCTAGCCAGCTCCACAAGTTGCTCTCCACAAGGTGCCCTGCCGTGCCTTACACGTGCCCAACACAGATTAATTATCCCAATTCACACCACAGGAAGAAAACGTGCAGCAAAAAGGAAATTACTTCCCATTTCAAGTTATTTTTGCAAAGCGGAATTTAATGAGGGACTCCAGCCAAAATTAACTCTGGTCTGTAAAGTTTCCTAAAGCATTAAAAGATTTGTTACCACGATGAGTTAAAGATCTTCCTGCGGTTCTTAAAGTTTCAACCATCAAATTTTGGCCACAGACTCCAAACCTCTCTGGGCTTGGGCACAACCTCATCCCTGACCTCCACTTCAAGGAGAGCCTTTAACTGAATTAAACCAAGGGGAGCTTCATTTCTGATCCATTTATTTAAACCTCTCTCGGAGAATGTGACTTTTACCTTATCTGAAACATTTTTTCCTTCCCTCCCAAGTTCCAAAGGCAAAATTTACTGCCACAGCAATGCAGTGCAGTTCCTCTTCTGCATGATGAAAACAGGCTACAGAAAATTAATCTACTGGCTACTTAATTTGTAAAGCTGCTTAAAAAGGTCAGGCCCCCAGCTCATAAAAACCACCACTGAGAACAGATCCCAGTGATTACGGGAAATAAGGCTCTGGATATTCATATAAATTAATACTGGGGAGTATAATGAGATAACAGGACCCTCTAATCTAACACCCACATCCCACTCCTGGCGGCTCATAACACTCATCTATTCCAGGAACACATCAGGGGTGCACCCAAAGCTGGCACCTGAGGCCAAAGGGGTTAGAAATCCTCCCAAAATCTCTTACATGCTTCGACTGAATAGCTTCCAGATCTGGCTTCAGATTTTTTTTTTTTTTTTGAGGCAAGTCCTCTTTTCTGAGCCAGACTAATAGGGATTAAACACACACCAGCAGGGATATATCTTAGTCTACAAAAAAAGTATGGAAGAACATATTTGGAGGGGGGGGTTTAATATTTTTTTAATGATGCTCTGTTCAATTCTTTAGTGGAAAGTTTAGTGTGTGGATTAATAACAAACATCGACACTTCAGTGATTCTGCAGCTACCCCTGATTTACACCCACTTAAACAAGAAAACTCAGTTGGAACGTCTCACTGTGCGACAACGGGAAAATCCAGTTATTTCTGGGAGCTGACTCTGCCTCTCTCCATCCCTGCACTGACTTGGGTCTAGTCAAACACAGGTATTTCCCCAGGATATGCATTTCCCCTGGAGCAACCTGGTCTAGTGGAAGGTGTCCCTGCCCATGGCAGGGGGTTGGAACAAGATCAGCTTTAGGGTCCCTTCCAACCCAGCCCAGTCTGTGATTCCATGAAACAGGACTTAATGATGTATTTACCAGCCAGACAGGAGCAGTTACACCAGACAGTACATTCCTAATTGGAATATCTAAAATAAACTCTGTGTAACAGTGTAATTGCATTCGCAGAGCAGGGAGCATCAGGGAAGGTTGCATTGTTTTTGCTGTGCCAGTCTAATTAATTTGGTACAATTTGAGGGTGGAGATAAGGCCCCGGGGACATGTTGGGCTGGACCATTAAGGCTGCATTTCAGCCAGAGGGGTGAGGAGGGGGACTGGCAGAAGCATCCAATTCTTTCCCCAGCTCAGCTCCATCTCCTTCCAAAGCCACCCACTCTGCTTTAATGGGCTGAAAACTGTCTGGACATGAGAGGACAATACTCGGAGCTTAATGGGAGGGGATCGATAAGTCTAAACAGGCAGCAGCCCTAAAAAAAGCTCAGTGACCCATGAATTAAAGTTACTTTATTGACACAGTTAAGACAATGTCAACACACAGTTAAACACTCTCTTCATTTCCCCTTTTTTCTGTCAGTATCCCCGTTCTAATTTCCTAAATACCACCCAACTGAAGTCAATTTTTACTACTGCAGCTGCATATATAACTTCCTTCTGCTTTAAATTAGTCCTTTCTCTTAGCAACTGCCTCCACCAACACATACACAGCGTAGAACGTACGGAGAATTTTTAGGCACAGAATTAAGGTGCGAGGACAAGCACACAGATTTTTGTCAGCCTGATGTATACTCAGTTCTGTGCAGCCCCAAGCAGAAGTTATTAAAAACACTGGCTTAGGAGCCAGCATGATACATTTAAAAAGTCATACAGCAAACATTAAGACAAGTCTGGCTCCTGTGAAAATGGCTGTGGCATGTATTAGGCTGAGCTGTTAGGAATAAATTGCTCCTCTGCATAATGCAATCAAGGCTATGCAAAGGAAAAAAAAAAAAATATGAAGGCTCCACACTATTTTACAGGGCCATAAACACCAAGGGAAATAAAACATCTTTCCTAAGGTGTAGCTTTCAATGCAAAAAGCTCTTATTCAAAGCAGTGCTTCCCCCAGCTCCATGGGGAAAGGCTTTCCAGCTGCTGAGTGCCTCAGGGAGGGGAGCAAAAATAACATGTCATATAAAGTCATCATGACCCATCACTTCTGGTTGCACTCAAGAAGCAGACAGACTTTTCCTGGAGCAAACTCTACCACGAACAGTATTCCCTCTCCAGGACTTGAGGAGTGACCAACATCTGTCTGATGGACATCTGGCAAAGGGCTCACGTCCCGGGAGAGGGTAGGGAAGCCAAGGCATTGCACAGCCTCCCTTGCTGTTGGATGATTAATGGAGCCTTCCAGGAAACAAAGCTTTTCCACATCTGCGTTTGTAACTGAAATGCACAGGTAGACCACATCAAGCCAGCCCGTGGTGGCTCCCCCCAAATCACCAAGTGTGTGTTTTGGGGCACAGACCAAGACCCCACAGACAGCTGAGCCCCTTGGAGTGCCCGGCCCTGCACACACTGATGCGTCATTCCCCTGCTTGGCAGAAGGGATCAAAGAGGTTTAATTTGAGGTTTCAGTTCTCCTCCACTCCCCAGCACAAACCCCTTCAATCCCAAAAAATTTTCTTCACGTTGCCTTGAATAATCCAAGGAACATCAAATAAAAGTGACGCCACGATCTGGAAAGCAACTGCAGCTCCAGTTTTTGTTTCCAGCCACCTCAGCTCTCCCCTGGTATCGAGCTTCTGGTCTAACTCAGACACTCAACTTGTGAACTTTTGTCTCTCCTCCACACCAGCTTTCAGCTGCTTCCTACCCCAGACAGAGTCTGGTCAACCACTCGTCTGTATCCACAGAGAAGGAGCTCGTGGTTACACAATCTCTGGGATTGCATCCTCCTTCCCCACCTCCCACAGTCCACATCATGAAGCTACAAATGACATGAGAACTGAGAACGGCCCTCTGCTCGTGTTTAGCCATGGACAGCCCAAGCTCCCTGGAAAACAGCAGTGCTCCCTCTGGTCAGCATCCCCAAAACCTGAGCAAGGAGGGACAGTCACACAGCACCTGCAAATTACTGGTCTGACCTTGTGCCACTTCATTCTTTAACAACACTATTTCCTCCGTGAGAAGCTCTAAGGTCTCACACCAGGTCAGCGTTCCCCACGGACCAAACCAGTCCCAGATACGCTCATAAACCCTTTGGAGGGCTGAGAAATCCAGCTCAGCTCTCTTCTAGTAGCCAGAACCTCCTCTCCAGCTGCCCAGTGGTTCTTCTCGGGTAGAATGAGATCTCAGTGCTCTGTATTTATTCCCAGATTATCTGGATAACCTTTGCCCAGGATTAGGATCTCTGTTTGCAAAGGGCGCGGTACCAAGTGGAGCTTGGACCTGTGAATTCACGAGCAACGGAAAAATAACCCAAAAAGCAACACAAATAACAACATCTAACTGTCTGAGGGACTTTTTTGAGTATTCATGTCAACTGCTAAAGGAGATTCCAGCAGAACCAGGGTCTGGAAGCAGCCCACAGCACACACACACCCCACAGCAATAACCTACCGCTGTCTCTTTTTTTAACAGTTGCCTTAAGCCCACAGAATTGTCAAAATCCAGCAGTTGTTTGGTTTTTTTAAGCCACCCACAGAAAAGTTCCGCAACAGTTTTTTTTCCCAAAGAACAGCAGGAATAACGATGCCAAAACACCCAGGGATGCCAAAACACCCAGGGAGAGCGTCTGGAGCTGCAGCAGAGACACGAACCCGGGGGCTGCACATCAGCTCCCTTCTCCTGGGATCTCATGGAGCTCCATGTGAGGATGCCAGAGCCAAGGAGAGAGAGGGGTGGGAGCTGGGAAGCTGAAAATGTGTCTTAAGCCAAATGAACACCAAAAAAAGTCAAACCTCAAAGAAATAAACGAGCCAGCAAGTGTTGCACAGCCCCAGGGTGGGATGGTCAGCCAGAGCCAAAAGGCTTTCCCCCCCCCCCCCCCCCCCCCCCCCCAATTTTCAAGTAGAACACTAAGTGGGCGGAGGGAAGAGAAGTTCCGAGTTGATTCTTCAGCACTTAAATACATGACAAAGCCTGGCTACTAATGTGACAAAGACAAAACCGAGCAGTTATTAAGCTACCCCGAGCACAGAGACAAGTTAAATACCCCCTTTTTGTCTGCAGGTTTCTTTCAGTGCTCTGTCAGAGCGGCTCCTCCTGCCCCAGCACCACCAGAGCCAGGTAATAACAGCCCTGCTTGCCTGAATAACGGGTTTCCATGGAGTGATAACGCTACCTGATGCCTTGTCTGTATTATACAGGATCTTCACACCATGACACTGTTATTAGAAGAGATGTCTCTCAAAAAAACCTCCAAATCAAAAGGGGGAGAGTGGGGGGGGGTGGAATCAGAAAGGAGATTTGAGCACTTCCAAGCCTACACAAGAGCAGTGCTCAGAGAAACACACTTTATTCTCTTTATTCCCCAGGATCAGACCTTAAGAAACCTTGTGGCTACAGGGGATTAGTCCTTCCCTCTGCCCTGGTTCAGGAGGCTGAATATCCACACAAACACACAGTTTCATCTTCAGCAAGTTCCTCTCCACTCCTGTGGAATCATGAGGCTGCTTTACACCTCTTGAAGTTTTACTCCCACTCCTTTCATTCATACCCAGATAAATCAGATGTTTAACCTTGCTTAAGATCATTTTTCTCCAAGCATATAACAGATAATACTATTCACTCAGTTCTTGCTGGTGGAGCCCAAAGCCGAGTGTGGGTTGGTTTTGGTTCTATTTTTTTCTTTTTATTATTTGACAAGGAGGGGAATCCAGAATATCACCTCCTCTCTAGTCACTAATCATTCTGCTTTATAAATTTTAAAACTTGGCTATTTTAAATTCGCTTTCAAGTCTATGAGGCTTCAGAGAACACTTCAATCACGTTCTTATGTATTTCCCCAATGCACTGAAAGCAACAGCTTCCACTCCTGTTTGTCTGTCTTCCCAGAAGGAAAAATTTAACTGGCACATCCCAGGACTCCAGGAAAAACACCAGGGAAGGAGAAGTGATAGAATACTTGGTGACACAGAGCTGTGGGTCAGACACCTGCCCAGGGGAGGCAGAGGGTGAGTGGGATCCTGATCCCTGGAGCTGATGAGGGATGGAGAGTGATCATCAACAGGTGAACACACCCTGGCAGCGCCAACGCAGACCAGCATCTCCTGCTGACCCCAGTGAGAGCCAAGTTACAAAGAAAAAAGACCTTTATGAACATCCCACAGATGCTCTGTAGGTTGGGATGAGGCATCATGTCCAGTTTGGGTACCACATACCCACTGGTCTCACCAGAGATCCCTTCCCTGGAGTGCTCTCGCCCTCCCAGCTCCACCCTGAGCATCCACTGCTCCTCTTTGCCTCCAGGAATCACAGAATGGCTTAAATTTAAGGTTCCTTCCATCCTATTTCCTAGTTCCAATCCCTCCATGATGTACAGGGATGCCACCCACTAGGTCAGGTTGCCAGAAAAGCAGAGCTATCTCTCCAGAGGTAATAAATATTCAACCACACACACATCCAGCCCAGCTCCACCCAGGAATAGGCAGATTTAACCATGCCAGAGAAAGACCCAAAAAGAACCTAAAGCCAGAAAAAGTACTCTTGGCTTTGAGTGAGGGCTGAAACAATAAAACAAAGGACACTCAAGTCCCAAATGCACATCAGAGTCCCACATCACAGCCCTGTCCTTTCCCATTGCAAAGGAACAGATTTTGCCCACACTGCCAAAATTACCAGGAACTATGAAAATGCAATGAGGCTTCATCTTCCATCAATAAATTCATTTATTTTTCTATAGAGGCTCTCACCCACCCCAGCAGCTGTATGCTAATTCCCCCTCAGCACTGCTTTATTATCACTTGGAACAGATGTTACAGCCGCTCCAGAATCTGGAGGTTACAAAAACTATTAACCTAATCTGGGCACCCGGATAAGGTTTGGGGGGGGGGGAACAGCTCAGCCCCATCCTTCTGCCACTGTGGCCAGTGGTCCCTGACAGCAGCACATCCAGCAAAGTGGCCAGGCTTTGCTCCCCCTGCTCCTGCACAGCATCCAGAGCAACGATGGGATCCAAAACTAATTGACAAAAAAATACCCCCAAACCTCACAAAACAAAGATGGAGAGATCAAGGGAGACGATGTGATTTACAGGCTTGTTCCAAAAACTCAGGGAAATTAGCTACAAGATGCCCGTGGGTTTTCAACTGGGCACAAATATGGATGCAATAACCTTTTTTTTTTTTTTTTTTTAGGGGTGTCTTTGTTGGGGTGTGTGTGCAAACAAAGTCATTTCAACCACAGATAAATCCAACTGCGAAAGGTTTAGCATTCCCCACGGAGTTGCTTTCTCCAGAGCAGCCCAGTGTGACTCCTGGAGTAATTAATGCCAGAATCTATTTATGACCTTTGAATAAATTGTTCTTTTCTGAAGGGAAAGCTGTTAAACACGTTAGCAAATATAATTAAGAGGGAAGGGGGGGGGGAGTGACAAAAATCTGGAATTAAATCTCTCCTAATTAGAAATGCTTCGTGCAACAACCTGGCTGAAACCCCACACTCTCAAGCAGATACTGTAGCTTCATTAAAGCTCCCTCATTACCCTTCCCGAGATAGCAGAGCTGTCAACATGAGGGAAATTCACTTCTAACCTTTGTCACCTCTGAGAAAAAAAAATGTTTAGGTGTTCTCCAAGCTTGGAGACGTGCACCTGAACATGCTGAGGCTGTAAAAGCTTCCAGCAAAAGGTCTGCTGTGGTATCAGGGAAGCATCACTCCCCTCCTCCCTGGCCACAGCCTCCAATTGTGTCCCAAGGAACAGGTTTTGCTGCCCACAGCCCAGGACTTCTGCCCAGGTTTGCTGTTATCTCAGGTGAAGTTCTCACCAGGGAGACACTGATTGCATCAAGCAGAAGGTGGTCAAAGCTGGTGGGAGCGGCACCAATTAAACCTGGGAAGTCCCTTGGAAATGTCCTCACACCTCCATCAGCGTGAACATCCCAACCCCTGGAGAGCCCAAAACTCGACTGATGAATGAGAAAAGGGCTGAAGTGAGACACCAGATCTGTGAGGCTCTCCCAGCATCCTGCCCTCAGCACTGCAACCTGAACACCCACAGGGCAGAGTAATACCATCTCCAGCTGGTTTCACAAACAGAAGATGACCCATGCAGTGAGATGCTCCATGAATCGTGGTCTGCCTCCCTGGGAATAGCAGCTCCCAACACAGATCAGTCCAGCACAGTCCAAGCAGGTCAGCAAACCACAATGCAACACTCACTCATCCTGTCCTGCAACCTCACACTGAAAAATCCAGACTTTTAGAAGGAGCCTGGAGCTGGGCAGGCCCAGCTTTCCTCCTGGAATGGTTGCTGCTGAGCTAGCTGGTTCCATGCTCCTGGTCACTTGGCAATATGAAGTCCTTAGGTCTGTTTTGTTGCTTGAAAACTGATAATTTTGTTAAAAGACCCCCCCACACACATCCACCTGCAAGTTTGCACATCTCCCCACCTGAGGGGTAGAAGATGCAGGCTAACACCAGCACCGTGATAACACCCAGTCCCCAAAAACCCAGAGGTTTGTCATCCCCAAAGGACCTGGTGGATTCTGCCCAGCATCAGTTGGTCTGGGGCCAGATGACCATCACAAAGCCATTTGCAACGTGCAGATCGAGCATCTGCTGACAGAGGGGCACTGAGGGGAGCCCCAGGGCCAGTTCACCAAGGCCAGAGGCTGAGCCCATAGACATGCTGTGCTGAACAGCTGCTGCTCCAGCAGCATTTCCCAGAAAACAGCCCCAAACCCTGCAGCAGCAGCAGCAGTAGAGAGAAAAAAAAAGGTATAAACTCTTCAGAGGAACATACTGAGTTTACTAGGAAAGTTTCTGTTTTATTTTCTGTTTAAAGTCACAATTCTCCCACAGCCATGGGAGAAAAAGACTTTTTTTTTTTTTCCTTCTCCACTCTCCAAGGCAACTTTCTTGGAAGATCACTCACGTGAGAAAGTGCTTCCCATAAACACAGAGGGGCTCGATGTGCACACAAGCCCGTCCCAATGCTGCACACATTTCCTGTCCTGGGGACATGCCACTCAGCCCGGGATTTCCAGTGTTTAACACACTCCAGCTCTTAAAGAAACATGATTTTGTTTATATATAAATACATGTACACGTTTTACACATCTATCTCTACCCTATATTATATATACATATATATATAAAAGCATTTATACCACCACATATCTATCTCCTATTCTTGTTGCTTCTGCCACAGAGACAAGCCCAACCTCCCAGGAACAGGGATCTGCTTTAGGGAAAATCTGTATCCTCCCATGAACTTGAACGCTCCCAGCCCAGCTGTGAGCATTCAAAGCACCTGATAAACCCAAAGGAGCCAAACAGCTCATCCTAGAAAGCAGAAACAGTGAATGCAGCACACCTTCCCCCAGAGCAGAGCAGGGGCAGGTGCTCGGCAAGGACATGGTGAAGAGTCCAGTGCAAGGCACGGCCTTGGGGCTTTCCCACGGGGATGGAGGAGCGCGTCCCATCCGCAGGATTTGTGAAGCCACAGCTCTGCCACCCTCCCAGCTTGGGTGCACATTTGTTTTCCATGCACTGGATGCCCTCGTCATGCCCATGAGTTCAGTGGATTTCACAGATAATTCTGTGTTTGCAGCAGTAAACACAAATCACTTCTCCCGCTCCTCCCCTTCCTCATCCACAAGACTCCTCTGTTCCCTCCTCAGCCCCCTTCAAATACCAGATGTTCCATTTAGCTGTAAACCACTATAAAACACAACAAAAGATATGAATGCTATAAAAGGGCCAATTTACTCCCCCCTTCTACCAGTACTGAAGCGTATGCTGGAAGAGAAAGAGCAAATTTCCTCTGTGGGAACCTTTTAACCTTCCCCTCTCCCCCTTTACCAAACCCTGATGGTTTGGGGGCCAAACCAAGGCCCCAGTGGGGGCAGGCACAGGCAGCTGCTCCATGGTCCCCCAAGGAGCCAGGGCATGGAACGAAGCTCCTGCGAAACAGAGGACTGGGACATCCCAGGGAGGCACAAATCCCTCCCAATCTCACCACTTGCATCACATCCAAAGGCAGCCAAGTAGCACCTCCCTGTGCCAAACCAGGTTCATCACCTGGTCAGTGGTGTGGTCTGGGAGAGAACATGGAGTGATGCCACTCCTGACAAGGGTGTGCAAGGTGGGACATGTTCCCCAGGTCCAGCAAAGCCTGGGAAATCCAATCCTGAGAAGTCAAGCAGCAGCACAGCAAATAAAATTTGCTGATTTACCACGAGATCTGTACCACAGGCAATGCTACAGAGTCCCCTGACAGGGGAGTTCACTGGATCACAGCACTCAGGAGCCAAATGGGCAGAGAGAGTCAGGATATGACTCAGGCTGGTGGCCTTCCAAGGAGGCAAAGGAGGACCTTCAGTTGAATCCTCGCTGTCCAGACAGGGCAGGCCCAGGGGTTACAAAACAAGAATAGATTTCGCATTACCTCCTGCTGCCCAAGCAACCCCTGCTGGGAGGAAGAGGGACAATGGGAGGCACATCCTTCATCCAGCCCTCACATCAGGGTGTGAGGACAGACAACTCTTTGGGGTCTTCAGAAAAGGGTTCAAAAACCTGTTCTGCAGGGTGTGTTAGACAGGCTGGGGAATCTGATGGCCAAACTACTGCTCTTGGGGTCCAATCACCCATTACACCCCAGGAAAGCCTTTCAGATTAGGGCATCCTAGCTAAAACTTACCATCAACATGGGCAGCACTCAACAGGGCTGAGCTATTTCAGAACAGGATCCCAGTCAAACACCCCCCCCCAAGCAGCCACAAAACACTCCGTGTACCGAGAACAAGCCACAGAGCTCAGCAGCTGCAAAGTCACCGACAGAGCCGAGGTACGGGACACCTGGGCAGCAGCAGTTTTGTTACACATAAAACTCTGTACTTTGCTGCCTGGTTTGGCAACCTCCACCTGCACCAAAAAGCAGCCAGGAGAGCCCAGCCCTGCCTTGTCCATCCCCTGGAAACACAGGAGGCTCGGAGCCATCCCAGAGGGTGGAGAGAGAAGGAGCGGCCGCATCCGAGTTGTATCATCGGGTGAAGCACAGCCCTGAGCTGCAACCAAAGAAAACATGAAGGGGGGGGGAGGAAAAGCCAGTTTTATTAGAAACAGACCTTTTTCCGGGCTTTTTCTTGAAGGGGAGATACAACTTTGAGAAAAGTAATTTCATTAACGCCGAGTTTGACGCTGTCAAATGTGGACTGTGATTAATGGCTGCCCTGAAAAAGAAGGTCCTTCCCCCTCCTTTAAAAGGAACATCAAGGGCACACAGCTAAGGATAAGCAGGATACAAGGTAGGAGTGGCAGGTGAACCTGGGCAGCTGCTGTAAAGTAGCACAGGAGTCACCCTGTGCCCAAACTCGTGCCCTGGGGCTCATTCTGACAGGAGAGCTGGGGGTGACTCACTCAGGTTGGCAGCAGCAGGGACAAGGCCAGGCTTTGCCTGGGGCCAGCACCGGTGAGCCCCAGGGGTGCTGGGATGATGCACAGACAGCTGGGCAGACAGATGGACCCGGCATTAACAGGAGAGCAGGTCACCCTGATGGGCACTGAGCAAGCCTTTGGGTGGGACCAGAGCTCTGGGAAGCTGTGCTGCTGCTGGGAGAGCAGCCACCGGACCATTTTAAGATCACTGAGAGTCCAAGGGATCTGACTGATGTCAAGAGAAGGGGAGGGGAAAAAAAAGAAAAAAGGAAAAAAGAAAAAAGGAAAGCTACTGAGGAGCTCAAAGGAGGTGGATCCATGAATCCATGCTTTAAAAATCAAAGCAGAGATAATCTTCACCTCCCAGAGGTGTTGCCAAGTTCACTGTACTTACCAGCCTCCACCATCCAATCCTCCCCACCTCAATATGCACACCTGGCATATTGCAGTGCAGCAGCCCTCTACCCCCTCATTCACACTGCACCCTAAATCTGTGCTCCCAGTCCAGCTCTGCCCTGAGAACCCCCAGCCCAGGCTGCTGGGATTTATGGGATGAGCATTATTTGATAGACTTCTAAACATGGGCTTGAGGGGAATCAAATGGAGAAAGGAAAAAAGCTCAAATGCTGGAAAAAAAGGTTTGTCTCTTTAAGAGGCAACAAAGAAACAGATCAAAAATTTGCCCTCAGGTCAGTCTGAAGCAACATTTCTGTCACTGCCAAAAATCAGGTCCCTTCTGGCTACAGAGGAGCTGAAGAAAGGGAAGGGTTCAAGGCACAGGGACTCCCACACCCACGACAGGGTGGTGGGTCGCATCCTGCCAGGCACGGCTGAGGTGGTGATGCTCAGCCCTCCCACACAATCCAGTCTACACTCCTGCAGCCCTAATCCCTCACACCCAACAGCCCTGCTGAAACCCAGCCACAGCAGCTGAGCATCACAAATGCCACTGCCCAAGATCCAGCTGTTTGTCCCTGGACTGAGCAGGCAGGAAGGTACCCCGTGTTCCTGGCGGAACATCCAGCACCAGGGATCCCCACCAAGGAGGATGGACAAGCCAAGCATTTTTTACAGCTCATCAACATGCTGTTGAGAGAGAAGGCAGCTTCCAAGACCCAGTCCCAACTTGAAAAACGACCAAATGGACTGTTTTTTGGGGGGGGCTTTGTGGTTTTAAAGGCATCCATTCATTCAAGAGCCAGTTCCTGGTAGGTATTTAATGCAGGTATTTAACTCTCATCAATCATTTAAGGAGAGGGGGAAAGAAGAGTTTTCACTGCTTTTCATGCTGTTTGGCACAGCCCACAGGATCCATCGAACACTTTCTGCCTTCTTCTGCCCCACCAGAATACATATGAGCCTCCAGCTGCAGGTTCAGTCAGATCTTGCAACCTCAAACAGCAGAAAAGAGGGTACTACCTCTGGCTAACACAAGGTTTTAGGGGTCTACTTGACATGCAGGAGGCACGAAGCGGGGCTGGGAAGGAAGACTGGAAGCGGTTCCCATTTGCAAGGAGCTCACGAGCTCGGCCCTACACACAGAGCACCTTTTTTCCCCTTTGTAAGAGCTCA
The DNA here is from genome assembly GCF_003031625.1 of Empidonax traillii. Lineage (NCBI taxonomy): Eukaryota > Metazoa > Chordata > Aves > Passeriformes > Tyrannidae > Empidonax > Empidonax traillii. The sequence continues at coordinate 1,154,744 of NW_020955397.1, read as the reverse complement.
GCACATCCAAACGGGAAGTCACTGAGACACAGTAAACAGGGATATGTAATGAGGCCATTTTTTACAGCCTTTTTTTTTTTGGAACAGAACTCAATTTCAAGAAACAGAGAGTAAATAAAAAAGCCGGAGGACCTGAGCAGGGTAAATCAGAGTCGCTACACAGACGTTGCTCAAACAACCCAAGCACCCAGTCAGCTCTGATAATACTGAATTATATTTAACTACTATCACGACATATGGAAGCAATTACAAGCATTGCAGCTACAAAGCCTTCAACTGGCACGTTAAAAGTCCCAAAGCCTTGTGAATAATTACCAGTACCAAACACACCAAGGTGCCTTCATCCCCCATATACCTGGGGGAGGCAGGGGGCTACGAGACCACCTGCTCCCTGTTGTCACAGCTGATGAGCGCCTACATCACCAGTAAGTAGGATTTTGATGGCAAATTAATGCCACCTTCGAGAGGAACCACCAGGCATGGAGCCATCTGACAGCTCAGTCAGGTGTAGGGCGTCACACCCATCAATCCTGGGAGCCAGTTGTCTGCGTGGTTCCTTAATAGGAGCAAAACAGAGAAGTGGGCAGCCAAGCCATCGCTCCAATTACGTTTGCTGTGTCTCATCAGTCTCAAGAGCCCTAATAGAACCTCCAGGCGCTGCAGACCGAGATGGATTATCTCTAGAGAGATGTCAATATGCTTCAGAATAAGAATCCTTAATGAGCTGGCCATTACTGCTAACTTAGAGCCTGTGCACACACAAATACAAATCTGGTTAAATCTGTGGCTGCTTCATCTCAAGAATCCAGGAGGTTCTGAAGCAGGAAAAAAAATATATATATATTTAGCAGTGTCCAGACCAAGCTTGGAGGGAGGGTGAAAGCAACATGATATCAATGGGAGTCTTGATGTTAAATCACCTGATCAAGCCCTAGAATGGCTCTGATGTAGGGACCAATTCCCACCTCTCAATGCATGGAGGAATGTCAATGTTACAGAAGGTAACACTGCAACAGCACGTTTGGACAGCCAGCATGGGGCAGTGGGAAGTGCCAAGAGGTTGAACCATATCTTCCAGACGCCAGGGGAATTAACCACCAGAGAAAGGACAGTGACCTGGCACACTGCAAGAGCTCCAGCTCCCAGGTGTTCCAGCATCAGAGATAATTCCTGATCAACCCCCACCATGTGCAGAGATGTCCAGCGCAGCTGATCCCATGAGGTCTCTGCCCAGAGACCTACCTGAGAAGCAGCACACTGCAGCAGGGCTCACTTGAGCTTCCCTGCCCACCTCAGTACACATCCAAGTCCCTGTCAGGAAGGATTAATTTTTACCTAAGGCAACCGCAAAACAAAACAAAACAAAAAAAAAACAAAACAGAAAACCACAAACAAAACAAAACACCAAACAAACAAAACCAAAACAAAACAACAAACAAACAAAAAAGGAGAAAATAAGAAGGAAAAAGAAAAACTCCACAAAACTCAAAACTCACACCACCAAATATCAACCTCACCCAAACGTGCAATCTTTTCGTTGCACATTTTTTTTTTACACCTCACAATGCTGAAACACGAGTGACGGGTCATTTAATTTGTATTTGACCAGACACTTAACAAAATTATGATCCAAACCCAATTACTGATGCAACTCCAAAGCTCTGAGATCTCCATCTTACAAGAGTAGCTTGGGATGCAAGAGCAGCTGCACCACAGTGGCAGAGAACTGGAAATTTGTGCCAGGTAAGGGGAATGGGGAGAGGAGTGGAGTGGGGTTCAGGGAAACACTGTGCTCAGAGTTGTGCACAGAGGACAGGGAATACAAGCCTAAAGGGTCCCACATCAGCTCCCACTTGCAAATGCAAATGTCCTTTGCATCACACTCTTGCAGTTGGCTGGCGAACCACCTTGAATTCCACCCCCCAAAATCCAATCATGGTAACAGACATACTGATCAATAAGTACCAAGGGCAAGTATGTTCATCCCACTTCCCAACTCTCCAGAAACAGCCTGTACAGCAAAAGCAATTAGCAGAAATCAAGTTTTACTCCAGGCTCATCAAAACTGGCCTCACGTCCACTGACTCTCAGAAGGGAACTGGGCTTTAAGACGGTTTTTCCTGTTTATTTTGTCGGCCACTGTGGAGGTTCAGTAGCTTTGGGTCATCCCATCCTGCCAGGGACCCCCAAGCACTGGAATTGAGCATGAAAATAATGCAAATTTGATACTGCAACCTAACGGGGGCGATTTGCCTCATTTATTTAATTAAGCACCATGTATTAAACTATTGCTGTGTGGCCAGCCTGGCCATTTCACCAGCCTGGCTTCTCTGCTGAACAACCAGGGGGAGGTTTTAGGACAGGGACACCAGTTCATCCCTCCACAACAAGAACACCAGTCCCTGCAGCCTCCCCACCAGCCCTGCAGCGCTGCCAACGCTCCAACCTCACCTCACAGCCCACCTTCAACAGCTGCAAGGAACAACAAATCAGCATGGAAAGGGATTAAAGAAAAAATAACACACAAGTGTCTGGATCTTAAAGCGTTTCTCTGCAGAGCGCTGTGATTTCACCTCTGGCTTTTGAAACGCTGCTCACCTCGGGCAGAAATCTGTTTCTCATTACACACCTGCACAGCCCCACTTAATTCACCGAGAAAGGTGGATGACAGAATATTACTGGGTGTTTCAAGTCTAGCACAAGTGTCTTGTCCCCTGGCATTTTAACTGATTAATAAAAGGAATAACCTCTGTAGCGAGGCAGACAGCTGGTTAGCCAGCCCAGCCAGCCAGGTAAAATGTGCATTTATCATCAAAAACAACCTCTGAAGTTCCTAGGCGCGCTCTGTCTTGCACATCCCTACCCAGTGTCGGAACACATCACAGCCGTGTGACAAAGATGGGTTCCTACATTTTTCCTCTGAAATTTGGCCTGGAGAGGCTGAGCTGAGCACCGAGAGCCACAGCAGGGCTGGGGCACCCCAGGGATGTTCGTCCCCATCGTGGTTTTGGGCTCAGATCCCTTCATCCCTCCCACCTCTCCGGGCTGCCAGCGCAGCAGGAGATGCTTTTAGCCACCCTGGAGAAGAAGCCAGATTCCCAAATTCAGGAATTGCCAGAGAAGCACCAAGCACATCAAGTATAAAGTCTGATTTGACATTGATTTGGGTCTCATCCTCGCCAAGGACAAGCATCAGCTGAGCCTTACCAGAGCATCCAGTCCCACACCGGGCTCTGCACATCCCGTGGGCTCAGCTTTGTGCTGCTCCCCTCTGATTACCAGGTTCTTGCAGAGGGGACCACCAAAGCCACCCCAATCAGCCAGTTCCCCTCACACCTCTCCTAAAGCTGGGAAAGCAGCCAGGTGGGGTAAGCAGAAAGCAATTTCATTACAGACAGCAGGGCTGTAAACTCTCCCCTCAAACCAGCAACACCTGCCTCAGCAAGAGCCTCCTCTCAAGACTCTCCCCTGGGACTCTCCCTACGTCACAGCTCCCACAGAATCATAGTTTAGGTTGGAAAAAAAATCCTTAGATCATCCAGTCCAACCATTAACCTAACACTGCCAAGTCCACCACTAAACCATGCCCCCAAGTGCCACATCTTTAAACCTGTTCTCAACTCCCCACAGGGCAAATATCTCACCAAAAATTAAGTTTGTAGGATTATAGTATTTCCTTAAAAGAAAAAAAATAGATCATAGCATGCCATTCTCAGCACGTTCTGGGAGAGCTCTAGTCCCCCACACCTACAGCTCCTTAGGACAGTTTATATTTGGAAACATCGGTCTGAGCGGAAGAGAGTTTGATCAGTTTGTAGCCTGGAAAGCCAAGAGGAAATCTCACAGCATTGTTCCACCCTGGGAAGAGGCATCAGGACGTGTTGTTATTTACTCTGAGACAGCACCAGAGCTGACACAGGCTGGTTTCACCACACAGCTGGGGATTCCCACTCCTGTGCTTTGCAGGATCAAGGTCTCTGATTCCACAAGCGAGCGGTGACATCCCTCACAGCAAAACACCCTTTGCCCCCCAAAGAGGGGCTCCAAATATCAGAGCTCCTGGCTGTCCTCAGCCACAGCAGCTCCCCCAGCACACGAGGTTATGTCTTGCTGGGTGATGGGGACAAACAAAAAACTCCAGCAGAAGAAGGGAAAGGCACTTGCCAGACGAGCAGCGTGCTTACACAGCACATGAACAGAACTCGTGTTGGTATTTTACACTATTTATCTTTGAAGGCTTCGGTAAAGTTCAACGGAGTCTCCTATGCCCTCACTACCAGGAAGTTTCCCTTCCATTTCACCCCCCAAAACCTGTTGTTGATCAAAAATAAAAGATAACAGTTTACCATGAACTTGTCAACACAGCCGGGTAGGGCAGAGAGCCCCATTTCATTTGTTTCCAATCGATTTCACTTCCCGATTCTCATGCAAATACCTACAGCTCAGCTTGCAAAAAAAACATAAGCAGAACATTTAGACCCAAAACAACCTGAGCTGATTTTTTTTTTTTTTCTTTTTCCCCTATTCATTTAAAAGCCTCCTTCCACCAAACCCACCAGAAAGTGGAAACACTTCCATGGAAGGAGCCCTTTTAAATTTCCCAAATCGGAGAGCGGGGCAGGCAGCGGGGCCGGGGCGCAGCTGGGGTCGCTGATCCGAGTCCTCCATCACCCCCCTGGCCCGGAGCAGCTGCGGCTCCGCGGGGATGCGGCTCCGGGAGCCCCGACACCGGAAGGGGGAGCACGGCGGGTCGGACACCACATGGCCGCGGTCCCTGCCCGGCCGGGGTCGGGGCAGGCTTGCAGAGCACCAGGGTTTGCGTGTTTCTATAATTTATTCATTTATTTTCCTTACGATCTTCCCAGCCAAAGTTTTGTCCCGGCGCTCGCTCCTCCCGCACATCCCAGACGAACCAGCGCCTCCACAAAAACCCCGAATAATCCTATCTCCTCCACTTGAGCCCTATTATTTGCTTTTGTTTCGCCATGACTGTAAACAGAAGGGGATGTTTCCCTCTTTCCCGGGGTGTGCTCTCCCCGCCCCGGAGCCCTTCCCGGGCGGCCGCGGCTGATGCTGCCCCCCGGCCCCGGGGCACGACCGGTGAGAAACCGGGGGGGATAAAGCCCGGGGGGGCTGCCAGGCATCTGGGGGGGACTGAAGCAGACGGTCTTCCACGCATTCCATCCCATTCACACATCCCACCAAGTTGTGCGAGAGCATCCAGGAACCCAGGGCAGGGCGTGCTCGTGGGGGTCCCCCAGCCGCCCACCCCTCCCTCCATCGGGTCCCCTCCTACCTGGGACATCTGAGGCCTGAAGTTGATGTCCTTGAGGTCGATGGAGCCGGGGGAGAGGTTGTGGAGCAGCTGGCAGAGCAGCACCCCGTCCCGCAGCGCCTGCGCCAGGTCGAAGACCACCGCCGAGGGCCAGACCACCCGGTGGTTCGGGGGCAAAACTTTGCAGTCGATGAGCCAGCGGCCGCACTGCCGCCACTCCTCCATGGCCGCGGTTTGCTCACTCACCCGGCCTTCCTTCTCCTCCTCCTCCTCCTCCTCCCGGCGCTCAGGGGCCGCGGGCGGCTGCCCCAGGGGCCGCTCTGCACCGCGGCTCCGCGCTACCGCCCCGCTCCATCGCCGCCCGCCGCCCCGGAGAGCATCACTCCGCGCCGGGGCTCGGAGGAGGAGGAAGAGGAGGAGGAGGAAGGAGGGCGGCGCGGAGTTTTCCGGCGGAGGGCTGCCCCTGCCCCCGCTGCGGCCCCACCGCTTCGGCCGGGGTTAGGCGCGCCGCATCCTCCGGGAACAAAGCCGGGGACGGACGGACGGACGGACGGACACCGGGCACGGCGGGGCCGCCCTCGCTCAACTCCTTCCCCTTTGCCCTGGGGAAACTTGCGCCGCCGAGGAACCCCACCTGCGCGGCCGAGCGGGGGACCCGCCGTGGGTGCGAG
>NW_020955397.1:1107699-1148678 GCF_003031625.1 Empidonax traillii | reverse complement strand
TTTTTTTCTTCCTTCCCCTCCCTGTTTGTATCCCTCGCTCCTTCCCGCCGCTGCCGCTCCTCTCCCTGTTCCGGGAAAGCCGCCCGGAGCCCCGGTGCTGCTTCGCTCTCCCCGCCGCCACCCGCACTTAGCGGGGTCCCCCCTTCCCAGGGACCCCCTTCCCTGCTCCCCCCGGCCCCAAACCCTCCGGGGCAGAGGCAGGAACGGTCCCGGGGCTCCTCCGCCTCCCCAGGGCCGCACACACAGACCCCGCTTTGTCTGACCGCTCACTCCCACTCGTCATCCCGTGTTTGGGTTGCAAATACTGCAGGGGAGATGTTTAACCCAAACAAGCTATCGTGTTCCTTGACTTTCAAACACGAGGACAACTCCTATAATTAATTACCAGTGTATTTATTAAAAAAAACCTCGACTCCCAGCCATTAACTCCTTGGCAGCAAACTCCTGAAAAATCTCTAATTTTCGCCGGTGGCTTCCATCCAAATCAGCACAGCTTAGAACAGCCTCTTTTCAAATCTGTTCTGAGTTTTTCTTCCGAGATCCTCTCCCCAGAGTTTGCCGATTAATTTCCAGCCTGGCTTTCCAGATAGCCAAAACCGGAAGCCGGGACTGGGACGAAGGGAAGCTATTAACCTGGATGTCAAACAAATGCAACACTAATCTCTTCCAAATGGAGCCAAGTGGAGATAAAGAAGAAAGAGCAACTCTACTGCCATGATCCTTCATTTTCAATGCAGGAAGGAGGATCCTTCCAAAGAACAGAAAACAATTGTTTGATATTCCAAGGAAAGTTTGGTAGGCTCTTTGTTTTTTTTTAAGAGGGCACTTCTTTCAGCCTGAGGTGCTGGCGGTCCAGCCGTGCCACTACCCCTTGGTCATGGCAGGATAAGCACAGTGTGATCCGCTCCAGTCTCACCATCAGAGCTACACCCTGCCCTGGGTGTGTTCAGGCTGTGATTTCAGCCCACACTCCCCATACCCCGTGGAGGTGCTTTCTCAGAATAATTTTCTCATTATTTTAGTTCTTCATGAAGCCTTTCTGCCCTCCAACAGCACCCATGGGCAGGAATCACAAGGCTACTGAAAGCAGTGGAGTCGTGCCAGGGATAATTTTGGTTGACTTGGTACCAGCCTGCCGTTTGAGGTCAGATCAGTAGGTAGACGACAACAGAGAAGTTTATTATATGTGCATAATTAAAGCTGCCAGCTACAGCCTGGCTTTTCTACTGTGTAATAAAAAGCGTTCTTGGCCCCTGGACATTTGGGAACAATCCCTGCAGCTGCAAAGCCAGCTTCTGCGTGGGAGGTGTTGAAGCAAGTATGCTTCTTGCCTACCTCTGCAACAACCGAAACAGCTGATGGCAGAAGTATTTCTGAGAGCAGAAAAAAAATTAAACCAATCAAAACCTGTACAGCAAGGCTCAGGAAGAGCATGAATCCAGCACACGCCGGTGAGCTGTGAACTCCAAACTGTACAGCTGTCCTGCAACAGGACGGGGTATGTGGAGAGGACCCAGATGCTGCTTCCAGGGTGGAGCTAAAGCTAAAAGGGAGCTTGAATAAATTAGAGAGGTTGGGTTTTGTGCTAGAGCTGGTGCTCCTCTGTCCTGCCTCTTGGCACTGGTGGAAATGACAGCCAGGGAATGACAGACAGCCGGGGAATGACAGCCAGCCAGGGAATGCCAGGCTTCCAGGGAATGACTGCCAGGCAGAGGACAGCCAGGCGGGGCAGAGGCTGACACTACCCTCTGCTGGGGACCGAGCGTGGAGCTGCTTCTCTCTAACAGACTTTGCTTCGTGTGCTTTTTATCTTAGTTTCTTGCATGAGAGAAGCCCGAGAGGTGACTGGATGCCCTGGAAAGATCTTGCCAGAAGGAACATAGTGTTTTTTCATCCCCAAATGTTTCAGTACACAGAGACAAGGAGCCTGGCAGGCAGCCCCTGCACCCTGGGTCCTGATGCAGAATGGGTGTGAGGGGGTAAATGGCTGGTGAAGTGGTGGCAGTTTGGGAACGTAGTAGAGCTGCTTGGGAACTTCCCAGTCCAGCATGGAATAGGCAAAACTAATGAGGGAAGGGAAGGAAGAAAGGAAGGAAGGCAAGAAAGAAGGGAAGGAAGGAAAGAAGAAAGTTAGTTTAAATGCACTAACGTGCAAGGAGATCATACCTTACAAACCAACCCAAACATATCTGGGACATGGCCCCGTTTCCCAGTAATGTGCACTTTCATCATGTTTGATGAAACTCCCGGGAGAAGAGCTGACTCCCTGGGGGGTCAGCTCATGCAGAGAAGCTGCTGCTGCACTGCCCCTCTGGCTTAGCCCTCTGAAAATACCCCTAAAACACCAGGGCCACACCGCCAGGAGATCCCCATTTCCCAGCCAGCCAGCGTCTGTGGATTGCCATTGCCACCTTCTGGATTAGTCCAAGCGTGCATCCAGCCTGTCCCAAAGCCGTGCTGGCTGCCAGCAGCCTGGACAATGTGCCTCCAGCTGGAGCCAGGGTCCCCAGAGCAGGAGCCGTCCCGGCTGCTGGCACAGCAGCTGTCACATGTCCCCCTGCAGCCTACATGCCATTTGCATCCCGCCCTTAGATTCTGTGATCTCCTTTCACCAGCTATTTTAGGAAACCTGTACAAGCCACAACCCGGCAAACCCTCTGCTCAGCAGCAGCTCTGGCTTGACGATCGGTGAGGGGGGAATCACACGGTTACCAAAGCGCTGCCATGTCAAACAACTTGAGTACAGACAATAATGCTCTGTCTGGCTCATCTGCTGCTGTAAACACCTGATCTACCTGCCCAGACAAGGTGCACACTGGAATAGTCACTGCAATTATCCTCCTGCTAACGGCCCTGCCCGGCTGCCAGCGGAGCTCATCTCTCCCCTTCCCGCAGGCACCCACCTCCCAGAGCCAGCAATAGGGGGGACTGCCTGCTGCTGTGGTAAGGAGCAGGAATATTAACCTGGCACAGCTCGATGAAGGCAGAAGGGATGAACTGGATTCTCTCCTTGTACTGGTGAAACAGGAGCACTCAGCCCCAGGTACTCTTTGTTTAGCCTGGAAAAAGGTAGTGCCTGAGAGTGCAACTCCACTAGAAAAGGGCTCTGACCCCAGGCACCAAGCAGGTGGAGCTGGCACTTCCCTAGACATTTCTCTGTGGAAAGAGTCTTATTTCTGGGGCTTGGGATGCCCTAGCTGTGCTGAAGACCAGTAACAACCAGTTAACCAGTTCCCAACTCCAACATCACGCTGCCAGGACATCCTCACTGTCCATTCTTCCCTGGGCTTCACCACAGCAGCCTCCTCATCCAAATCAAACAGACCTGGAGCATATCCCAGTCCCAGGGAGCTGGGCAAGGGCAAAACAGCCTGGCACAGCCCTGCACTGCAGCCACGGCACAGCAGAGGTACGGCCTGAGGCAGCCTGGGGAAAGCAAAGCAGATACAGGGATTCCTTGGAGGAAGGAGGAGAGTAACTAAACGTTGGCCTGGCAGCCCCTGTGTTTCACCTCATCCATTCCACTGCTGCTGCTTCCAAGATTTATTTGGGAAGGCTCCTGTTGGCAGACGACCCTGGGGCTCATGGCAAAGCGTCGAGTGGATGGTCAGGACAGTTGGTGGCTTTTGGAGCTCGGTAGTTTCCAATCCTTCTTGTCTCGTGTCATACACACTCCACTTACCAGCTTCTGCTGTTATGCTCAGAGTATGGCGGTAACAGAGCGGCTAATTTTTCAGAGAAGACCAAGACACCTCAAAAAACCCTAAATCTTGTTCCACTAAAGGATTTCGCACTTTGTTCTGCAGCTTCCACGAGGTGGGTCAGGGCCGGCTTCTCTGCACTAGCAGGAGGCGGATTAAGCAGCAGAGTCAGGCTATTTCTGATAATAAACGTTTCAGTAGTGTGGTAATCCCTCTTTTTTTGTTTTGTTTTCTTCCCTCTTCTTTGTGTTTGGTCTGAATCTCCTGGGAACGGGGAGTTGCAGCATGCCTTCTCTCTGACGGAAGTAAACCACAGCCTCTTGTTTGTTGTCCGTGAAGGCCAAGCGGAACGGGAGCAGCGCCGGGAGTAGCTCTGCGAGGGTGAAGTGTGTTGGGTCCTTCGCGGGAGATTAGATGGCGCTGCGTCCACAGGAGATAAGAAGATTGTGAGCTTAAATTTAGCATCATCAGGAAAAGAATAAGCCCCGCAGCTCTCTTCAAAACATATTTTGTACTGTGCTTGCCAGGGGACAGACGGGATAAGGAAATGCAAAGCAGACAGCGATGACGAGAGGAGGTCAAGGAGGTGCTGCTCGGTCACGCTCCTTGCCCATGCAGTTCGCAGTGAGGGTGGCATGAGGCTGCCAGCACTCAGGGGTGTCCCCTGCCTGCCTCCACCCCGCGGACAGGCGGGCACTGCGGTGCCTGAGACAAGTGAAGGGGCACAAAGGGTACCCGCACCCTCCCAGCACAAGCAGCTGCTCCACCAGTCGACCACCAGAAAGGAGATTCGGCTGAAAATCCCAGGGCTGGGATCCCCCCGGCAGGCGGGAGAGCCCCTCTGCCAGGGGCAGCGCCGGACGGCGGGGCAACAGTGGGCTCTTCCAGTAGCAACCAGTACGGGCTCAGCAGACGGGTGTCCCTTTAAAGCCCACCGTGCACCCGGTGCTGGCTGGCACCCGCGGGACCCACCGTGGGGACCCCCATCCCCAGACCCGAGTGCCCCATCGCCACACCCGAGACCCCACCGTGAGGCTCCCCAACCCCTGCCTCTCCCTCTGCCTCCGGTGCCCCCGCCCTCGCCCGCCCCGTCCCGGCCCTGGCTCCTCCCGAGCGCATCACGGCGGGGAGGAGCCTGGGCGGCTGCTCGGCCGAGCCCAGCGGCGCCGGGGCCGAGCCGAGCCGGGCCGGGCAGCGCAGCACGGTGGGGCCGGGGGGGAAAACGCGGGCGGGGGGCGCGGGGACCCCGCGGGAGGATGCGCAGGGGGGTGTGCGGGGGAGCCCCGGGAGGGACGCGCAGGGACGGGGCGTGCGGGACACCCGCGGGGGCCGTGGGAGGTGCGCGGAGCCGGTGGAAGGGGTGGCGGGGGCGAGCGGGAGCGGGGGGCATGGAAAGGGACACTCGCAGTGCAGGGACCCTCGCTGGCAGCCCTTAAGGTGACCCTCGCTGTGCCCCGCAGGTGCCGTCGGGAGGTGACGGCCCTCCGACTCGGGTACCATAACCAGGGCCGAGGCAGCATCTTCTCCTGCATCCCTGAGCACGTGACTTGCCAAGCGCCCGTCCATCACTCCTGTCACCGGTGGAGAGGCCACGCACGGGCCTGGGCGCTGGTGACCTCGTGGGTCTGACCTCTTAGGTCTGCCCTATGGCTTCGGGACCCATTCTCCAGGGAAGCAGAGCTCCTCCAGAACCGCTCATCCTGTCCTGCCTGGCTGCAGGCCGAGCCCAGGCCCACAGAGCCACCGCTCACACCTATTGAGATGCTCCATGGACTCTCAGCTAGCAGCTCACGTGCGTGTGGCCCCTTCACAGCATGAAACACGCAGCAGCATCACCACTGGGCGTGCTTTCAGAAGTTCTGGTTTGTTTCTTAAGCGGGGCCAGGCTACCCATTGCGATTTTGGGGCGCGTGCATCCCTTCTCCCTCTCCTGAGCCGTGCTTGGAGCGCCCAGCAGCTCGTGGATCCCGAGAGCCGTCCCCTGGGATGTTCTCCCTTGAGCTCGGAGCAGCAGCAGCAGCACCAGCAGCAATCCACCCAGACCGACCCAGCGCGGCGCATTTCGGAGCTGTTGGGAAGGAGCTCCCGTTTTTGGGGCTCTCCTGGCGCAGATGAGCGACACGCTGATGAACGGGAGGGTGCCCCTGCCCGAGAAGGCCTTGTCTGAGGGCTACGCGCGGCTGCGCTACCGGGACACCTCCCTGCTCATCTGGCAGCAGCAGCAGCAGAAACTGGAATCGGCTCCTCCCAACACGTACCTGAGCCGGAGCCGGAGCATGTGGTACTCGCAGTACGGCAATGAGGCCATCCTGGTGCGGGACAAAAACAAGCTGGACGTCTCCAGGGACACGGGGCAGTCCAAGTTCTGTGCCATTATGTGATTTCCGTGGCTTTGCGTTGGGAGCCCCCGCGCGTGGAGAGGAACCAGACTTTGCGCTGAGCCGGGGGAGGAGATGGGTTTGTAACATCCTCTCTCAGAGGTGCTGCTGAAGCAGCGTGTGCAGGATAGGCCGGACAGGCTGGCTGGATTTTCTGTTTGTTTTTGCTGTTGATAGACTCCTGTTTTGCATGTCATTGTGTGTGTGCAACAAAACCAGCCTCACTTGGGAGCTCACGAGCCTGTTGCTGCCCGGCATCTTGGCAGGGTCTATGCTGGACCATGTGTCGCTTGTAAGTGGCTCGTGTACCCTGAGAAACACCTGCTGTCATTTGGGCCTGTCCCCAGCCAGCATTCTACTGGCAAGTCCTTATTTCCAGGGCTCTGGGAATGCTGGTGGGGCAGAGGTAGGCGCAGATCCGCTTCCATCAGGGCTATGGTTTTAGGAAATCGATCTCCAAAACCACCTTGACCACTGCTTGTTTTGCTTGCCCTGCCTCCCTTTTAATTCCTAGCCCTGGAAGTGGTGTCTTACAACCAAGTAATGGAGTCATTTATTGTGGGGAGGAAGAGGGAAAGAACGTGTTGAGAATTTAATCTGAGCCTTCACAACACCTGGCAGGAAAGGTGCACTGCAAAGCCCAGGGCCCTCTCTGATCTCACGGTGTGGGATCATGGAAATAACAGGACTTCTGGAGTCAGGAGAGCTGACTCCTTTCATGCAGGTAGATCCCTGGCCCAGCTTTGGGAGCAGATCACCCAATGAACCACCTGAAAGAGAGGGACAGGCCCAGGAAAGCAAAGGAAGAAAGCTACTATAAATACACACATTTGTAAGGGACACAAGGAAAGTATTACACAGCAGTACCTACCCCTGATTCCAGTTGGAGAAGGGAAGAGTCCACTGAACTTTGCTTTCCATTCAAGTTTTGATGCATGCAGTAGCTTGGAAGGTTTAACTTCTAATTCAGGTTGGATTGTAGATTAGGTGCATGTATTTTAAAAGTAGTGTCTGGGATTGTTTCAACTAACAGAAGGATTTTAGGAGGGAAAAGCACTTCCTCTGCACTTCTTGGGCACAGAGGCTGCTTTCAGGTTGTTTCCATTACTGCTGAATCCTGACTTGCTCAAGGCAAGATCAAGCTGAGGAACTCAGCCCAGCAAGCACCTGAATCTTTGGTAAAAACAAAACTACCACTTCCAGGGGTGTAAATTATGTACCCAGGGCTCAGCATTAAAATGTAACATCGGGGTGAAGTCACAGAGTCCATTTCTGTCCTGCCTAGGACGTGTGTCTAACCCAGCAGTGCTTGGGCACAGGCTTAACTCCAGGCAAATCAGTATTTGATGTTGACTTCAGTGTGGATTATTTGCCTGCCTAAAATCAGGCACAGTCATTACTTCTATTATATTTATCTAAAACCTCCTTGGCATTTTTGAAGCACTTTTGTTAATTTATTTCAATACAGTGAAGAATCTCTTCCACCTCTCCCACGAGGGTTAAATGCTACAACACACACGTACACTCAACCTTGCTGAACTCAGTGTGCTGAGCAGAACACACCTGTTTTTAACATGAGATCGTAGAGGTTCGGTGTTCTCAGCCCTGCTCCATAGCACTGCAAACAATAGGCAGCTCATTATGTTTTAAAAGTAACTATTTCTGCATGTGTTGGTGTTTGGTATCTTAACGTGTGTGCTCATAGATTTAAACCTGCTGATGGACCTCGCTGCTTTCCTTCCCCGTGCATTGCTCTGAACACAAACAGCTCTCTTGGTCTTGTCAGGACTAGCTCTGGAAGAGAAATATGCCAGTGAATAAATGTTTTTCAACTGGGTATTCAGTGAGATTCACAAAACCAGCGAGGCTTGGCAAGCTGCCGGTGCTCCGGTGAGGTAGAGCATTGCCAGGGATGCGTGACCCACCTGGGCCTCCAGTTCCTGGCTGAGTGAACAGGTGATTATTTACACAAGCAGGCAGGAGGCTGATCCAAGAGCTCCCCTGGGAACTGCAGGTGGAAGTGACCCGGAGAGGCAGGAGAGGTGGGTTCTGGGCCTGCCCAGCAGCCCTGGGGAGCATGTGAACTCTGGGAGTTTTAAGGAACAGCACATCCCCCAAACCAGCTGTTCGTTTTCTTTTCTTATAGAAAAAGAAATCCAACGCTTATTTTCTTTTTAATTTCAGTGAGAAAGTTGGTTATTTTGGGTATAATCAGTCTCTTTGTGTTAATGTGGCTGGTAAACCAAAATTCAGTTATTTGCAGAGTGTTAATTTGGACTACACAAGACTCAAAACATAAGTGTGTGCATAAATGCTTCCAGGATCGAGGCTGGACGTAACAGTACAGGAAGAAGAGGATGAGTTGTCCTTCCATCTCTGTGAATGTGACTGTAGTTTTCCATATCTGTGTGTCATTGGTCACAGCAGGGTTGTGGTGTGGCTGCTGTGACTGAGCGTTTCTTTGAGCCAGTTGTGTGGTGTTGATGCACTTGTTTAAAACACCATTGTAGCATCTTTGATAAAGTGCATTAAAATGATTTGAATGCAGCACTGTGAGTAGCTGTTTTTTTCTCCTGCACCTCAGTTGCTCTTGGTACATGTGAGGATTACACTGTTGGTCCTCTCCATCCCCACACAGGTAGTTCCCACCTGGGAGAAGTCACCTTAGTTACTTGTGGTGCTCCAAAGCTCCCCAAGACCAACAGCCCTGAAATCTCAGCAGTGCATTCAGGGATGAGGCTCAGCCTCTGGATGTCACACTGAATCAGAGAATCAGTAAAGCTTGGAAAAGACCTCCAAGATTATTGCATCCAACCTGTGACCCATCACCACCTTGTCAACCAGACCAGAGCATCGAGTGCCACATCCAGTCATTCCTTGAACACCTCCAGGGGTGGTGACTCCACCACCTCCCTGGGCAGCCCCTTCCATGTCTTTCTTCCTTGCAGTAAAGGGCCCAGAATTTGAGGCATGACCTCCCCAGTGAACCCATCAGTACAGGTATCAGTGGGAGCTGAACCTTAACTATATTCTGCCTGTCCTCAACCTCCTCTAAATCTGCAGGAAACAGCACTGCTTGATGGACCTAGAAATAAACTCAGTAGTAAATGCCACAGAAAACATCCTCACCTGCCTCACAGCAGAGTATTTAGAGGACAGGCTGAACGAACACTTCCTTTGGGAGTATCACTGATACAACACACAATGACACTGATACACCAACAGGGAAGCGAAACAGGTTTGCTGAAACCTTGGAGATCCTGGCTCTGAAACCCAGTGAGCAGGAACGAGGTTAGAGAAAGATTAACCCTGGCTCTGTAACCCTCACCTCACACATAAACCATCAGGCACACAGTGGAGAAACCGAACAGCAAAACCAGCCTGAATCCTCGGCAGTGACTAAAATAGATCCTGGCCACCACACAGTAATGTCAAGACTCTGCTGGGATTGTGACCAGCTGCTCCAGGCCCCCCCCCTTTTCCAAGCTGTGCCTTCCAGGTCACCCTGAGCTCACAGACCTACAGGGTTGGCAGGTGGAGAGGTGAGAAAGCCCCTCTGGTTCCTTCATGTTCTGCTGGATCGAAAGAAGCCAGCATGAAACCTGGGTGAAATGTCCATCTTTCTGCTGAACTTACCTCAATCAGGTGAAATTCTCACACAATCTAAGACCCCTGCAGGCTTCTAGGAAGAGTCAAAGTCCTTCCTGGGCAGCCTTGGTACATGGAAGTTGCCAAGCGTTTCCCTCACCAACAGAAAGGTGTATTTAAAGAACCTCTACACCAGGCACTGAACTGTGATTCAGAGACCCAAATTTGCTCCATCCTCTGAAGGCAGTCAGACCCCTTAGTGTGACACTCCACTGAGAGCTAAACTTGCAAAATGAATTTCAAATTACTCCAAGACTCACAGCACAAGGATTCAGTAAATTTACATTTGTGCATGGCACTGCTCGATCAAGGTTTGCAAGTGGAGACAGTGCCACACCTGAAAAAGGAGATGAGGAAAGGGAAAAGGGGGTGGGGAGGGGAAATATGGGATCAAACTGCACACACAAAACAATTTTTCTTTTTATTATGAAAACAAAACAAATGCCCCAGGACCAGGGTCCGTGATTACCAGTAACATCAAAGATTACTTTCTAACTCTTTTTTTTTTTTTTTTTTTTAATTCTGTTGTGTTTGAGGCCAGCAATTTGCAATAAACAAGCTAAACTACTTACATTGACTCGTTTCTTTTCAGTAACTGACATTTACAGAATATACTAGAAATGGCACTAAAAAGTTTTAAGAAAAAGAGTTACGGTAAATTTGCATGCACATCATACAGAAAAGTAACAATTTTTTTTCTTTTTAAATATTAAAAAAAAACCAAAATAACAAAACAAAAATACAACAGCAAATCTTTCTGGATTAGGTTACGCCAGTATCAGGGCTGTGTTCTAAGTGGCCTGTGTCAAATCCTAGCTGGTGGTTTAATGTATTTTTAAAAATGACATTTTAAAAAGATATGCAAATACCATTTTCTTTAAAAAATGCAGCTCAAGCAAGATAATGCTGCTAGTGTGATGAATCCTAAATTTACCTTTAATGATGCAGAGCCTGCACACAGTTAGCCCTAGTGGTAACTGCTCACGGTTGACAATGAGATTTTAAAATCCAGTACTAAAAACGTTGTGTTTTTACTTTGTCATGCCCCGATCCCTTTCCCCCCCCAGCTCCAACCCCAACTTTAAAAAACATCATTCCTTTCAAAACAAGGAAAATAAAAATTAAGAACTGGTCTAAAAGTCCCCGAAACAGAGAAAGAACTAGATTAGGTAACTGCAGTCTGCTTCTACCACACAGAGAACATGGAAAGAGACCTCAGGGGGTGACTAAGCCGGATATTTACACACACACGTGGGGGGTGTGTGCGTGTGTGAGGGGGGCGTCACACACAGTCCCGAAACATCAGTTCTACAGTTACAAACCCTGTCGGTAGGAAAGGTTAAAACCACATCAATACAAAATTGAAATGATTCTGTATAGACAACATTTGGTTAGCAGAGAGAACTGTTGCAGCCAACAGGTTCCTTCGGTCGATGGATCAGGGCCTGAGCCCACGGGATGCAGGTGTCCCTCTGGTCCCAGTGAGCCACGAGACAGGCTGAGTTTACAATCAGAGAAAAGTTTAACAAAGTTTTTAAAGGTGCAGTAATGCTGGTTGATTGGACAAAGGTCTGGTCAGATATTTTGTCAAAACAGGAATTCGTCAGAAAAAGCAGTTTCAATAAAACTCTTTGTGTGTATGCATACATATGAAATCATACTGATTTCAGTGAAGTTTCCCCTGGAAAACAAAGTTAAACTTTGTTCATTCAAGAAAAATTCTACCATAAAATTTTTTTTTTTCTTTTTTTTTTTTATTCTTAAGTTTAAAAATGTTATTTTGAACGTTCTGTGCTGGATCATTTTAAAGTTATTACGTGACATCCGTACTGACATGTCATGCAATACAAACTGAGTTAAATAAATGCTCTATTGTTTCAGTTCCCAACTCATTAAGGGCTGCTGCTACTTACTATGGACTGGAAACATCTCTTCTTTCCTGGAGACACTTGGGAGGTACAAGAGGCACCACTACGGACATGGTGGGGGATAATGAGCACTATAAACAATATGAGAATGGAGAAAAGTGTAAGAACAACATTTGGAAACGAGGAGACCTCGACTTCTTTCCTGCAAAGAAGGTCATGCCAAAATGGATTCCTCCTGTGAGCTGCCATTTTGCAGGGAACGCCTCACTTTCCATGGAAACAGTTTCCCACTAAGTGGCAGCCCAAGTTGCAGCTGGTAGATCAAAGATATGCAGGTAGCTCTCTTCATGCTCCGGGGTGGGTTTGGCAGGTCGTTCTCCTTGAAAATCCCCAAGCTGGGATGGTTTGCCAGCTACAAGAGGGATCCTCCTCCAGCCCTGCAGCCAGCCTCGAGCCAGGACCCTTCCCATCACTCCACAAGTGGTTCCCAACCCTTCGGCCTCAACCTTTCCGCTGATTCTGGTGGAACAGACCTGCGGATCCCAGAGGAATGTCTGTGCCCTTGCCGTGCTCCAGGGGGGTTGTCCTTGATGTCAGAAGATGATGGGATGCTGCAGAGCCACGTCCCCAGGCAGTGATGCTGGTGAGATGCTCTTGCCTCCAAGCACCAGCCCCGGTTTGTTCTCCACAAGGGAGCGGCCACCACATAGCACAGCTCAGGTTAATGCACGCAGGAAAAGGTTCCAAGCAGGGAAAACCAGGAGCTTGTTTATCCAAGTTGTCATGGTAGTGAATTGGTTGCAATTAGTTCAACTAAAACACTTGCTGGTTTTGATAATGCAAGTTGCAGAGAAGAGGAGAAACACAGATGAAACCCAACCCCGTCAGAAATGAACCCAAGCTCTTAATTAGATGAATATTACATTTCCCCGTAGTAAATTCTGAAAATATATTACTGAGGATCTGCCTGGGGGGAAAATTTTTCAAGGGTAGGATTTAAAAAAAAAATAAAATACAGGAACTAAAATAACCCCACTGTTAACGGAAAAGAAAAATAATTAATTTCAGTAAGAATCAGAACATTGTCCTTTCATATGCTGTGGGAAACCATCTGAAAGGCTTGAGAGCCTCCTGCCCACTGTGGTCACCACCAGATTTTGAAAGGCAGATGGCCAAGGCCCAGCTAATCAAATCCTGGTTGATGGGGCAGTAAGTGACTGGTGGATGCAGTTGGAAATGCAAACCATGGAATGCTAAGAACAGGCTGGCCCTGTGCTTCCCAACTTCCCAGCACAGGGACATCACCCAGATCCCACATTTGCACCATGGGGCCTCTGGCAAACCCCTGAGAGACCACAGGAAGGTGAATTTTAGGGCTATCCCACATTAGAGAGGCAGCTTTAGGGGCTGGTGCTGGTGAAGGAAAGGCATAACGTTCTGTTAAAACTGTGTATTTTTGCTTTACAACAAAAAGAATTTACAATAAACTTCTATCCCTCAGATTACAAATTTTATATAATTATAGAACTGGTGTTTTCCTGAAGTTGGATTAGAAAAGGATAAAACCCCCACTGTTCTCCAAAAAAAAAAAAAAAAAAAAAAAGGGGGGGGGGGGGAGAAAAAGACCACTGGAAATATTACTGAGAAAAATCAAGAAATTGTATCTGACTGTACGTCTCCAAAATCTGTACAAAACAGGAAAAAAGGAGGCTGGGGTGAAAAGAAAGAAAAAAAAAATCTAAAAATGAACACACCAACTGTGACAGAGCACCAGACACGTGACAGATTGGACTGTAGCACCTGTAGGTATGAAGTCCAAGGTATATAAATAAAGTTGCAGACTTTTATTTGCTTCCTTGTTGTTAAGTTTTTTTTGTTTGTTTTTAAAATCTGGTTGCAACCTCACTAAAAGTCTGCGTGTCTGCCGGCCTGCAGAGATGCAGCTTTGCTTTTGTTAGGTTTTATTACATCTTAAATGACCAATGGTATTTTAATAAATAAAGTCACGGTATATACATGAAATTGGGGACACCGAAAACAGAGCGTTTTGCAGCAGTGCAGGTCAAAACATTAGGCTGGATTCACAAAAAACATATAGCAAGCCTTAAAAAACTGGCTCTTTTCTTCCTTTTCTCCCTCCCCTCTTTTTTTCTTTTCAGCGAGGTAAAGCATTTCAGCGCCTGCAAACCTGCACCACAGAGAAGCAGCATTCCCTTTGTGGGAGCTCACTACTGAAACAATAAGGAGAAGGGGGAAAAAGCAAACTCAAGTAGAAAAACCCAAACCCACACAAAATCCCTCTCCACTTCCCCTGCCAGCTCAGCCTCAGCTGGAGCTCAAGTGCTGCTTTATTTTAAGCCCAGACTGATATGCTTGTCATGGAGAAAATCCCTAAGCTTGTGTCCAGTAACAAGCACATGACTTGTCTTGGTCACTGCAGGATCACTCCAAGGTCCAGCTGACAACTTCCAGCCAAAACCTGTTTCCAGTTCAATGAAAACTTTCATAGAGAGCATCCATTTCCTGGAAATTATCTATTTCACGTTAAAAATAGCACTGCCAAGAGACTTGAGTGTCCCTCGCTCCCTTCTTTCAATGAATTCCCAGGAAAAACAAAAACTTCTGAGTGGAAAACCAAGAAATGCAACCACTTATATTGCTCGTGTGCTTAAAAGTTAAATTCATGCTTAAATACCTTCCTGAACAGGTGCCTATGCCTCTACCAAGATTAAGAAAAAAAAAAAAGCATGTTAGCAGTCCACAGTACATGAGAATTTTTTTGGATTTTTTTTTTGTTTTTATGTAAAAAGATGATAGCATCTGACATTTTCATCACACTGTAGACTTCGAGGTTAAGAATACTAGTGCTAATAACAAATACACCAACTAGTTCAAAAGCTAACATCTTTCAGATACAGTACCATTTTACAGAAATTCCTTTAAAAAAAGATGTTTGTTTCTTTTTTACCTTGTGTGAGCCAGGCAGGCTTATTAAAAGAGAACATTCTGGGGAGAGGGAAGGGATGGGAGGGAAATGTACTACAAACCTTGCAGAATTTTTCTATTAGTCTCCTGCTAAGAGCTCAAAGTACTTCCATTTTCAACAAATTTTCTTCAGATAAATGTATTTTAGAGACTTTATGCAAAGGGAACTATTTGTCATAAAGTCTAAGTCACACACACACGCAAAGATCTTTGACCTATTAAAAGAGAGCCCTCCCTCCCCACCAAAGAAAAAAAAAAAAAAAGAATGGAAGATACCTTTTTATAACACTGAATTAAAAAATAAAATTAAAAAAAAGTCAGAGAAAGAGAGAGAGGGGATAAAACCTGACCACCGTGGGAGGAGAGCAGTACGTTAAGGAGGGGAAGGAACACTGCAGAGCATCGGGGAGGGGGCTGTCCGTTTGTTTTGTGTCCCAGTGTCCGTAACTCATTCCGAATCGCTGCTGTCCGAGCTGGAGCCGCTGGAGCTGCTGCTCCCAGACTCGGAGGAGCTGCTGCTGCTGAGCCGGGAGGGGCCTCCGGAGGGAGTGGAGCCGGATTTCTCTGCGGGGAAGAAGGGGGCGATGTGGTTACTCGCAAGGAACTGAAATAGAGAAGGTTTGCCCGCAGCCTTCATCCTCCACGGCTCTGTTCCCAGTTTTCCCTGGGCAGCTCACTTAACAGCAGCCTCTGCTTGCTGCCACAAGCATGTCCTGTCAGTGGATGACAAGGTTCCTCAGGCTGCAGGTGACCATGGAAGTTTGGGATCCACACAGGAGCTCTACAGGAGGGCAATGTCCCCCACAGCCCTACAGGTTCAGGTGAGACAGCACAGAGCACCTGGAGCTGTGCCTGCAGCCTCTGTCCTTCAGTGCAACTCTGAGCACAGGAGAAACCCTCTCCTGATCTGTGCAAAGCTACAAACAGCTTTGTTTGCACCAGAGGAACCTTCTGTAGCATCCTTCTCTATTGAACTACGTGGGGCTTGGGCTTTTTTTAAAGGAAAAATCATGTGTTAGATGCTCTGTGGTACTGGTCTGTAGGCACAGGAGAAATTGCCTCCAAGACACCTCTCATTTACTATCCAACAGTTTCTACCTGGACAGGGACCAAAGCAGACCCCACATAGTAGCTCAGTGCCCTGCAGTGCCCCCTGACCAACTGGGGTACCTGTCACAGAGACAAACCCAAGGCTACAAGAAGGCAGAGGTTTTTGTCTCTGTGAGTCTGTGTACACAAACAATTTTTAGGGCTCTGTTTTCACAGTAAAACCAAAGCCATTACCTTTCTTTGCAGGCTTCTTATTGTTGTTTAGCTGCCCACTGACGTCCTGTAACCGTTTTTCTAGTTCTTTCTTCTTTTCCTGAGCTAACTCTTCTTTTGACTTCGCTGCTTGCTTCTTCCCACCTGCAGCTGTGGAGGAGGAACACACACAGTTTCTGAAGCTGCATGGATGCAGGGGAAAAGAGTGGACATCACTATTTTACAGGGCATGTAAATCTGTGTGAACACATTGCAGTGACACTGCTAAGATCAAGTGATCACACAGCAACTACACATCCCAGATAAAAGACAACACATGAAGTTGTCCAACTCATCCAGTCACCACCATCCTCTAACATGCATTTTTTTTTAATTTTTTTTTTCTTTAAGAGAGATCTTCTGGAAAGTATTTTAGAAGATAGAAATATCCATGTAATGACTCTTGTCATTACAGGTTACTTACCAGCCAGTTATATGGTCAATAATTACACATTTGTAATTACAGAATTGTTACATGGGTTTTCTGCCCTGTAAAATAAAGTGTCCCATTAAAGGCTGTCAGGAGTAAAGCATCTGCCATTCAAACTTCCGGTACCTCATGCAAGAATCTACTGTGGTTTATGTTGCTCTAAATATAAAACAAAACAAACAAGGACAAATTAAAAACCAACTGAGGCAAAAAGAGGCTGGCAGACAACAGGAATGTAGCTGCATCGGGATGGAAATGGTGAGAAGTACCAGCAGTACAGCAGAGGAAATACTCCTCCAAAAAAAGGAGTAATTCAACACAGGTGTTGGCCAGGATCAGAAACACAGGGGCCAGATATTTTGCCTGATCCAGCAAGGAAATACCTATGTTTCTGTGCACTACTTTTAAGCAATGATTTATAAAGAAAGAAATCTGGAAAACACAGTCCTAAGAGGGTGCAACCCTGAACACTCATCTCAATAGTCCAGCTGGGGTCAGGCATGCCAGGTTTACAGGGTGGACATCTGAAGTTATCTGTGTTACTCTGTGTTTTGGTTCCAAAACTAAAGGATGCTTCTTGTTCCTAATCACTATGGAAAATCCTTTCCTGAGCTCTTCCAATAGTGAAGGATTTGGAGGGGGAAAAAATCAATTAAAAAAAGCAAAAAGAAGGGTCAAAGTCTGCAATTTGCTCACGTGAAAATCCTGTGGGGAAGAAATGGAGCTGCTCTGCAAGAGTGGGGAGTGGCTTTTGTGTCATGGCCTTAAGAGCACAATTCCCTCTTAACCAACAGAGCCAGGACCACTTCAGGTAAGTGATCCCACTGCTGTTTAGCTGGAGGTAAACCCTCAAGGGGCTATAACAATTCACTTTGTGGAAAAGGCACAGAGACAGGTCTGTCCCTCACTGAACTACACACTCAGCAGCACATGAAAACTAACCCTGTGATCTGAGAGACTGAGGGCAATGTGGTAATCAGACCACGTAGGAAGAACTGTTTTGGGGTGAATATACAACTCAGACACTTACAACCAGAGTCCACATGTTGCCCAGGTAACTTTGTGCAAGTTATTTATTCCCTTGGTGGTTTGGATCCCAACCATGCTTTTTATTTCCTTTCTAATTAGATGCTAAACTATTCAGGATGAGAAACTGATCCTTCCAGATGTGTACACATAACACCTAACACAATGAGACTGAAACCTTTACAGTGCCTTCCAGAGTCTGGATAAGTAATAAAGGCATCACACACATATTGCAGAGGAACACAATAGCTCTCCAGGTCTCTGCAGCACAACATCATGGGAAGAAAGAACAGAAAAAACCCAGAAAGTTTCTGTACATTTTCTTGGGAGAAAAGAATCTCTAAAAATCCCTGTCATCACATACCCAGCAGATGGGTAAGAGAATCTCAACACACACGCCCTGACTCCAAAGCTGAGCCCAAGAGCCGGTGGGGGGGACACGTGCCCCGGGAGGTAACTTACAAAACGGTTTCCTCTGTTTTTTCTGTAAACAAGATTTCACGTATCTCTCCAGTTCTCGTAAAGTTGTGGGCTTCAGCGTTTCAAAATCTATTTCTATCTCGTCGGGATTGGAGTCTCTGAGGGAAGGTTCCCGTGACTGGATGATGTGCACCACCCTGCCGAGCTTCTCCCCGGGCAGGCGGTTGATGTCCAGGCTGAGCTGTCGTTTCTCATCATAGGTCATGGGCAGACCTTCCTCCTCCTCATCCGAGTCGTAGGTTGCAGATGCCTGTTTGCCTCCTTTCTTGGGCTGCCTGGGGAGGTTGTCAAGCATGAAAACATCCATGGGTACATAGAAGCAATGAATTCTTTTTTTTTTTTTTTCCTAACTCCCTTGTAACAAACATCCCAACGCCCTTGGCTTTGAACCTCTTGTCAGACGGCTCGAACAGCACCACAACTGCTGAAAAAGCTTGGCAATCTGAGATCAGCTGTTTTAGCCCTGTGAAGCGTGACAACAAGCCCCAGTAGCAGCAGGGGGGCAGCAATGAAGTGGCACGTTCTTGGTGGCTGCACAAAAGGCAAAACCCAAAACCTTATCTGAGAGCGATCAGGCAGGGATTCTAAGGGTTGGACAGTGAAAACATCATAGTTCCACTGCCAGCTCCAACTTAAAGACTCCCTGGAGTTGTCTGGGAATGGGGACACTATTCAACAGCAAATTAACTGCTCTGACAACCGAGCTTCCCCAGGAATTAATTAAGAACAGGGCTGGGAGCTCTTTGCTCTCCCCTCGAGGCACCTTGCGGAAGGCAGGCTCTCACCTGTTTGCTGTGGTTGTGCTGTTTGCTTTCTTAGCTGGGGCTTTCTTCTGTTGGGTTTGTTTTGGTGGCTGAGCCACCTTGGGCTTCTTCTCCTCCTCGGTTTTTACTTTGTGCTTTTCTTTCTCCTTCTCTTTATCTTTCTTTTTCTTCTCTTTTTCCTTCTTCTCTTTTTTTTTCTTTGGTTTGTTCACTGGCGCTTGTGACAGGGCAGCCAACTGCTCGTGGACGGCCTTCAGCTGGGGGAGAGCAGGGAAAAACTGATCAGGCAGGAGAGCTGATGCCTCCACTACCTTTCATCTACATCCCAAGGTGTAAGTATATCCCCAAGTCAGCGATCAAGCAGCTCATACTCTGGGATCCCAGAAGGAAGCGCAGAGCATCAGCACTGGGAGAAAATTACCACTACATCCAGCACACAGTTATTGCATAACTGAGTGTTTTCCCCTTTTAGCTGGGAGAAAAAGGGAGTGTTTTCCTACAACCCAGTCTGGATGGGATTTTCAAGAACAAAATCAACCCCTTTCCTCCTGCTGTGCCCTTTCCACTGCCCTGACACACAGCTCAGTTGTTGCAGTACCTGCTCCTGGAGCTCCGCCAGCCGAGTCGCTCGCTCCTCCTCAGAGTCAGAGCTGTCCGAGTCAGAAGAGCTCTCCTCACTGCTGTGACTGCTCTCTGTGCTTTTGCTCACCACTGGTGCCGTTGGGGGAGGTGGAGGGGGGGCCTCTGCAGGCTCGTCGGGCATTTTTGCGAACCTCATCTCAAAGACATCCTGCAAAAAGGAGGAAAACCGGTGACTAAAGGAGCCTCAGCCCCAAACAGCTCACTCTGGCCTTTTAAACACATCAGGGTCAGGGTTTTATTGCACTACACGAGGTCCTGCACAAGTAAATAATAATATACAGAAGGTGTATGGCCATCTGTAAGGCCAAGAAAATCCTCCCATTACTTTGAGAGCAAAGACTATAATTTTTTAGGAGTGGAAAGTGGCACTTAGGCCACGCCACGGGAAGAGCACAAGGCTCTTTCCAAGGGCTGGAGAAATCACCAGCTCTCCCAAGAGCAGATCCCCACCTGGATCTCTGAACTGACACCCTGTAGCTGAACTACAGGCGCTCTGGAAGACGCGTTTACCAACACCTTTACCTGGAGCTTCCGGGCCATCGCTACCACCTCGTGGTCTGGAGGATTGTACTTGTAACAATTAGAGAACATTAACCGAATATCTGCTGCGAAACCTTGGGCGTCCTGGTATTCCCGACTGTCCATTTTCTTCTGCAAACAAAGAAGCCAAAGGGAAAAGGGGGAGAAAGAGCCATGAGCAAAAGGGCATTTGTAGCGGCTGCGTGGGGGACACGTGAGCCTCGGAGACAGAGCAGCCTGAAAAGTCCCATTTGTCTAAGAGAAGGGAAGTTTGGGTTGGGTTATTGGTTCCTAAAAAAAAAAACATTTGGAGTTTCTGCTTTATAAAACAAGCAAACAAACACCAGGAAACCAAAGAAGTTGATAACGCTCCGTAACAGTTTGAACACTAAGATTCTAAATTTGGGTTGTTTTCTAAGTAGTAAAATACAAATCTGTCAGGGTCCACATTCTAATAGAAAACATTTAGAGAAAGGGTTTGCTGGATCAGAAACCAATACAAACAAGGATAATGGATATAAAGGGCAAGAGTCAACAAGCAAGTCACAATTACAGGAGTACCTTCAGTGTGTATTTCTGTGTGCTGCTTGGGTATTCTTGCCCTGTAAATCTGAAAGGGCAGAAAAGATGAAAATCTGACTTCCTGCTAACACAGGGCAGGAAGATTGCTTGGCAATTCCTACAGCAAAATAGGCATTTACAGTTAAACTACACCACCTATTTCTGATTTAAAAGTCCAACTGATACAGAATTACCCCTTTATGAACCTACTCATAATGTTATTTCCTAATGTAGTGAGAATAAGTATCAGGAGCTAAATATTTGCACCTTGTTCCTTTCTCTTGTTTCTCAGCTCTCATTTCTGTCCACTTCTCTTACTGTTTGGGATTGAATGACATGGGTTTAGAGAACAGTTTATAGCATTCCTAGCACTTAATTGATTTTATGCATATATTACTACTATGTATAAAACCTTAGCTCCAATTACTCCTGCTGAAAAGAAAGAGAAACTAACACTAGATTTCATTTGCATTTAAAAGACCTGGGTTTAAAGAAATTCTCCATTTGCCAAGTGCATACAGGCCTCCCTTTTGTATGTCCTGTGCACCTGTATCCCCAGCGAAGGGAAGGGGCTGCAGACATGATGGGGACAGACATTCCCCATCCCAGCAGAAATCTGGGATGTTCAGGGTCTGTCACCCACCCCAAGCACAAGCAAAATTCCCACTTACTCAATGGAAGCTACAGAAATTCCACATCTACATGAGAGACCTTGTAACAATCTGGAAACACTGCAACGGCTCCCAGAACTGTTTCTGTTGGGAATAGGGCAGAGTTTCACCTCCAGCAATGCAGATTCAGAGGGACCTGCTGCAGGGTGGTGACACTCCTCCCCGCTGTGCTGCTGCCAGACATCTGTCAAAATTTTGTCAGGAGAACTCATTCTCTTGGTGAATAAACCAGGAGACAGCCTGGGAGCCACAGCACAAAGGCAGAAAGGGAAATAGGTTTGTGGTGTTCCCGCCTGAAAAGCCTCTCGAGCCAATTCCAAAGCAAAACATATGTTCAAGCAAAAGGGCTTGTTTATTTTAAAATACATCTTACTGCAAGAAAGGCCTTTCTATATTTGTTTGGCATATTCAGTGCCTGATTACTGCCTATGAAATACATTCCAGTGTCTGAGGCTTTGCTTTTCATCCAAACTCAACACTTTTCTAAGCCCAACAGTTTTAATCTGCGGATTTTTGTTTTGTTTTCCTGTAAAGAATAATTAGCTTAACAAAAGCAATAAAGGCACTTTAAAATTGTATCTCAAAGATATTTCAGCCCACCAAATACACTTTGAGATATCCAGCTGCTTTAAAAAAAGTGATTACATTTACAATTGCAAATCAGGAGCCACAGACAAGCAGGACTGACAGAGCTACAGGCAGGCCAGCTCAGCCATTCTCTGTCCCACACAGTATCTACCCACAACAATCTCATTCCTCCCTCAACAACCAATTGTTTAATACTTTTTAATATTCATAAGCTTTTTTTAATATTTACTTCCTAATGTCTAATGTGTCTCTTGCTCTAAGGTAAGCCTTGTCCAGCCCCAGAGTGTGCAAAGAACATCTCCTCACCTTCAAGACCCTGAACTTATCTGTTCTGAAACTACAGCAACTCACTGCAAGAAAATTAACCAGTGAGCACAGTTAGATCCCTGGAGGTAGTGCTTTACTACAAGTATAAATCCTCTTGCACAGCAAGGACTGTTCACCACTGAGTAAACCAAAGGCAGAGACATCCACATCGCTGCTGCTGTGACCTGGCAGCCAGAGGATGGAGCAGAAGAGGTGCTCCAGGTTCCTCCAAGCTCCATCGTGGGCACAGCACCTGCTTCCCAGTGCCAAAGCTTCCCAGCACCACAGACGGGACATGGACATTCTGCAACTGGGCCCTGCCTGCCTGGGGACAGGGCAGCAGCACAGCTACAGCTTCAGTGCAAGCACTTCCCTCATTACAGGGAATTTCCTCTCCTTCTTCAAGCAGTTCTGCTCTTTCCCTCTCTGTGATGGCCATCAAAGAATTGAGGTGGAGATGAGCTCATGGATCCTATCCCTTCAGCTGTTCTCACTCTGTCCAAGCTCCAGCACATCCCTCTGCTCCTGGCTGCAACAAGCTCAGCTACAGCCTCTTCCACCTCACCTGCCACCGGCACAGTCATGACAGCCAAGCCGCCTCCTCCACCACACACAGAGAAAACAACCTCCAAATCCTCCAGAATTCACCTCTGCTGCACGCACAGCCTGGGAAAAAAAAGTGCTCCTGGACATGAAGGATATTCTCCAAGGAAAATCAAACCTCACATGACCAGAGAACTGAGGTGACAAGATGTATTATAGCTGCAGCAATGCTTGTGTTTTACTTTCTCACATAATTCCTTCCAGATTAGTTTGAAGGCCGTTAGTTGTGCTGCTTTATCACAGCCATTGTCACTTGTGCAGAATTAAATCTAAAGCCTTTCAGAGCCACGGAGAAAGTCCCTGACACTGGAAAATTACACTGCCTGTAAATGGCAGGTTTCTGTTCCACACAGTTAACGTATTAGGGACTGCATCTCAGAGAAGTCACACTGTGATCTACAGGCCAAGAGCAATGATAATAAAACACTCCATAAAAAAACAATACCAGACAGCACTTCAAACAAGTTTATTTAAGAGAAATACTACCACCTGGAAAGACAAACCCAGAGTCTTTATGTATAAAAGACTCCACTGGGTCTCTCATTAACCTGTCTCCAGTTTTCTGCCCTACACTAGTCAGGCACAGAGGGAGACTATCACCTGCACTTGCAGATAAAGGATAAAGCTGTACTATTTTAAAAGAATGAAGTCAGGACTACGAAGAGATTTAAGTCTGAAGAAGTCACCAAGAAATCACAGCTCTGCACCTGCATTTTGCAGAATACAGCACAGAAGTCACCTAAGCCCACACAGACGTAGCAGCCTTGAGGGACACGGGATTTCACTCTCTCCATCTCTAATCTTACTGCATTCACCTGGGACTCAGTCTAGCAGGCTGCAGGTGTCTCTGGAGACCCACAGCATCCCTAGGAAGTCAAGCTGTTGTAAGAACCCCTGCAGCATCATGGCTGAATGGCAGGGCACATCTGAGCATGACACAGTGGTTCCAGATACCACCGAGGATTTACCAAGGAACACAAAAGGAATCATGAACACAGCTGCCCTCCTGCCACCTGGGCACTCAGACAATCCCAGGCATTGTCTCACTGGCAGCAAAACCCTTCTGGCACACTGGTGAAAGCCAGCAGCAACAACTTAACCTCAATCAACACAGATTCCAATGGCTAGCTCACAAACAGAAGATGAAAACTAGAAACATATGGCTTCGCTACATGAATATGTAGGAAGGATTCAGAAAATCTCCCAGTCTACTGGGAAGAATACCTTGAATGTAGAACCACACTAAGCTAAACTCTTAAAGAGTCAAGCATGAACCCTGTGCAACCATCATGTTATTCCTCCCCTCCCCGAGTACCAGATCCTCACATCCTGGCTGGAATTGCTCAGTGTAAGCCTATCTGGACCACACATTGTGCCAACAAGTAGGTAGGCAGCAGTTTCTGGAAATGGGATACTATCAATTGAATCCTATGAAACACAGCACCTCTTCTTCTCAGAGTGCAACACAACCCCAAGGACGCCAGTTAAATAGCTGGACTATCCACAAAGAGGAGAAGATGCCATCTTTGTTTTGCATACATCACTTGCTTTGCAAGGCAGAAACAAAAAGTTGCCCCAGGTTATAGGGAAAAAAAAGAGAAGGGAAGGAAACAAAATATAAAAATATCCATCTGATATCCAAACAAGTTCAGTTTCCACCCTCATCCCTTCCCCCCCCTCCCCCAGAAGGAGCCAGTCCTCTGCAACCAGAGGGCTGTGACACCCTGCAAAAGAGGTGGTAAATGTGGACGTACTTTCACAGTACTGAGATCCATGGGGTGTTTGATAATATCATGATAGTCATGTAATTCCAAGGCCTCTGCATCAACGGGCTTGTAAAAGGGCCATGCATAGGCTGCGTGTTTCTTGGAGAGCATCTCCTTGAGGATGCTGTCACAGTACTTGAGGTGCTCAGAGAGTTTGCCCTTCTTCCCTGCGTGCTGGGGGACCTCTCCGTCTTCCAGGTCCTTCTTTGGTGGTTTGATGGGCCGGCCGCCGCTCTCCCGCCGCGCGATGATTTTGGCCTGTTTGGGGTCCGAGAGGGGCGTGGGGGACTCGCTCCGGCTGGCAGTGATGGCAGAGGTGGTGGGGGTGGTCGTGTCTGCTTTCCGCTTCACTCCCTTTTTCTGAAACAGCAGATGGACAGGCTCCATGAGCTCTCAGGCCAGCAGGAAACCCGGAGCGGCCCTGCCTTGTTTTTGCCTGTCCTCTCACAGAAATCACGGTTACTCCACCGGGGTAAAAACGGGACTGGTGAGCGGAGGCTTCAACGCGCAACTCGTGACCACGACACGATGTATTGCTGCACATCACCTGAGCCACGGTAACCAACCACTTGCACGTCTCCAACCCAACCCCAGCCACGATGCAAAACGCTGTTAGCTCTACGTATTTCACCGAGATTCAAGCCAAGGACTCTTACCTCGTGTTTGCCAAGGGAAAGGAGCGCGCCCGGTCGATTACTGCAGCTCAGCTGATGCATCGGGACTTAGCAAGTGTCAGTAACTTAACCACATGTCTGAGTCCCCAGTGGCAGGATCAGGCTACAAGTTCTGAACCAAAGCATATTAATCACCAAAGACCCACGAGCCCTCACTCCCCTGTATTTAGTGGGTGTGCTAAGGAAGATTTTGCCTTAAGCAAATAAACCCTCGCACATAAATTCAAGCTGAGACTGTCCAGTCAGCTCTCTTGTGCTCCTATGAAGGATTTATTTCTCTGGAGAGGGAGAAAGGGAGGAAAAAGTTCCTTAGAGAAATCTAAGGGAAATCTTAAGTAAATCCCAAGCAGAATTAATTTTGCAGTGTGTATTTGGTAAACTCACTCCTCGTTTCATCCTGGAGTTTTAAAATTAAATTGATTCTCAGAAACAAGTTCTTTGGACAGAAACTGAAGTATGAGACAGGTTTCTGAGGAGGACAGCTCAGCTGCAAAATCTGACTTATAATTTCTCTAGTAATTCCCAAAATATAGGGTTAAATAAGCAAAAAAAAAATCAGTGGTTTTGCTGGTCCAAGCAACCTCACCAGTACTGTTGCAGTTCCTTCCCCAGTTTAGAAAAAAACCCCACCAGCTTTCTCTGAGCTATGCTTTCATCATTTTTAAAGCAATACAGAGCTTGCTAAGAAAATTCCAATTATCTAGAGCAACGTTTTCATTTACCCATAAATTAACATAATAAATGGCAAAACACCAATGACAGCTCCCAAAAGATTACTCAGTGGGGAAGACAGAACTAAGGCACCCAAAACCTGCAGGCAACATCAGTCTCCTCCAACTGGAGTGACAGGCTTGTCTTGAAATGGTTTAAAGCAGAGAGGAACATTCCTAGTGCTGGAGCCCGAAAACCTTAAAGGAACAGTCCCAGTAAAGTCAGGGGCTCAGTTACAGAGGGAAGAGATGCTTTTAGGGCAAAATGGGGGGAACCTCCAACCACCTTCTGGTTCCTGGAGCACCAGCACTGGGGAAGGCTCCGGTCAAAGGAGAGCTTGGAACTCGGTTGGGGCAATCACAGTTTGACATCACCTCGCCTGGGGTGCGCTAAAACTGCCAAAACTCTTCTGAACCCCCTAAAACTCAACGGTGACCGCTCGCCTGAGCTCACCCCAAAGGCACAACAGCATCCAGAGAGGCAGAGTCACACGTGAAGAGAAGGAACGCACATAACTGGCAGCGAGGGGATGGAACCCGAGCGCTGCTCAGCCACGCTGCCCTCCGAAGAAGAGCGAGGGGCTGGGCTCTCCATTTACCTTGACGACCGGTGGCGTGGGAGGCACCACGGGCATGATTGGAGCGGCAGGAGGAGGGGGAGCGGCGGCGGGAGGGGCAGTGACGGGCGGGACGTTCGCGGTGATGGTTGGCACGGGGGTGGCAGCAATGACGGGCGTCTGGGACACGGCGGGAGGGACGCTCTGGAACGGCGCCGGCGGGGACACGGAAGACACGGCCACGGCTTGCTGGGCTCCTTCAGAGGACAGAGAGAAATCTCACTGCGGTGAACTGGGGGTTGCAGGTGCTGACAGGACAGCGGGTACACAGGGAAACACCATGGGGCTCTCGGGGATGTCCTGTGCAGGGTTAGGAGTTGGACTCAATGATCCCTTCCAACTCAGCACACTCTGTGTGGTGCCGCTGGACTGTGCACTCATGGGCTTGGCAAAGGGCACAAAGGACACTGATTTGCCTGGTGCTGTTACCCAGGGCACAACAAAAAATGAGAAATTTCTGACCCACGTCAATGTACCATGAGCCACACGCAAGTAAAATACTTCCAGCTTTGCCCATGGGGTGTGTGTTGCCCTGGGACAGTCCTCACCCCTCTCATGCCCTCACAGCTACACTGAATCCATCAAAACATCAGGAAGTCAAGGAGGTGGAGCAGAGGGAGTGGTTCATACTATGCAAATGATAACCACCACTCCCCTAAGCCACCTAAACACCCAAGAGTCCAAAGCACTTCAGCTTTGCCACAAGTACACGTGGTGTGATTCTCAGGACTTCCCTGTGCAGGGACAGGAGCTGGAGTCTTGTGAGTCCCTTAAAACTCAGGATATTCCATGATTCTGTGATTCTGTGTAAAGCTTAAGTCTCCTAATAGCCTGAATGTCCCTGATGCTACACCTGCACTGTTAAAAAACTGCTTACCAGTGTAACGTTAAAGGGGACAAACCTAGTAATTAATAACCAAAGTAGCAAACTTCTCTGTGTTTTAGAGCAGCTTTTATCAAGGGATGTTGAAAAGACACATCATCACAAATTTCTCTGAGCTTGGATAAAGTTATAGATCCATTTAGCACATGAGATGTGGGAAAACAGAGGAACAGTTGACTTTCCCAGAGAGACAATCAGACCTTGTTTAGAGAAAGAAAAAACTGCAACACAAGCTCCTTTATGAACTTTTTTACCATTCTTAGGCATTTTAGTCCTAAATCCATTTAAAATCAGCTCTAGGTAAGCTGAACTAAACTTAGTTTCCCACTGACACGTAAATGGTCTGCACAGCCCTCTGCAATAGCTTAATAAATCCCTTCTGTGGATCAGACTTCAATTCTATGATATTGCAACTGCGTGTGCAAAAGAAAAGCGTTTATACAGGGTTTAGGGGAGGGGCAAGATTTGAGTCCAAGCCTTTGCTGTGTCAGATTTCTGCCAAGAAACCAGGGTGAGCTGCACAAACCCAAATATGTACAGGCCTTCTATGCCACAGTCTGGCATGTCTGACTACCTTGTCTTTTCTTGCCCACCCCTCCTGTCCCTGGATGGGTCAATACCTGCACTCTGGGTGCCCGCTGACGGCTTGCGACCTTTGCCTTTAGGAACCGGGGGTAGTAACTCCACTTCCTCCTGAGGCATCTGGGCAACCTTCTGCAGAAATATCTTCTCCAGGGCTTGGGCCATGAGGACAATGTCGTCTGTGGGCTGCAGAAAGAAGAATACGAGCCCATGCTGTACCACATTTGAAGCAGAGAGGTTCAAGAGCAGGCTTTGAAAAACCCTGATGACGCTGCTCTTCAAATAAATTATGGCACTCAAACTCTTAGAACAAACAGATTAGCTCTTCCCCCTCCTTGCATGCCTCTTCTCATCCCTCCTGCTCTTCTATTCTGCTCTAGCATGCAATAATTACAGCCCCTAAGTACACTGCATCCAGAGAGTTATCAGGACTTCCAGTAGGAGCCTGATAACCAGCATCCTGTGCAACAGCATGGAAGCAGCAAACTGGAACAGATGAGCTGTCCTCCCCTGCTTGCCAGCAGGTCCAAAGGAAGAGTCTAAACACATATTCTGTGGCTCAAACTAATTAATTTGTTTATTTCAGCTGTTCTCCAGTCTGGGTCAATGATGACAAACGACTGCAGAAAACATAATACAAAGAATAGAGGCTTTTAACAACCTAACAAAACAGCAAACAAGCCAAACCCAAAATAATAATAATAAGCATTCTAAATGTGTGTGTAAGTACGAACATATTTATGGAGAAAGAGTCAAAGAACAGAGTTATGTTGCTAACAGACACTATTTACTGCCAGTCAGTTTAACACAGCACTAAAGCATCACAAAACACCTGCAGAGCACTGCATGAACTGCAGCTCACCTCAAAGAATTCCTAACTGAAAATAAAAGCAGCGAAAACTCGCTACATAACCCCAGAACAGAAATCTACCTATAATTAAAAGGCACATTTGCCATTTTAGCTAGTCTGGGGGAAGAAAGGCACGGCACAAAGACAGCTTTGTGCATTTCAAGTAATGTGGTTGCAATTAGTGGCATTTCAAACCCTCGCAAGGAGGGCCCGTTCAAAAACCCGCAGAGTAACAGGGGTAGCTGGGTCTGTCTGGGCTCTTTACCTTGTTATAAATGTAACAGTTTGTAAACATGGTGTTGAAATCCTGCATACATTCACTGGCACTCCAGTAGTAGTTGTGTTCCAGGCGCTTCTTGATCGTCCCCATGTCCATGGGGTTTTTTATTATTTTGTGATAATCCTGTTGGAGAAACAGGAGAGATGTTACATCTCCTGATAGAGGGTGTTGATCACATCTTCCTCCAACACCTGCTTTCTCCTCATTCCCCCCCTCTCAAAAAACACACCCCAAATTTTGTGGAAATTGTAAATGTAAATATATTAAAAAAAATAGCGATTTATTTTTTAATTTGTATCTTCTTACTCGATCACTATTATGAACTTGACTACAAAGCACATGAGCTCCTTCCACAACCACCAGTCTGGGAATCAGCACTTTAAACTTTTTTAAAGGCCGCCTCTGGCACTTAGAGGAGTTTATCAGTGCCAGCCCTGGCTAAAACCGAGTTTGGGTCTCTCTTTTAAGAGCATTCTGGCCTTTAAAAGGCTTCCAGCAGTTTAAAAGGCTTAACCCAGTTTCTCCCTGGGCTGGTCTCAAGCATCTGCAGAGGCTGTGATTAGCCTGGAGATGCTGCAGGGGCGCAGGGCCACGCACTGTCATTTTCTCACCGTGGCACCAAGGCCACTCTCCGAGCCCAACCCTCCAGCGCGATGTCAGGCACCAATATTTCCACTCCCAGGCCGTCAGAAAACCGATCTCACCAACACAAAGCTTTCTAGGAACACAACACCGAGCAGGAGACGACAGAAAAACGTACCGGCAAGTTCAGCTTAATCGCATCAACAGGCTGGTAGAAAGGCCAAGCGAACTGATGCTTCCACAAGGTCTTCACCACAACATTTTGCATATATTGCAGTTGGTTGGTCTTCCGGCCAGGCTTATTAGGATTAGTCACCTCCGGAGGCGGCGGATTCACGGGGCCCTGAGGAGCCTGGATTGCTGATGTGACTGCCGACATTTTCCCGCTCTGGCTCTCACTCGCTGTTACAGCAGCAGCAACGGGGAGATTCTCCTTCTTCCTTTATGCTCCCTGAACGGGACTGAAATCCCATTTCCAGGGTCCAACCATACAACCTAGAGCAAACTAGAGGAAGAGGGCAGCGTGTGAATACAGGCACTTGAAGAAGGCACGTTAAGACAATTCTGCTGTTAAAGAGTGTTTGAACTCAGGCTCTTCACCCCAGCGGATTCATTCCCTGTGACACAGTTTATCTTGATGATGGGCACAGGTCAACACCCAAGAGACAGCAGAAAAGCAATTCCCAAATTCAAAGCCTGCAGAGAGACAGTAAGCTTCGTGGGACTAGTCCTTGCTTCATCTGGCTCGGAGAGCATTTTTGTGTCAAGAAAACACTTGGGGCAACCTAAGAATACAGTCAGGGAATACAGTTAGGATGTAATGCAGACTCCCATGAATGCACTGATCCAAGCTACTAAATCCATAGCTTCCAGCTCCATGTAAACTGAACTGCATTGTCTCTAGACCCACGCTCCCTGGCACTGAGTCAGCTTACAAGTCTCTACTCTGGTGCAATGCTTAGTCTAAAATCCCATAATCGAGAGCAGACGACAGCTGCCAGAGGACCCTCCATCCAGGGAAATGAATAGAAGGGACAGAAGGAAACGCTGTGAATGAAAGGTATCACCAGAAACAGCTTAACTTGAAGTGATCTGAACTTTGAATCTCATAAATGTCTTGCTATGCCCCTTACTGCACGTACCTGGCTGGTTTTGACCCTAGTTTTGTGCCAAAGTTTAAAGATAGAGGCTCAATACAAATAACAATTGATGTTATATCCCTGGCTAATAGAACACTGCCATGTTCCCTCTTAAAGGCACATATGAAATACAGTAAAATACATAAATTGCATTATTGTATTCTGGTTTTCCTTCAGCAAACTGCAGGGGTAAAAATAGCCCAGTATCACCGAGCCTTGTGTACCATATGGTAAACAGCTTTTCTGTGTCATCTTCCATAAACATTGGATATTTCAACTCACATCAGGACTGCAGTTACTCTTCTCATGGCAAACAGACCACAAGCACTTTCTAGAGGCAAATTATTTCAAATGAGTTCAGAGAGCCATACAAATACTCTCACTGACATATGCTTCTTGGTTGCACTGAGAAACATGAGCAGAGACAGAACCTGCAGTAACACAGGAAGGACAGACATCCCAGGAGAAACCCAGAAACCTCTGCTTTGATACAGCCTTTATCATCTCTACTGAATATCTGGACTAAATATAGAACATCTGAGTTGCTGATTAGATGAAGGCAAAAAGTAAACACATACCTAACTGGGAGGGAGCTTTACAAAAATAGATGTGTACAAACACAAACAGATCTGCAGCAGAGAGGGAGGAAATTGTTAAAAACCTAAAATAAACCCCTGTGTGAGTACACGTGCTGATGTGTGCAGGGAGCAGACAAGTCCAGTTATGACACTGCCAACATTTGGTCCACGAGGCCCACCATATTCCAAAGATGTACAAAAAGCAGGGGCTTTCTTGTGCCATGTAATCAAGCCTCAGGTTCTTTGACAACTCAAGAGCCCAGCTTAGCTCAAAAAGGACTAGTTCCTCATCTGATCATGCTGCTGGTGACAGTCAGGGTGATCACCAAGCAGCCAGGAGGGATGCTGGCATCCCCTGGGCGAGGAATTTCAAAACTAGGCTCTTCCTTGGGATTTCACATCTGGAAGAAACTGAGGAAGCGTTTTCTCCTGGTGTTCCATCAAGTCAAAGCAGCAGCAGAATTATTGCAAAATTCAATCTTCAGATCAAGGGGGGATGGGGGGGAACAGACAAAGAATTAAGAACAAAAAAGATAATTAGGAAATTGCCCACAGCCTCCTTCTGGGGAGCTCCCTGCATGGGTTTCAGACCCCAAGGTCTGTGAGCAACATCCATCATCCAACAATACGCAACACTGGCTGCAGGACCCTGGTGACCACCAGTGAAGCATTTTGTTTGCTGTCTTCTTGATTAACAAACTGAAGCCAATGCAAGGATTGAGGAGAAATAAAACACCCACAGAGAGCAGCTCCCACTGCTAGAAAGCATTTCAGTCACAAGCTTGAAACTACACAGTGTAACTTAAGTCTTCCCTTCAAATAACCTAAGGCTAAATATGATTCTCTTTTCATTTGAAGTTCCTGGTGCCCTCCTACATCTCATATTCCATTTGATAAGGGTATTAATTAATTTTTATTAAATCCCAGAACTGTAATTCAAGAAAACACAGATCTAGCTGCTGCCTCTCTCAGACTTTCTCTCTGACCCTAGCCAAGGCATTCAGTATCTTCACACCACAGCTCCTCATCTGTGTCATGGAGATAGTGGGAGCTCCATTGCTCCTTTCTGTCTCCACCCAGCAGCCTGTAAACTCTCTGAGACAGGCACTGCCTCTCCACATGCCCATTTTGATCCTCAAGCTTAAACAAGGCTTGCACAGTCCACATAAAAGAAGGATGTAACAGTCATCAGTGACACAACTCAGAAAGGATTTTAATTAAGAACATTACCAAAAGAAGGAGGGGCAGAACCATGACAGCCAAGTCAGGCAGTCCTGGACAGTTGATCCTCTTTAACTTGCGTGTTCCAACTCACTGGTTATTACACCCAAAAGTAGCTACAAACCTCTTAGCAGCACCGGCACTGAAATGCTGGATCCTGCAGCTGAAAGACAGGAACAGCTACCTGGGCTATCTTGCCAGCACTGGAAGTCCCTGACCTGCCATAAATACAGCTTTAACTGTATTAACTGCATGTGCCTCACTGACCCTTTAACCCTTGGTCCATCAGCTTTCCTCATCATTTGCTGGGGAAGCTGCTTTGATGCTGGATTGCTCCGTAATTCTTAAAATTAAAAGTTTGTTTCTACAGCCATTCTTTCACCTTTAAAGTTTCAAAATGGTATCATTTTTAAGAATGCGAAAAGCAGGACTATGAGGATTCTGGAAGCTGAGGGTTAAAATGCTTTGAAAATGTCCAAAAGTCAGTGATACTGAATTCGAGAGGTCCTGGCCCTGCCTGAGAAATCTGCTAGTTGGGAGACATCATTTATTAAATGAGGAAAGTGAGAGTCACAACCACCTGACATCCCAACTTACCACACAAATCATCCAAGAGGACATTTAAGTAGACTCACTCACATAAACCAAGCAAGTTTACCCAAATTTTCCTGTAACTACAAGCAGAATTGAAATACACAGCTGTAGTCTAAACACTCCAACACATACCGAAATCGCACTAGTATCAATAAATATTTAAACTATTAGGGAGCCCTGCTGTGATCCAGGACATCACTGTACAAGGTACTGCAAGCCTGGAGCAAAGACTGCCAAAACCAGCCTTGACACAGACATCAAGTGCACCTTCCAATGAGGGGCTAAAGTTGGACTTCTTTTAGCCCTGGAGTAATAGTTTCTTAAATTTTAATTTTTAAGTCACTACTTATCCTGTTCCTCAGACCTGTAATGTTCAAGTAGCAGAAGCTGTTCTTGATTTTCCTGGCTGCACAAGTACAGTTCTGATATTATAAATGTAAAGTACACCCTAAAGTGCTGTCGCACACGAAGAGTGAACACTGCTTCCCACACCGAGCATTTCTCCTCCTCCTTATTCAGTCTGAGACGATAATTAAAAGCAAAATCAAAACCCTCAAATAAATCTTGCTCCTCTGAAGCTTAAGTCTGTCTTTTTGTGCTAAGTTGCAACCTCAGCGTGGCATCCAGCAAGGCCACAGGCTTTGGCACAACCCTCAGCCAAACCACTCATCAAAAAAAAAACCCAGCTGGGTTGGGAGGGTTTTTTTTGTTTGTTTTTTTTTTGTTTGTTTGTTTTTTAAAAACCTTTTCTTTCATTGAGTTGCTTGCACGGGTCAGTCAGCGGAGAGACAGTTGGCGTGGAGGAAACATGTTAATAATTCCCTGTGCTAGCAAGAGAACATTTCACTCGGCTGATGCAGCCCACAGGCTGTCTGCAGTGGTGGGGACTATTTTAAAAGCAGCTATAAAGCCCTGTGAAGTGTGCAGCGTGCCAGCACTCCTGCTGCTCCAGCCAACGGCCCTGCACTTCCTCTGGCAGTGCCCGGCGTTTAACGGATGGCTCCTCCCGAGCTGCCGTTCGCGCAGGACCGGATGGCATTTGTTTCGATTGCTAAATTAGAAGGTAGCAATCTTTATGTTAGCAGGAGAGCCCAACAACTCCTTTTCCCCCCACCCCCCCACTCCCCCTTGTTATAGTATTTCTGTGTGGTTCCTTGGACGCTGATCAAAACCTGGCGCAATTCCAGCCCTGACAGGAACAGCGACATAAATCTTCCCATCAGGGAAAATTATCGAGTTTAAGGGATGTTCCTTGACCTCCTCGTTATCTCCACATTATTATTTGCGTTACAGTGGCACATGGAAGCTGGGCAGAGACCAAGGTCCCTCGGTACTTTGCACTCTGCAGACACAAGACCCTGTTCCGACCTCAAAGAGCTGGTGCTCACAACTCACACGTTACACCGTGGTGAGGTGGTTTGTCCATGGAAACCCAGCGAGTGGCAGAGCTGAGAGCAGAGTCCTGAGCCCGGGTGGTGTTTGGCCCTGTGTTCATTCCCTGTGTCAGGGAAACAGCACTGCTCACACAAGACATGAAAAGCAGCAACTGAGCCTTTCTAGGGTAGGATGGAGCCAGCAGCCAGACCCACAGGGACTCGGCAGGGCCATCAGAGCAGGCATCCTCGTGCTGCTGCTCCAAGCACTGCTCCCCAACACTGGCTCCTTGCAGCCACCAAAGGAGAGGCTTGGTCCATTTTTCCCTGAGAGCAGCAAGAGTTGGAAGTTTGGTCAGATTTGCCACCAGATGCAACTCCTCATCTCAGAGAACCAGCCCAATCATGATCATCTCACGCAGACTTTCTCTGCAGGGGAGGTTTAGCAATACCACTAAACCTCAACATGACCTTTATGTCAGATAACATTATTATTTAAAGGTTGCACCTATTTCATTCTATGGCTGTAGAAAGTAAGGGCTACATCATTCCTCCAGGGTCCTCCATAAGGAAACAAAGCTGGTGGATATCCTTGTCCTCCTCTCCTCTGCTTTCCTTTCCCTTCACAGTCCCACATCGGAAATCAGCTTTCACTACCTACTAAACTCATGTTAACAGGGATATCCCCTTCAAACTCAAGGGATCTGCAATTTGAGACCCAGACTTGAGGACAGACAAGTTGCTTTATCAGCCAACACTGCCCTGGCAGACACAAACACACGATACACACAATATGCCACCCCTTCAAGACTCGAGGATGAAGCATTTACACTTGGCTTCACTGCAGGATCTGGGAGTTTGGCTTGTGAGTGCCCCCGTGGCAAACTGCAGCTTTGCACTCTGAAAGCTGTCCTTGTTGTCTCCCAAATCATTAATTCCACACATCAGAGATT
The DNA here is from genome assembly GCF_003031625.1 of Empidonax traillii. Taxonomy (NCBI): domain Eukaryota; kingdom Metazoa; phylum Chordata; class Aves; order Passeriformes; family Tyrannidae; genus Empidonax; species Empidonax traillii. Next base: position 1,113,404 of record NW_020955397.1, on the reverse strand, counting down.
TGCTTTCCATGCATATTATTTTGAGCACCGCCCTAATAACATCCTGAGACTGGGAGATGCAGTGTCCTGAACTTACCTCTGCATGAGGGAAGGAAAAAGATCACAGCAGATTAAGCCAATTCCTTGGCTTTTGACTTGGTTAGTTTAATGCTCATCAGATTATGCAGATGGATTTCCCACCCTTGGTCTCCCCTTGGCTATTATAGAACAGGTGTTTCCTCAGTAAGGAGCCTGGGGGTTCCTAACTAGTAGGGAGGAATCAGCCAGAACTGGTAATTTTAAGGGTCTCCAGTTCTGATACACACTCAGTGCTCCCTGGAAATCACGCTACTTTAGGATGTCTCACATCACGCCTTCAAACTCAATGGTACCCAAAAGTCACTTCAGTAAAAGCACTGGAGACTTTTATAAACACTATTAGGTATCTCAAATAAAAGGATGGTCTTTCTGATAATCACAGGCCAGAGTGTTTCTCTCCCTCAAGTTGACAATGCCATGAGAAGCACTTCTGATCGGGTCAGAGCAAGAATTCAGATGCAGGTCACATACCTCCTGCAAGACACAAATCATACGAGGCTCAACTGCTTTCTAAAGGCTGCAGGTTCAAGTGCAGGGAGTGACGCTTCACACTAAAACAAGTTCATTTTCATAGCTTTGAACTGGCTTTTGAGAATAGTTCTAAGGGACCAGTCTCAGTAATGGATTAGGTATGGTTGACCTTGCTTTGCATTAGGGAGGACAGGATGACCTCTGGGCATCTCTTCCAGCCCTGCTTTTTGTGGTCCTCTGAAAACACCGGAGACAAATTTTAACTCCAGCATATGTTGGTTTTGTGCAAGCTCCTGAGTAACACAGTTAACAAGGCTAAAGGAGGAAGGAAAAGTGTGAGTGGTTACAGAGCTTACTCTGTGTTGGATTCCTGACTGAAAGAGTTCAGCCTGATTTGAGACCTGACTCTGCAGTAAGGACTGGACTGAGATGTGTGAGATAAACCGAACTGCACTTGCAAAGAATCTGCCAGGAGGCACTTCAGCAAATTAACTGGGTGACATATAATGAAAAAGTTAACAAATGCTTAGTTGTAATAAATGAGCCTCTATGAACAGGTTTCAAAGTCCTTGGAGCAGCTGGTGGCTTGCACATCCACATTCTGGGAAGGCAGAGTCAAATTCACAGGATGGGAACGGGTGGGTTCTTTACAGGAAAATGCTGGTAATTGTGCCTCTCACAAGATACACCAATTACACCTTTATGGCAATGGGGAAAAAAAAAAGTTGGGCTGTTTCATAAGAGAGATTTGGCATAGAAAGGGAAGTGCTTGGGATAACCACATGTCTGGGCAGAGTCTGCTCGTGCCATTTCTTCCCAGAGGGGAAAGGTGGAGATACAGTGGAATTACCTTGTGTGACCCACAACAAGGGCTGAACCCACAACACCTAAATGGGGGCAGAGCCAAAAAAAAAAGCCAGACAGCAAGGAGTCATGGATACAGGGAAAGAGGAGAACCTGTTTCAGAGCATACTTTCTCTCTTTTCCAGTGCACTGTAACCCACTGCACTCTTATTTGACAACTTCTAGCATTTGTAGGGGTTACTGCAGCCTCCCAAAAGCCCACGTGCAGCAGAAGCCCTGCAGCCTTGGACATTAGGCAAAAAGGAAGTGCTGGGAAGGTGCTGGCACACAGCCACATACCATACAAGCTCTCAACATGTCAGGAGCAGGATGGCGGGGGGGCTGGGTGGGGACAGAGGACCTCATGGAGTCAGAAACGTGGCTGAGGGCACATTGGAAGTACAGTGCAAACCACAACACAGGCAGCAGCTCAGTCCTCTGTGATTCAGGAACCACTTCAAGCCTGATCCTGCAAAGTGCTAAGCAACTCTGCCCTCTCGATAAGCTGCACGGTCCCTGTGGCTCAGCACCTCACCAACAGAGGGTTTTGTAGACTTATCACCTATGAGATATAACTAATTGGTCAATCAAGATAAATCTCTTTCTAAAGCAAGATTTAGGCAAAGACAGAAACAAACTCAAGCTCTCCGCACTTTCTGGCTTCTCTACTTGGGTCAACCCCTTCTCCAGGCCTCTGTTAGAGAGAGGTAAAATAACAAAGGGGGTTCAGTGCTGCGTATCTGGGGCTGGAGAGCCACACGTTTACATGAAAGTCAGCCAAGGAGGGGAAAAAAGGTTTGGTGATCCCAAACTCAAGCCTTGCTGATGGGCACATTGGAAGAGTCCATTGAATCAGTCACAACTTCTTCAACTGGCCAATCGTGCAAATTCAGAACTGGCTCAAATGCTGTCTGACAGATACCTTCTCTGTTATTCCAGTTCTCCACGTTTCTCATATCATCATTTTAAACTTCACAGATGGACAGAATCTACTCTTCCACCTCTACTCACCCTCACTTACGCATTCAAATCCACACTTCAGGACCAACCAGAACCGCAAATCCATTTGTTACCCGGGTTTGAACCACTGTCACCCTTCCTGAGCATCCTTCATGTCAGCATCACCAACTGCTCTGAAAGTGGGAGACTGGACTGCATGTCAGGCTGATGTTCCTTCACTGTGAACTTGCAACAGATCTCTGCTGCAGGGAATCTCTGAATTCCTGCTTGCCCACCACCCATCAGGCAATACTGCCACAGCACATGGAGCAACAGAGGAAAATCTCCCTTGCTGAGAGCAAAGAGTCCAGGAGCAACAGGTCCATCCTGGACACACAACCTAAGTGAAGCAGCAGGTTGAGGCTGATAATGATTTCAGTGCTGGATGATAATGCTGAATAGTCTTAACCTGATACTCAGTGGCTTCAGCAGAAGTCAGCCTGGGGCTCCTTCTGCTCACATTCCCTCAGGAAACGAAATTGAAACAGATACAAATACTACTGCGCAGATAAACTGCAAGAGGAAACAGGGAGCTAATCTACACCCTCTGGAAAAAAAGAAACCAAAACATAGAGGAAGTTAGAAATGAGGAGGAATGAATTGAGAAGATAGAAGCTAAAGCTTCCCATTTCATGCAGCTTGGAAATGTGATTGACCACAGGCTGCTGTTAAATGCTGGATCATACACAACCAGTCTACTTTTCTAACTACAGACTGAAGCACCATAACCCTCCTCCTTCAAGGCTCTGTCTCCTAATTCCCCTCAGTTCACCTATTAATTTCCAGCCTACCTTCTCCAAAAGCATGGCTTATCCAACGAGCGTTACCGCCGATGATTCATCCCACGACTCCTGAAAACAGCTGGGCCGATTTCAGGCCAGCAAACCATATTTCAGTTAAATGATTAAAAACACAAACAAAATAAAGCAACAAGGAAAGCCCCACGCTCTGGCACCGAGCCAAGTTTGAGCTGATACGTGCACAGCCGAAGCATTTTAGGTACACCCAGTCAAGCCAAACGCGGCAACACCCGCACAGGATTCAGAACTAATGGGATTGTTGGACGTCTACACCCTCACAGGGCTCTCGTTTTCTGCTTCTCAAAGGATGTGATCTGCACAGTTAAACATTTGTGTTCTGAAAAACTCAGCCCTTCCCCTTTATAATCAGCATACGGTGCTCTGTGTACTTTTACAGTATAAGGAAAAACCTCAAACTCCCTCTGTTTGATTCAGCATATAGTGAATAAATTACACATAGTCTTTCCACAGCAGCTTTAGCCCTGATTGTTTCTTTTTCTGCACCTTGATTTCCAAAAGGAGAAATTATTGGACACAAAGCTTTTTGAAGAAAAGGCTAAAAAAAAAAGAAAAGAAAAAGCCACAAGAGCTTGACTGCTTCCCTGCTGGGCAGAACATCTCCAAGCATCTGCTGCACCTGCACAGAATTACAAAAAAAATCAGCTACAAACCAGCCTGCTGACACCTCAGCTCAGTTCTGACACCCCATGCTGCAGTTGTCAGTTCCTCACTGGTAAAATGGGGATATGAATATTTCCACTGCCATCTACAATTAAAGTCATTAGCCTTTTCCCATGCATTTATAGACTAATCCTTTCTCAGCATTATGGTTGTACTAAATATTAAGGAGGGGGGGAAGCAAACTCACAGAGGAACCCGTATTTACAAGGTGTTTAAATAGCATCACTTGGGATTCTGGAAACAACTTCTTTACTAAGTACAACACTAATCGTCATCAAAAGAAAGTGCAAAGCTCAAACTGCCATCTGCTTTATCCCTTTCCCCACACTGCAGTGCTCTTTAAACACACTTCTAAAAGATAAACCACAACACCCAAGAGGTCCTTCGTGACACCTGTTTGGGAGGGGGGTTTAGATACAGTCAAATTCCCCTTCCAACTGAAAAAGGCTACATGTTACAGGAAGATTGCCTCCTCTTAATGAAAGTAAGCACAAAAAGCACTCTGAGCAAAGTATAAAATACAGAGCCCTTGCAAATAGCACTTAATTCCTCTGTATTACCAATTTAAAGGGTTGTGTCCTGCTCTGTGTGCCTCATAACCTACACTGCAATTCTCCCTTACACCACCAGTACTGCAAGGCCATATATCAGCATTATTAATATCATTTACAAGTGCTACAGATGTTATCCCTAGGGGTAGCTCCCTGCAAACATCAACAGACTTCTAATAAACAGATACACATCCGTCTGTTAACTTGTTAGAAGCATTTCACTGTACACAGCAGAACCAAAGTGATTCCTTACAGAAAACACCTTCATCAACAGACCTCCCTTATCATCTTCTTGTGCTCCAGCACTTTCTCCTACTTCACTTTTTAATTTCTTTTTACATATTTAAATGAATAAAGCTACTGTTCTGAAGAGGAACAGATTCATTTCGGGAGGAGAAGCATCACAAGCGTAGTAAGAACGGATGAGCAGCCACTGGTTAAGATCATGCTCTGGGTTTACAACTGCAGCACTGCATCTTTCCCATAAAAATCAATACGTGACAATCAAGCCAGTTTAAGGGGATGAAGAATGAAATCAAAGTGATTGAATTACTCTGACATAAATATACTGCTTCTTAGCTGAGCCACAGTAACATTATACCTGGTAATGGGGCAGAGCAAGTGCACCCACCCACTAAGGTAGTTATTGCAGCTTTGCTGGGAGAGCAGCAGTCACTTGCCACGGCAATTTAAGACCCCCCCACTTGTCCCCTGTGCATATTGCCACCAACTCAGCTTTATCTGCCTCCAAACCAATTGAAGTGCCTTGTGTTTGAACAAGCATGTTGTCCCAGAATAACTCAATGTGTTAAAGCAAACATAGTCACACAAGTGCAAAAGGCTCTATGGGGTCTACTATTTCCGATGAAAAGTGATTTTGCTAAGCTTGGGTAGATCCACAAACTTGCTCAGCTATGCAAGGAAGTTCCAGGTCAGCTGAGGTGTGAACAAACTGTGATAGCTAAGCTGCTGTCGCTCCCTGAGAGAGTATCAAAGCAACTTTTGCTGTCTTGAGTTTATGCATCTGATTTAAACCCCCCCCCAAACAGCCTGTGAGAAAAATTTGGATCTTAAAGTCTATTACTTTAGGGAGTAGAGGGTGCTGTTTCAGGAAAAGAGGGGAAGGTGCTCCCTACTGCCTCAGGCACCCAGGGAACATTGCTCAGGGCAGAAGGACAGACTTCTCACAGGAGGAGCTCAGCTTTCCCAGCACAGCTCCTGCTGAGAGCACCCACAGCTTAGGACAGATAAGCCCTAAGCCTCTCAAAGCTCCTGCATACGG
>NW_020955397.1:1103170-1104221 GCF_003031625.1 Empidonax traillii | reverse complement strand
TAAAAAAAAAAAAAAAAAAAAAAAAAAAAAAAAAAAAAAAAAAAAAAAAAAAAAAAAAAAAAAAAAAAAAAAAAAAAAAAAAAAAAAAAAAAAAAAAAAAAAAAAAAAAAAAAAAAAAAAAAAAAAAAAAAAAAAAAAAAAAAAAAACACACAACACAAAACAAACAAACAAACAAAAAACCCCAACAAACCAAACCAAAACCCACAAACAAACAAAAAAACCCCACATGCATAAAATTTTCAAATATTAGTGAAGCCATCATATTTGCTCATCCAAACAAGTTTATTTTAGTAACTTTTAGCTCCTGAAGACATGAACAAGAAGGAATATCCACACTATGGGACTGTCACAGGACATTTATCACGAAGCTTACAGAATGCATTCTCCACGTTGTCAAAAGTCAATTCCATAGGAAATACGTCCTGAATTAACACCCTGCAAGACCCAACCACGCAGCTTAAGGACGCTCACAGACCCCGCGACCTGAACACTACAGCTTTGTTTGAAAGTGAAACCAAGCAGCCTACAAATAATGCTCTATCCCCAGCGCCCAGGGAGGTGCCAAACCCAAACAAGAAGCATAAACGGAGGAGAAGGACGGCTGAGTTTTGAAGTTTTACATTTTATTATCGGCAGCATTATTTATAGCATGACACTTCTATATATAAATCCGTGATCTGAGTTGTTTTTTTTTTTTTTTACACCTAGAAAGCGTATCAAGTTTAGGCAGCGAACCCTCGGGTTTCCATTTATTTGTAGAAGTTTGGTAAACACCGGATATTTACGAGAGCGAAGCAGCTGGATACACACACACACACACAAATAAATGCATGCGGACGGCGGACAACACCGAGAAACGTGCACTTTCCAGCCCATCCTAAGCTGCCTGCTCAGACCTTTTTCCAGCTCCCAAGCCAGCGGCGGGGCCGGGGAAATGGCCGGGGCGGGCGGGCGCTGGCCCAGGGCGCGGGGCGGCCGCCGAGCCCCGCACCCGAGCCGGGCACCGCGGGCTGCAGCCTGCCTGGTCCCCCGCCAAGCTCCACGCTTTTT
>NW_020955397.1:1094781-1100937 GCF_003031625.1 Empidonax traillii | reverse complement strand
GAACCATGTGCCAACAGAGGCTGCCACGCTGCCAGTACAGACAGCCACACGCTGATGCCAATTAATAAGTCAGTTTATTGTAACCATAAGGTGAAGGCAGTTTTACTAAAAGGTCTTATTTCTGGAAGATTAGCTTTTGAAAAACATGAGCAACGGAACTGAAATTTCTCCAGAGGCATGATATCACCAGAAAGACTGGGGTTTGCACAGGCAAGAGGACAGATGTTTAAGAAAATTCCACTTATCCGTGCTTGTGGCTGCCTCAGGATGGAACCAAAGTTGTGCATATGCCTTAACCAAAACCAAGAAAAAGTGCTTTATGGCACTCAGCTTCAAGGCTTGTGCAAACTCAGGAATCAGAAACTCTCTCACAGCCATTCTGCTCTTGGAAGTATTTCCTTCATAAGGCAGTGTGTGAAGCTGCATCTACATCAACACCCAAACCCCACTCTAGATCAGTGTGTGACTTGGACTTCCCTCCTGCCAGCTGCTCTTTTCAACTTCAGGTACCCAAAAATCACTTTGCTACCCTCCACACCCAGAGCCCGTGGCCTCTGTTGGAACGCACAGCGTGCAAACAGCGAGAAAAAGGTAAAATCTGGGTCTCCTCAAGGGGCACCACCACACTGATGCTCACAAACCTGCCCTGTGTCTGGTTGACTGTTCCACACTGCCAGGCTGAGCGAGGAAACCCCTCTGAAACACCACCTGAACTCCGCCCTGCCTACAAGTGTCCTGAATATCAGATATCAGGGATATAGGGAAGGACTGGATTTTGAGCACAAGGCACTTTTTACCACCGTTCTGTTCTATGGCCACTGTCAAGGCAATTCTAAAAGAGCACACGTATATCAAAGCATTTGAGAGCTGAAGAGAACCAGGTCAGATCCTTTGAATGCACTGTCCTGCTCCAGTACACGCCTGATCCACATGGATAACCAGAGTATGAATTCATGAATGCCATAACATGCACAGACACCAAATCATGAGCATGACCAAAGAGCCCCTAAATGAAAACTGCTGCCGCTCTGGGCTGGGGGGCTGGGAAAAGTTGGCAGGCTGAAGCTTTCCAAGGGAAGGGGGGCAGGGAACAATCGGCTGAGTATTCATTATGAACACTCAGGAAACATACTCCATGCACTCTAAAGGCTCACTTTCAGTTGAGCCATAATCTGAAAGCTTGGTTTTTAAATGCACTTGTATTTTAGTTTGAGGCAAACTCCTGCAACGGAAATGTGTTGGCTGCAATTTAAGACTTGGCAGGGCCATAAGGAGCTGAACAGGGGGCTCCGAATGCAAAGTGTTCAGCAACCCCAGCAACGTGCAAAGAGTGCAACAGGAGAGCAGAGTGAAATGGGGGAGTGCAGGCAGAAAGGCAGAGACAAGAAAAGCCATAGAGCGTAAACATGCGAGAGCACAAAGCCCTCCAAGCTGGCAGGGCACTCACCTCACAGAGGAACATGCACAAGTTAGATATTGGAGTCTGATCCTCACTGCAAATCCACATTCAAGAGCAGCTTGTCAGTGAAGGGTGCATCCAAACTGCAACCCAAAAGCAGTCTCCAGTTACACCTTATCCTTCCTTATCTCACCCAGGGTGGGTGTAAGACAAGTTTCATACCAAATTGTAATGTTCATTACGCATCAGGCTGAACAGGCAAAACAGTTCACATGGGAAACTGTCCCCAGAGATTTCACCACTATCAGCTTTCAACCTGGAACACACCAGTCACTCACGCACCTACCTGTAGGTCTGCAAACTTGTGCTTGAAGAGCCCCGCTGCATCCTCCAAGGGATTAGGAAAGCAAACATTATTTGGGATCCCTAAAGCCTTCTTTATGCAAGGCAGTGAGTTTAGATAATGGTTTAGCCAAACAGGCACAGGCTGACTTAGTTTGAATAAACCCCATAGGAGGTACAGTGAAATCAAATCAGAACAATTCTAGCTCAAATTACCTAGCCCAAAGTAAAAGCTCTTCAGCCAAGGAAAAGATAGTTGCAATCTCTAAATTAAATTCTGATTTTGTCACAGAATTTCATGCCCAAGATGTAACAGTCTGCTTCTTCTGAAACACCTTAACATCAGCTTTTCCATAAAATACAAGACTACAGCAGCAGCTTTTTACCTCCTCTTGCTTCCCCAGCTCAGAGGAGCATCCAAGGTTCAGCCAAAGCCTTTTGATTGGCCTCTGTGGTCTCTTATGTTGCACCTCCAGTTACCCAATTAGTACCTTGTTAACGAACACCTGCCATGTATTTATTCCTCCTGTTGCAGTACTTTTAACCCATAATGAACAGTGGTACCAACATCCTTCTCAAAAGCTTTGTGCACAGGCTTCAGCATGAAAAATATTATTTGTGCAAACCCCCTGTGTGGTTTTCAGGGCTGTTAAACACTGGCAGTTTTTGCTTCTCTGCTCTTGGAGTCTTGATTCTTTTGAAAACAAGAGGGGATGGAATCAGAAAAGAGAGATATTTGTTTCTGCAGACTAGATGAGTTTTGTGAGGACTGGCCACACAGTGCCTGGTGTGACTGCACCCAACAGTATTTAACATGAATCAGGGGCTGCTGGGAACCCTAACCCAGAGCACCAATTTCCTGACCTTTGCTGTAAGTACTAACTGCAAGCTTCTGATTTTTACCTCACCATTCAGGGCCTGTTTCACCATCAAAACCACAGTTCCCCACTGCAAGGGAGCTCTTTGTTACTAGTTGCACTTGGGATTTCCAAGTGGAGAAGGCTGCTGAAGGGGTATGAATACCAAACTGGCATTGCATTCTGACCCTCCATCTCTGTGCACATCCCTAGGCACGCTGTCCATGTACATGAAAGGCTGATGTGAGCTCCACACGCCTCCAGGCAGCCAAATTTGGCCATTCTGACTGTTTTGTCAGCCATCAGCCATCATGGGCTCCAAGAGACCTCACACAGCAGCAGACTCACAGCAGCTGCTATCTCTGGAGTGGATGCTAAACATTATAAAAAGGGAATTCATTCAATAACAGCCACGTTTGAGATAAAGAAATAATAGTGCCCAAATAGAAGATTGCTTAAAAATGTCTAGTAAATGTGTGGGATTATGTGATTCTGATCATCCCAGTGGCAGGGAGAAGGGTGTTGAACACAAGGGGATAAAAGCTCTTATTGCAACAGAGAGTCATCTTTTCCAATGATCTTCTTCACTGTAGTGGCAGGATTTCCTCGATTGAGTAAGTGCTATTCAGTAAGTTAAGGATGACAGGACTAGGGCAGAGGTTTGAAACAATAATTGCAGTTTGTTCTTCTGTAGTACCTTTCATCTGTGGAATTCACAACAATGCAATAATCCTCCTAACAGCCTTTGTAGGTAAGGAAATATTATGACTCCTGTTTTTCATCTGAGGAAGCTGAGAGGGAATACGATGATGCAGAGAATCATGGGCAGAGTCAGAATTGGGACTCAGCTCTTCTGACTCATTCTTTGTAAATTCTGAGAGCCTGGACACACCAGTTAGCGAGGCCACCCTGGTTACTTACTCCTGGGAATGTGACAGTGCCTGTAGAACCTTTGTCTCTTTGGTGTTCACTCTTCATCTGGAAAAGGGTGAGCAGAGCCCCCAAGCTGGGAACCCAGGAGCCAGGATGTCTACAATCCCCCAAAGGCACAGCACTGTGCTATTTGAAGGAAAGACAGCAAAGAACTGAGTGATCCAAGACCCAAAGGATTTTGCAAGTGTTCATCTGCAAAGAGCAGTTTCGATTATGATCTGAAGCGTGGCCTGGAGACGGCCAATATCCAATGAAGGGTCCAGAGTGGATTTAAATAGTGTTCTTCCAGACTGGAAGTTCTCAAACCAGAGAAACAGAGGGGAATGGCTTCCACTGCAATGGACAGGAAGGGCATGAAGAACCCACAGAATATTCTGTCTGACCTTGGTGAGTCTTATCAGGATCACTTTACTTGGGCTACTGTGGGCTAAGGTGTACATGTATGGAAAGAAGCAGAGGAAAGGCTTAAACTATTGTGGGAGAGAAGATAGGGACATGACCACAGAGTTTGGGAATGGAAGAGAAAATGCCCAGCCAACATGGCTACGTATCTTTGGCCACAGTAAACATGTTTCTTTGGAAATTACCTGCATCTGAATGGTTTTGTTGGACATTCAGTGCGATGAATGAACCCAGCACCTGCTGTTAGCACAGTGGTTTGCACAGGTAAGCAAGCCTGTGAATAGTGGGTGCTACTGAGTTGGCAGTTTAAACCAACAGATACTAGAACATGCCAGATTTTCAGCTGGCCAAAGCCCTAAAGGATTCCTGTGTGTTTCCTTACTTTTCCTCCTGCCTTCTTACAAAGACTGGAGAGAACAGTGCAAAGATGCTCTAAACAAATGGTAACACTTTCAAACATTTTGATTTCTAAATTGAGTAATAAATACACTCAGATTTCACTAGAACTATTTCAGGGGTGTGAGTCAATGGTACGGAACTGTCCGTTCATTGTGGTTGCAGCCATTTGCACCAGCCAGGAACGGAGCTCCTGATTCACAGAAGTGCTGAGAACCTGCTGCTCCAGTTGAAGTGGCTGGGAGAGGCAGGCTGTCATCACGTCTGGCAGTGAGACCGTGTGTGACTCAGTCTGGGGCTCTCAAATCAGCAGCCTTTATGCATTAACTTGGCTGTGACTTCCACTGGGGGGAATCTGCACTGCGTGATATACTACGGCACACTGCAGGACTCCGGTCCTCTGGGAAGTCCTACCTGCTCTTCAGAATCATGGGCTGTTTCTTAACAGGTCTTTACTAACAGGGAGTTTGATACTTGCAGTGTTCAGTGATATTACACTGAAAGCAGTTCTTCAACCTCCATAGGCCCCTCATGCCCAGACTAAGTGTGTCTACACATCCCTCCCAGGCCAGAAGGAATCCAATCCCACCTGCTCTCCACTGGGGTAAGATTTTCTAGTTTTAAATGAACAAATGTTGGCAGTGATGCAAGCAAAGCTCGTAGTGTAGTGGGGGAGGTAGAAATATCATCCTGGAAGAGGTTCAGTGTTTGTTTTTAATTCCCAGAAGAAACATATGAATGTGATGTATCTGGGATTTAGGAAAAAAAAACACGTAGCAGCATGTTAGGAACCACCCAGAAACAGCTCTGTGTCAGGGATCAGCTGCTCTTTAGAAGCCTGAAAGATGCAGCAGGTCTCTCATGAGTTCTTCCTCCCTGTTTCTTGAGCAGAGTGTAACACACAGCAAGTCTGTTCTGCGCTTCCTCTGTCTGCTGAGAGGCCCAAGCAAACAAAACTCTGAGCTGAGATTACCAATTGTGCCAAAACATAAACACGGACTCACACAGCTTGTGAGCTTGGTGCCTTATTACTCACCACTACAAACGTAAGCACGAGCTGGTTTGCAGCAGGCAGGTCTAAAGAGCAGGTCCAGCGTATACTGAATTTACTGGGAGCTTTTCCACAAACAGTAATGTCCTTTGGATCAAATCTGCAGGACTGGGTTAGTTCTGGTCTTGGCAGAACCTGTGACAAAATCATATACGTTAGTCATAGCAGGAGCCGTGGCCCCAGCTCTGTTCCTGAACACCCTAAAGCCATCCCAAAAGCAGCACTGAAAGCTGGTACTTTCTTCCAATCTGAGCCACTCATGGATTATTCTTTCCCTGTCATCATTATGGGAAGCTGCTCTCCCCCAAAAAAGCCTCAGACAGGTGTCTTTTCCAGTGCACTTGGCAGGTCACCAAGTTCAGGCTATTTTGAACCAAATGGAATGTAAGGTTTTGTGAGGGAGAAGCCTGCCAAGCCCCACTCTTTTCCAGAGAGGGAATTGGGACAGATGTCACATCCTGCTGATCCCAGCTGTGGCAGCCTGGCTGGGGGAGCAAGAAAGACCCTCACAGATGACTCATAACCATCAAGTTAAATTTCATCCAAATTTCTGTCCATGCAAAGCCCTGGGTCCTCACTTTCTGCAGTCCCTTTCTGCGAATGACAAATGAAAGAAGCAAGAGGAATACAAGAAATGGTGCACGATATATGAAAAATACTAAAAGGACTCTTACCTAATAACACGGATGTTTGCAGGCAGTTTAAGCTTGATTTGTAAATGAATGTTCTGTAGTCGTTTGACTAATGTTTATAATGTTTACTGTTAACGCATGCTT
>NW_020955397.1:1091652-1094405 GCF_003031625.1 Empidonax traillii | reverse complement strand
CGAATGACAAATGAAAGAAGCAAGAGGAATACAAGAAATGGTGCACGATATATGAAAAATACTAAAAGGACTCTTACCTAATAACACGGATGTTTGCAGGCAGTTTAAGCTTGATTTGTAAATGAATGTTCTGTAGTCGTTTGACTAATGTTTATAATGTTTACTGTTAACGCATGCTTTTTAATGTTTTTACCCCAGTTATATTTGTTATATTATATTTGAACATGTTAGTCCCCTCATGAATTTTCTCCTCCCTGATTGGTCAAGGTTTCCCTCTCCCTCATTGGCCAGGATTTGCCTCAGTGTGGGCAGTCCTTCCATTTCCCTCCTTCCATGTTATTGGCTCCTAGTTAATTTATGCACGTTGCTGAATCCCCACTGGTTGTTTAGTCCCATGCTCCTCCCAGTTTCCAGATCCTTCCACCCCGAACCCTATATAAGGGTTAGATCTCCCCTCAGTTGGGGACAGCGCTCTTGACGCAGTACCCTCGCGTGTTCCTGTGTTAATAAACACCTACGACAGAGCAAGAACCCCTCGTGCTGTCGTCGCCTCTCCTTTCACCGGGCTGCGGTAATGTCCCTGCTCTCCGAGTGGTCTTTTTCTGCGAGCTCCATGCTGTCGAAAACCCAACCTGGCACGGGATCAGGTACTTGACCAAATGGAGTTTATCGCACTTTAAACTTGTTTAAAAATATCTCAATGATGCTTAGAAGCTAAAAGGTTTTTTAGGACTACAATTAATTTGTAGTTTTTCAGGTTCCAGAGAGATATTATTCATCACAGGTGAGGGTTTTTATATGTGCATATATCTATATTATCCATATCTATAAAAATATCAGGCAAAACTTTCCAAAGCAGACATTGAGAGGCAAAAACTAAACTTCTATCTTCAACATGAAAGAAACGAAAACACCCTGTCACAAGAAAGTTCTATAAATAGCATTATACCTCTGATTTGATTTGTGTTCTCTCATTTTAATTCTTTTATTTTTTTTTAAAAGACTGAAAACTTTAAGCTAAAGCCATCTAGAAGAATCACCAACAGAAACTGAACTGGATTTATTTCTTAATATTGTTCTGGTGACTGTGCAGTTTTTTCTAACGGTTTTACCTCCCTGAATTTAGAAGGCAGGGCTTATTTTCCAGACTTCTGCTATGGGATTCCAGCCTGGAGGAGAAGGGCCTTGGCTTCTCTCTACCACAGGTTTTTTTCAGCTTTTCGTTTCCTTTCTCAACTGCCACTAGAATTTTTGGAACCTAAATACCTTCCTGTGTTAAAGGGCCAGTAGATGACACACGTCTCCTTTTCTTCCCTCTTAAATGAAAGCAGACTGCAATTTGTGCTGTGTGGGTTCAGAAAAACCTCCCGCTCTCCAGAAAAGTGCTTAAACACATGTTTAGCTCTAAGTTGGCTGTTTGGGCTTAATGAATTAAATACTTTTGTGAGTCAGGAATTTCGTGCGCCGATACACTGAGAAAACATCTTAGATACTCTTGCCTTTGATATCCTCTCACCCAGGCAAAGATTACAGTGTTAAATGGCTCACACATCAGCCTTTTGCATTACAGAATCATTTAGGTTGGAAAAGACCTCCAAGATCATCGCTTTGTCAACCAGACCAGAGCACTGAGTGCACATCCAGCTGTTCCTTGAATACCTCCAGGGGTGGTGATTCTACCACCTCCCTGGGCAGTTCCAATGTTTAACAATCCTTTCCATGAAGAAATTCCTCCTGCTTGCTCTTACCACAGCAGCTTTCATCGGAGGGGGCTGCTGTGCACATCCAACCCGCACTCGTGCGCCCCAACGACACCCAACCCTCTCCAAGACGGGCTCAACGGAGCTCCAACGACCGCAGAGCCGCGGCCACCCATCCCCTGTCCCTCTGCGTGTCCTCCTGTGCCTGGTTTGCTTCCCACACGGGCTGGACCTGACCCGCACCCACGGGGGGGCCACGCGGCGCACTGGGAGCGAAGGGAGGGGAAAGACCGAGGAGAAAAAGGGAGGGAAACGGAGAGGAGGGGGAGGGAAAAGAAAAGAGGGGAGGGGCGGGGCCGTGCGCTCTTTTTTGGCTCTCGGGCCGCTCCGTAGCGCTCCCGGGAGAGAGCGGCATTGTGCGGCCTCCGCGCCGCCCCGCGCAGGCGCCCTGCCCGCCTTCCCCGCCTGTGGCGGACCCGGACCCGCCGCCGCCGCCGCGTTCCCCCCTCTCCTCTCCTTTCCCCTCCCGCGGCCGCGCTCCTCCCTCGCCGCGGAGGAGGCGGCGGCCGCTCCCCCTCATCATCCTCCTCCCCTTCCCCATCCCCCCCGGTAAGTCACCGAGCAGGCGGCGGGGGCTCCTCTCCGGGCTCCCCTCCCGTCTCTCCATCTCCCGCACCGCCCCGGGGGGATGGAGGGGGGGGTGGGTTTTCTCCCCTCACGGCCGTTGCCCGCGCGCGGCGCCGCCGCCTCCTCCGCTCCCCTCGCCTCCCTCCCTTCCCTTCCCGCAGGCGGCGCGCCGAGCCCCCTCTGCCTCCCCTCATACCCCCCCCCCTCACCGCGTGGGGGGATCCCTTCCGAACCACCCCCCCTCCCCCATCCGCCTTCCAGAAATTTGGGATCCCCACACACCCCCTTTCCAGAGCGAGGGTGGGCGGGGAAGGGGCGTTCAGGGGCCTGGGAGGAGAGGGGGCGTCTGAGGGGTGTTATCAGTACCGCGTGCCTGGTGGTGGTGGGGGGATGTGTTGGGATGTGCTGGGAGAACCCCCCCCCCCC
>NW_020955397.1:1088996-1091631 GCF_003031625.1 Empidonax traillii | reverse complement strand
CGAATGACAAATGAAAGAAGCAAGAGGAATACAAGAAATGGTGCACGATATATGAAAAATACTAAAAGGACTCTTACCTAATAACACGGATGTTTGCAGGCAGTTTAAGCTTGATTTGTAAATGAATGTTCTGTAGTCGTTTGACTAATGTTTATAATGTTTACTGTTAACGCATGCTTTTTAATGTTTGTACCCCAGTTATATTTGTTATATTATATTTGAACATGTTAGTCCCCTCATGAATTTTCTCCTCCCTGATTGGTCAAGGTTTCCCTCTCCCTCATCGGCCAGGATTTGCCTCAGTGTGGGCAGTCCTTCCATTTCCCTCCTTCCATGTTATTGGCTCCTAGTTAATTTATGCACGTTGCTGAATCCCCATTGGTTGTTTAGTCCCATGCTCCTCCCAGTTTCCAGATCCTTCCCCCGAACCCTATATAAGGGTTAGATCTCCCCTCAGTTGGGGACGGCGCTCTTGACTCCGTACCCTCGTGTGTTCCTGTGTTAATAAACACCTACGACAGAGCAAGAACCCCTCGTGCTGTCCTCGCCTCTCCTTTCACCGGGCTGCGGTAATGTCCCTGCTCTCCGAGTGGTCTTTTTCTGCGAGCTCCATGCTGTCGAAAACCCAACCTGGCACGGGATCAGGTACTTGACCAAATGGAGTTTATCGCACTTTAAACTTGTTTAAAAATATCTCAATGATGCTTAGAAGCTAAAAGGTTTTTTAGGACTACAATTAATTTGTAGTTTTTCAGGTTCCAGAGAGATATTATTCATCACAGGTGAGGGTTTTTATATGTGTATATATATCTATATTATCCATATCTATAAAAATATCAGGCAAAAATTTCCAAAGCAGACATTGAGAGGCAAAAACCAAACTTTTATCTTCAACATGAAAGAAACGAAAACACCCTGTCACAAGAAAGTTCTATAAATAGCATTATACCTCTGATTTGATTTGTGTTCTCTCATTTTAATTCATATTTATTTTTTAAAAGACTGAAAACTTTAAGCTAAAGCCATCTAGAAGAATCACCAACAGAAACTGAACTGGATTTATTTCTTAATATTGTTCTGGTGACTGTGCAGTTTTTTCTAACGGTTTTACCTCCCTGAATTTAGAAGGCAGGGCTTATTTTCCAGACTTCTGCTATGGGATTCTAGCCTGGAGGAGAAGGGCCTTGGCTTCTCTCTACCACAGGTTTTTTTTCAGCTTTTCGTTTCCTTTCTCAACTGCCACTAGAATTTTTGGAACCTAAATACCTTCCTGTGTTAAAGGGCCAGTAGATGACACACGTCTCCTTTTCTTCCCTCTTAAATGAAAGCAGACTGCAATTTGTGCTGTGTGGGTTCAGAAAAACCTCCCGCTCTCCAGAAAAGTGCTTAAACACATGTTTAGCTCTAAGTTGGCTGTTTGGGCTTAATGAATTAAACACTTTTGTGAGTCAGGAATTTTGTGCGCCGATACACTGAGAAAACATCTTAGATACTCTTGCCTTTGATATCCTCTCACCCAGGCAAAGATTACAGTGTTAAATGGCTCACACATCAGCCTTTTGCATTACAGAATCATTTAGGTTGGAAAAGACCTCCAAGATCATCGCTTTGTCAACCAGACCAGAGCACTGAGTGCACATCCAGCTGTTCCTTGAATACCTCCAGGGGTGGTGATTCTACCACCTCCCTGGGCAGTTCCAATGTTTAACCGCAGTTCCTCTCATTCCAGTGTTTAACAATCCTTTCCATGAAGAAATTCCTCCTGCTTGCTCTTACCACAGCAGCTTTCATCGGAGGGGGCTGCTGTGCACATCCAACCCGCACTCGTGCGCCCCAACGACACCCAACCCTCTCCAAGCCGGGCTCAACGGAGCTCCAACGACCGCAGAGCCGCGGCCACCCATCCCCTGTCCCTCTGCGTGTCCTCCTGTGCCTGGTTTGCTTCCCACACGGGCTGGACCTGACCCGCTCACACGGGGGGGGCCACGCGGCGCACTGAGAGCGAAGGGAGGGGAAAGACCGAGAAGAAAAAGGGAGGGAAACGGAGAGGAGGGGGAGGGAAAAGAAAAGAGGGGAGGGGAGGGGCGGGGCCGTGCGCTCTTTTTTGGCTCTCGGGCCGCTCCGTAGCGCTCCCGGGAGAGAGCGGCATTGTGCGGCCTCCGCGCCGCCCCGCGCAGGCGCCCTGCCCGCCTTCCCCGCCTGTGGCGGACCCGGACCCGCCGCCGCCGCCGCGTTCCCCCCTCTCCTCTCCTTTCCCCTCCCGCGGCCGCGCTCCTCCCTCGCCGCGGAGGAGGCGGCGGCCGCTCCCCCTCATCATCCTCCTCCCCTTCCCCATCCCCCCCGGTAAGTCACCGAGCAGGCGGCGGGGGCTCCTCTCCGGGCTCCCCTCCCGTCTCTCCATCTCCCGCACCGCCCCGGGGGGATGGAGGGGGGGGTGGGTTTTCTTCCCTCACGGCCGTTGCCCGCGCGCGGCGCCGCCGCCTCCTCCGCTCCCCTCGCCTCCCTCCCTTCCCTTCCCGCAGGCGGCGCGCCGAGCCCCCTCTGCCTCCCCTCATACCCCCCCCCCTCACCGCGTGGGGGGATCCCTTCCGAACCACCCCCCCTCCCCCATCCGCCTTCCAGAAATTTGGGATCC
>NW_020955397.1:1027692-1086727 GCF_003031625.1 Empidonax traillii | reverse complement strand
CGAGACCAAAATATTTGCATTTTGAGGTGAAAGGAATCCAGCAGGGTCTTAAGCTTTGGAAGTGCTGGCTATTTTTTGCGTTCATAATGGTCTTGTATTCTCTACCTTAATAAAATAAAAAGGCCTGGGACTGTTCCTTCCATCTTTCATGCAAACTTTTGTATTTACTGTGTACTAAGTCCTTGTTAAAAGCATTTTGGTTTATGTGATCTAGAAACCCTGCCACACCTCAAAGCTATTGTGCGTTATTTCTGTTTGGAGTGGGGCAGAGTGGGGGAAAAAGCTTTCCAACAAGTGATCAAAGGATGTGGCTTGGGTTCTTGGCCATTTGCACGAGTAGGTCTGAAGGCCTAAAATGCTGCTGTGTTGCTCAACAGGTAATAAACAGGGTTTTCATACTTGCTTCTGGCGACCTGCACTTAGACCAGTCTCACTCCTCTGGCTGCCGAGTATCTTTTTTGACAGCTAATGAGAATATTTTGTTTTCCCTTTCAGTGCGAGTCTCTTCTCCGTGGCAAGAGCTGCCTTTTGAAGCAGCACATTCATTCTCCCCTTCAAGCACCCATAAGTCTCATTTGCCAGCTCCAGAACCATGGCAACAGAAGAAAAGAAGCCAGATGCAGAATCCACCAAAACACAATCTACTCCTTCCTCCTCCACCAATCAGAGCAAGGTGTGTGTGGGGCTCCGAACAATATCCCTGTAAATACACACGGAACTACCTGCATATTGAACAGCCAGGCCAGAATTAGGGGTTTGAATTCTCATGTAGATTAAGATCTTTTCCATGTCTCTGCTCCTGCTGTTGTGCTGAGGATTTTATGGGAAGAGGGAATGGAGTGCAGGCTCTCCTGTAGCGCTTGGCATCTTTTTGTTCCTAGGGAAGTTTTTGCCTCTTGTCACTCTGAGCATGACAAAGGCAGGTTGTTTGTATCCTTGGAATGCCTGGAGGTGACTGGAATGCCTGCAGGTGACTGGAGAACTGGGGAATCTGTGATCATAGTTGCAGCGTGGGGAAAGAGTTATTCAGGTTCTTTGAAGCCTGCAGATGCTCAAAGGAGGATGATATTCTCTTACCATGAAGCCTTTGCAAAGGGTGAAAAGGGTAAAAGTGGGATTTTTAGGGGCATGGAGAATTTGGCCTGTGATTTAATTCATGATGGAGCTGAAAACTGCAAACGCTTAAAAGCACTGCAAGGATCAATAACCAAGAGTGTTATTTTGAACTGCCAAGCACTTTGTGGTTGGACTGTTGGATTATTCTCACCTGTTTGTTACTAGCTTGGATGGAATTCACATCAAGGATGAACTGGTGTTGTGCTTGAATCAGTAAGGGAGCTTATTTTGTTTTGTTGGTTTTTTGGAATTAGAAGGGAAGAGGAATGTAAATGCTGGAATGTCTGTTATGGTGAATATCCACATGATCCATTCCTGTGTGCTGACCAGAGCTGGTCACTAAGGTGCTAAATTTGGAATTTAACTCATTCACACATATTTTTCTTACAGCCTGCTCCAGTAAAACCAAACTATGCTCTGAAGTTCACGTTAGCTGGACATACAAAGGCAGTGTCATCAGTCAAGTTTAGTCCTAATGGAGAGTGGCTTGCCAGCTCCTGTAAGTATTGCTTGCTTTTTAACTCATCTCAAACATGCAAATGTGAGCCTTGGACAAGGGCCTGTCTTTAGTGTTACCTCCATCAGGTAGAAAAGGAATGTAGTGTCATGACTTTTCTTAAAGGAGTGATATCAGAGCTGTCAGTCTTTGAAATAATCTGATTTGAGCTGTTTAAATTCTGTTACTTTGATCACTGGATTGCCAGGTGGGAGAATCCTGTTCAGCTTGCTTTATTGAGCAAATGGGCAATACAAACAGGGTTCTTTCCCTGTGCAAAGGAAACCCTTGAGCTTTTCTGTGTTGCTAAAGACATGGCTTAAGCTTTTAAATTAAACTTTGTGTGCAGCATCTCCAGGCAAAGCTGAGCTCTGGGAAATAAGGAAGGTGTTACAGGGCTGTGATACAGAGGGCTGGCCATGTGCCTCTGTTCTCTGTGCCTGTGGTGTTTGGTAGTCAGAGCCTTTGGTTACCCCAGTGAAATGCAGAAGGTTGGTATAAATAGTGTTTCACTTCTTGCTCTCCTAAGTGTTAGAACAAGTCCTCTTCCTGTCAGCTTTGGTATTTCATAATGTTTTTTGGGGGTTTTTTTGTGTGTTCAGCATTTGAATGTGTTTAGATGACCCTCAGTGATCCAGAGAGGATCCATGTATAAGGAAAAGGGCAGTTGACAAGGGCCACTGGAACATCTTCCAGACATGGGAATGACTTGGGGCTTTGACTTAAGTGCAGACAACCTCGATAAGAGCAGTGCAGTGTTCCATTTATAAATCATTCTTATGTTCAAGTGTCCTCATAAGACTCCCTCCCTCTCCCCTGCCCAGGTTTTCCAACCTTTACATCTGGCAAATACCAACTTTTTTCCTCTGGAGTACGTTTTGCAAGTTAGCATGGGTAATATGTTCGGGTTTCTGCAGGCATTAATTCATTACAGCTTGTGGTGTAATTTTAGTTCTTTTTGGGGCAAAAGCCTTTCAAGCATTCCCATGGACCAGCACTGCTTTTACCAGTGGCAGTCTAAAACAAAAGTAGAAACCCAAGTTGTCATGAGAGAAACTAAAGCTGCTGGAGACTCTCTGCATTCCAGGCAGCTTATGTAACCTCAGCTGCTGCAGCCTGGCCTGTAGGAAGCTGTTCTTTACCAGTTTCATATCACCTTATTCATGGAGGTCTGCTCAGGGAAGGAGAACTGCCCCGTTTCTGCAGAGATGCAGTTACTGTATTCCCTCCCCCCTGGAAGGGGCAGCTCTGCCTGTCGGTGCTGTTCATCTCTGAACTGCCACATTCTTTTCCAGCTGCTGACAAACTCATTAAAATTTGGGGAGCGTACGATGGCAAGTTTGAGAAAACAATATCTGGTCATAAACTGGTAAGTGTGAAGGGATTGCTGTATGAATTTATTGCTAAAGAATTTTGCTTTCTCCTCCTCCAGAAGTTTCTATTCTGTGTTAGTTTGACTGGTGCAAAAGGCTTGTTCTTCAGTCTTGCTTTGTAGTTCTTTGTTTATACAGTCCTGGAATTGCTGGAGTAATTGCTGGGTCAGGCTGGGAATTTGGGTGAAGTGCAGGCTGATAATGGAGTACCTGCTTACTCCCTGCCCAGGCAGCTCCTTTTGTCCCTGAATTTAAGGAGAACCCACCTCAGACACGGGGCAGGGCATTCTTGGGTGAAAATCCATGTAACACTTTGTCCTGTTCCATCCTTCCCTTGTGTATGGAACAAAATGACTTGCCTTTTAAGGAGACTGAATTTTTCTTGTGGGTTTGCCTACATAAACACAACACTTACTCATTCTGTAAAGTTCTAAAGAAAACACAAAGTCCCAAACCCTTTGGTTTTGTTTTTCTGAAGTTCCTCGTGCACTGAAGTTTTGTGAGCAGAAATGAAGATTTACCAATAGAAAAACCATTAGAATCTTCTTCCCCAGCCTTTGGGAACTCAGACCATAAAGAGCAGCCGTTTGTCATGAAGAAAAGCCACTTACTCAGATTAATTTATATAGCATTCTGTTTATGAATTCCAACAAAGGGTTTTGTGGCCAGCAAGAACTGTGTGAACAAGTCATTGATGTGTTCAGAGTATATGGTTGAGCTTAAAATGAACATGTGTTAAAGGAGCTCTTAACCCAGTGAAATCACTGAATTCCTGACTCTCAGGGCCCAGTTTTCATTCAGGCTTCAGCTGCGAGTGTAACGTGCAGTCTGTGTTTTCCATTTTTCTGTATCACTGAACAAACAGAGCTGAGAAGAGAATTGTTTTCCTTTGTTTTAGGGAATCTCTGATGTTGCTTGGTCATCAGATTCCAACCTTCTTGTCTCTGCCTCCGATGATAAAACTCTCAAAATATGGGATGTAAGCTCGGTAAGAGCAGAAATTATTTACCTTCATTTTCTCCAACACTGACCTCTTTACTCACATTTTTCTGAGAGACAGTCTGATGTGCTTTGATGAGAGGTAGAGTTATAAGCTCTGGCTCCTCTGTTCTTGGAAAGAGGGGGATGCTTGTGGGTGCCATGAGGAGCCTGTTACCCTCAGAGCGAGCACTAAAGCCTTCTGGTGGCAGTGCATCCGCAGGCTTCGTTTCTGAAAGCAACCTCTCAGATGAAACTGTTTTGTAACTTACCATAGCTACACTTATTTGTACTTCTTTCCCCCTTCTTTTTCTGCAGTTACAGTGAGAATGGGATAATTTGGTTGAGTTTTGGTTGGGTATGTTAAACTGCTTGGGTCTTCTGAGTAGCCCAAAGGGTTTACACGTTGTCTGCAATCATTAAAAATATGTTGAATTATTTTTCTTTCTTGTTTTGTTGTAGCTGGTCCTCTGCCCATCTAAATTTGGGGTTAGGGATGGTTTCTTTATGTCTTGCACAGTGATTAACCTGAATGTGACTTATCTGAATGCATTTATGGTGTTGGAGGGTGCTGTACGTTTAACTGAAATTTTATTTCAGGGTAAGTGCTTAAAGACATTGAAAGGGCACAGTAACTACGTTTTCTGCTGCAACTTCAACCCTCAGTCAAACCTCATCGTTTCTGGCTCAGTGAGTGATTTATTTATCTTTTTTTCCTCTGTGGAAAGCAAGTACTGCACACTCTGTCACATGTCACTAAAGGGACAGACAGGTTCTTTAGGGATCCTTGGCAGAACGATGGCAGCACTAAATCATAGTTACAATTACACCTTTATTTTCCTAACGTGTTATTATGATTAATACAGCACACATTTATGATTAGAATGGCACAGAATTTCTACAACCCAAATCAGTGTACTATAATTTTTAAGTAGTGAATACAGAATTTACAGTACAACTTTGCTTATAGTTTCTAATCACCTAGACCCTAATTTAACTACGGTGTGACTTCTAGTCACCTGGACCCTCTGCTGAGCAGGTCAGATCTTAGTACATGGTTTGAAAATAATATAAAATGAAAGAATATGAGTCACCTAATCCATTTAAATTCTGTCTTCCCCCACATGCACATCTTGTAGTTAGATGAACTGCTGCCTTTGCCTGGGGACACGCTCAAGCCCTTAACCCATCCTGAACATGCAGGTTTCCTATGTGGAGAGGAGGAGTTCAGGGAGCTGTTCCCAGTCTGTCATTCCTGCTCTGTGCAGTGCCTGTGTCCTGAGCTTTCTGGTCCAGCTGGAGGCAGGCACGTGCCATAGTCAAGCTGTAGCATCTTGCATGCCTTGAATAGGTACTTCACTAAAACCACCTTGTGCATTTCTTCCACCTCCAGTTTGATGAAAGCGTGAGGATATGGGATGTGAAAACAGGGAAGTGCCTCAAGACGTTGCCTGCTCATTCTGACCCAGTTTCAGCTGTAAGTGCCTCACGATAAATGAACACACTTAACATGCTTATTTTGTTTAGCAGAGCTCCTGTCCTGCCTCTCTGGAGGAGTGGGTTGTTTTCTGAGTGTTATCAAACCCTTACAGGGTGTGGAGGCCGGGCTGTGGTTGCTGCCGGCGGTCGTTGCTCAGTGGGAATGGAATGAGCGGTGTTTTCTCTGACATCTGTATGGATTTTGGTCCTGGGTGTTAATGTGAATAGACCAGAGGTGAGCCAGTCATCCCTGAGTCTGGCAGTCATGCTGGGACACGGATTTGTGGTCTCCTGATGCCCAGAGAACAACCTGAATGTCTCCTGCTTTCGTGTTTCAATCTATTACTAAAATCCAGAGCAGGGTTGTTCCCTAGAACGCTCGTGTTTCAAATCTCACTCATTTAACAGGTGAAATAAACTCGGAATACAGCTCAAATGAAACAAAAAAGGGGTTCAATTCTTAAGTGCTTTTGAAATGGAGAAAACTGGAAAAAAAATTGAACCTCAGATATGTTGAATCGTGGCTACAGTAACGTGATCATTCTGCCCTGCGTAGAAGATATTTCACACCACAAATGTACCTTTGTAGTGGTAATTCTTTAAAATAGCCGTATTTGGAGGTGTGTAAAGGCAATAAATTGATCTTTAAACGTACAAGTGGCTATATAAGAGGTTAAATTCCATGCCCTTAAAATGATAAGGTACAATCCCCAGGTTTGAATTTGCTGATGCTGTCTGAACAGAGCATCTGTGTGGTCATGTGTTCTTAGTTTCTGAATAAACATTTATTCCATGTCAGTGATGGAGGATAAGGACTTCAGTGGAACTTAAAGATCAGATGTTTATGAACATCGGTGAGATTATTGATTTTAATAATTAATATTTAGTATTAATAACGTTACAGGTGCATTTCAATCGTGATGGATCCCTGATAGTGTCAAGTAGCTACGATGGACTCTGGTAAGTGATTATTTCTTGTCTGCATCACTCTTCAAACTTTTTGCATTAAAATAAAAGACTTTAAAAAACCCCACCTTTGTAATGTTGAAATTGGAACAGAGATTTCAAAACCAACAGTAATGGCTCTTGTATGTTTTTAACAGTCGAATCTGGGATACAGCATCAGGCCAGTGCTTGAAAACACTGATTGGTAAGTGGAAATATTTCCTGTCTGTGCTCTGTTTTTTGCTGTTTTGACACAGATATTCTGTTTCAATGAAACTATTAACAACAAGTCAATGTCCGAAGAAGTTCTCTGCCAGTGAGGCGATACAGCTGTGCGCTAATAATGCTTTTAATTTCTCTGTAGATGATGACAACCCTCCTGTGTCTTTTGTGAAATTCTCACCGAATGGCAAATACATATTAGCTGCAACTTTGGACAAGTAAGTATTAAAAAAAAAAAGAGAAAAACACTCAGGCTTTGAGTGTTGGGTGTCAGATAATACTTTATTTTGCTGCTCTTTGGCTGCCATAGTAATGCTGCTACATGACTTTATATATACTGGTTTTCATGGGGGATAATATGAATGGTATGGCAGTTAAATTGATACTTTAGGGTTAACTAACCCTGCATTCTGAAACCAGGCTAAAATGTTCCATGTAGACTTTAGGAATCTGGTATGGAGAATTTTTTTTTTTCCTGATAAGAAACTGTCAGATCAAAAAAATCCCCAAGAACTAAAATCTTTTGGTTTTCTCTTTTTTTTTTTTTTTTTTTTTAGCACTCTTAAACTTTGGGACTACAGCAAAGGAAAGGTAATTAATTCTGTCTCACTATGTAGACTGAGCTAAGCTTATAGGGAAACCTGGATTTCATTTGTGCTTTTTGAACTTGTTTAACTTTTTATGAGTACTGTAGAAAAAAGTGTTAGTACCCCTTTATTAGAGAGGACAAGATCTTAGCAGGGCCTGTTGCAATAGGACAAGGGGTGATGGTTTTAAACTGGAAGAGGGTAGATTTAGACTAGGTATAAGGAAGGAATATTTTACTGTGAGGCCCTGGCACAGGTTGCCCAGAGAAGCTGTGGCTGCCCCATCCCTGGAAGTGTCCAAGGCCAGGTTGGACGGGGCTTGGAGCAACCTGGGAGAGTGGAAAGTGTCCCTGCCCATGGCAGACCTTTAAAGGTTCCTTCAAACTCAAACTATTCCATGATTCTCTGGCTAAAGATGCCTTTGAAAAGAAAAGAAATTAAAATATTTGGCTCCCACATAGGCCTGGGGTGTTAAGTACAGCAATATTTCTGCATTTTTCTCTTTATGAACAATACATTGCCTTTGATCTCTTTCACTGTAGTAATGGGACAAATTTAGAGCTTTATTTTTTTGTGTTCTGGGGCAGAGATGCCCTCTGCATCCTCTAAATAAGTGGCAGGGTGGGAAACAAGGCAGATATGTTTAGTCTTTTCTGCCAAGAGTTTGTCCTTGACTGAGAAAACTCCCTCCCAGCTGCATTAATGACTTGTGACTCTTCACTTGCAGTGCCTGAAGACATACACAGGACACAAAAATGAGAAGTACTGCATATTTGCCAATTTCTCTGTTACTGGTGGCAAGGTTGGTGTTTATTTGTGCCATTTTTACTGCTCTTCTCTGTAGATGAAACAAATTTAGGGCTGGAAGCCTCCTTTGGTGGGTGCTGGTTCACAGGTGTCGGAGTCTCTAGGTGGGCCTTCTGTCCCATTGCAGGCTCCCTGACTTTTCCTCCTCTTCCCTTTCATATGATGACAATGAAATGTTTGCTGTTATAGATTAAAATAACTGTGTTTTCTCTCTGCCCCTGCAGTGGATCGTGTCTGGGTCAGAAGACAACCTGGTTTATATTTGGAACCTTCAGACAAAAGAGATTGTACAGAAATTACAAGGACACACAGGTGTGGAAGAGGATTTTGTATTTATTGATGGGATATCCCTCATGTCGGCTTGTAATGAGGGCTTAGCTTGAGCATTTTCTCTCGGATGTTTAGTTTTGACTGTCAGACCCATAAATTTTTGGCTGGCTGAAGCTTAATTGAACCCTGGGAGTTTGCTCCTTTTTATGAAGGGGTTTTATGGGCATTGGAAGTATTTTATTCTTTCACTATGAGAACTTTGACATCAGCTTGCAGAAGAGATTTCCTTGAGGACAGACCTGGTCAAGATATTTAAGTGTCTCATAATTTTAGTGACTTTGAATTGCTTAGGAACACCTTCCAGAGCTGCAGCTGTCAAGGATGAGGGTGATGTGGACTGTAAATGTCTGTACTCTTCAGACAGACAGACTCTGCCTGGTCTTGAAGGCATAGTTGAGATGTCACCTGATGGATACTTAAGTCTGAGCCTTAAGAAAGAGCAGAGTTTTAACTGTACCAACTAAAAGAGGCTGTGCTGTGACATCTCAGAATGCTCAGTCCTTTGCTTTAGTCTGCATTCCATGGATTTGGGCTGTATTCCATCGCTTTAGACTGTAAGTGGGGGCAGTGGCAGCAGGTTTTCATTTTGTGGCTAGTGCAAGGCTCTGAAGATGAAGTGCTACCTGAACATTGACTGGGATGCTGGAAATACTTTACATGACAAGAAAAAACCGATCTGGGTTTTGATGAGCTGTGTGAGACATAAGATATAAGCAGGAACTAGAATCTGAAGAGTGCTTACATTTTGAAACCTGTCAGACACTTTCCAACTACTGCTCTTAATTCTTTTTTACTTGTGTTTTCTCTCACAGAGGAGCTACAGTTGTAAAATATTTACAAATAATGCACTGAATTCTGCTACAAGGAAATAACAACCTGGCTTTGCTGTTTTAATAGTAACTTGGCTTTGCTGTTTTAAAACACAGTAGCAACACATGTTAATTTTCAGAAGTGCCTGACATAGGAACCAGACTTCATTGCTGCAAATAATTGTGGCTTTATATCTTCCTTTTTTCTTAGATGTTGTCATCTCGACAGCCTGTCACCCAACAGAAAACATCATCGCGTCAGCGGCACTAGAAAACGACAAAACAATTAAACTGTGGAAGAGCGACTGTTAAATGTTCCAGGATTGCTTTAGAGACTGTCAGGAAAAAAAAAAGTGTTTTTAAAAAAAAAAAATTACTAAAAAAAAAAAAACCAACCAAACAAACCACCCATAAATCCAGTTTGGCAGGAAACCTGAAGAATATTTGACAAAAGTGGTTTCTGTTAGTCTTGGCCCAAAGAGAACATTTTAGCTCTGCTAGAGCCGGGCAACGTGGTGGGAAAAAAAAAAAAAAAAGATGCAGTGTCTCCTTTTCTTGCCTCATGTTTTGGCAGACAAATGGATCATTCTGACGTCGGGTCAGAAGCGTCAGCCTTGTCTTGGACACCCCAAAGATACTGTACTTTTATGGTGGCATTGCTTCTGGGCACTGATGCTGCTTCAGGAAGACCTGCCAGCCTACTTTGTACCAGTAAGTTAAGTCACGAGCCTAGAGATGTGTGGAATTTTTTTAAAATGTCTAATTTTTTTTTTTTTATTATTATTTTTTTAAATTTTTTTTTTCAGAATGTAGGTTCTAGTCTCTTGGGAAGTTTCTGTATTGTTTTAAATAGGAGTACTGCATCTTTAAGGGTGCTTCATTTTAAACACTCAGCTCAAACTTTGTGACCAAATAAAACCATGCAGTTCCAGATTTCCCTCTTCCTGCCCCTGACTTGACTCCTGTGGTGGAATCTCTTACCTTCTGTATAGTTGCTTACCTCTTGTTACGTGTGTTTAATAGATGCTGTTCTAGAGCAAAGTTCCAGTTCTTCTGTTAACCATTAAAATGAATCCTGCTTGTAGTTGTTCTCAGCATATTTTAATTATTTTTTTTTTGTTTGTTCTCTTCTGGTTCTAAAGCAGTGCTCACAGAACACTGTAAAGTTATTTCAATGTAAAAAGAAACGAACCCCCAGACTTTTTGTATCTTGGAAATCCATCGTATGAAGCTGTATTGCTAATGGCATGACTCTGTATCTATCGCAGCGTTGGTATTTCTTTCCCTTTTTGTCATACCCCTGTGGTATTTACACACTCAAACAAACAAAAGAAAAAACATATGCCATAATAAAAAGGTGGGATTTTATGTGTATGTTTGTGGTAAGAGTGTGCTAATGTGAAGTGTCAGTGTCCATAAAGCTCCCCTTAAAATCACCTTTAGAGGGAAGTGTTTCTGTAGCAGCTCCAGTGAGGGAGGAGGAGGAACAGCAACGTGGTGCTTTACATCAGTTGTGGAGAAATAAAAAGGTAAGAGGATTCAAGTGAAGGTGTCCTCAGCAGAGACAACATTAGTACAACCTCTCTCAGAGAGCTTTAGCCAAGGGGAAAGGAATCCTGCTGCCTTTTCCTTGCAGGCTGAGCAGGGATCCAGGATTGAGCTCGTGCTGGTTAAGAAATGCATGGAGGCACAAGTTTATTGCACCCAGAGGGTTCTGCTGGAAGGGGATGTTTTGTTCCTGGTGCAGCAAAGATCTGTTTTTTTGGTATTGACCTCATGCTTGGTAATAACAGAAAATCAATTACAGTACAGACCTCTGTAGTGCTGCCCTGGGGCTGCCTGGCTTTGCCCTTAGAGAAAAAGAGCTGCAAGACATGAGGTATAGCTTTTCTTTTTGCTCATGTTGAGCTGGTGCTAAAGTGGCTATTAATAATATCACTGGCTTTTGAAGCTTTTCATTACCTCCAGGAAGGGACACTGTGTGTCTAGACTTGGTGAGCGTCACTGCTCAAATGATCAACCCCTGATTTTTTTTTTCAGTCTTTTTCTTGCAGGCCGGTGAAACTTTTCAATGCAAGATGGGGCTGTGCTGCTTTACAGTGTGGAGAAGAGGGTATTTTACTCCAGCAGAGCATTTTAATGTAGATTCAGAAATATTTTCTGGCATAGTACTTCTCGTGTCTCTGTGTGTGAGTGGCTTTGCCCAGCTGTGCTATGCCTTTCTCTGCTCTCTGCGCCAAAGAGCTATGGATAAGGGAGATGATTTTCCTGCTGTCAGGAGGAAATCTCTTGAACAGCAGGTCTAGTGGAGCCCTGATGTAAAGGATCTACTGGAAAGCTGTTCTGTGTAAAGGTTGTGTTTAAATCCTTAATATCCCACCTGGGATTAATGCTGGGGCCTATTGCCATGAGCTCTACTTAGCTATAATGATAAGCAGCCTGGCGTGGCTGCGGTGGTTTGAGGGCCGGGATCAGCTAAAGCAGAGAGCTGAAAAGAAGGTTTGTGGCTGGGCTGTGGTAAGGGAGGTTGTGCTAGGTGTGGGCTGAGGGGATGGGGCACATTGCAGCAGGCTGAGGGAGGGTGAGCTCGCTCTTTGGTGCTCTGGTTTTCTGGGCCCGTTTGGGCTGGGGGAAAAAGGAGAAGGCGGGTGACAAACACCGCTGGGGATTTAAGGTTCAGCCCTGCAAAAAAAGGACAGGGCGAAAAACATGGTTAGATGCCACGAAGTAAGTGGCAGTGCCTTAACCGTATGTGTGTTGTACAGGCCACTAGGACCTCTTCCATCCTTATCAAGGGGAGTGCTAACCTTCTCTCCTTTCATACAACACGCTTTATTGCCGACTGTCGCCGCTATTTAAAGCTCCGGCAAGCCACTGCTCTGCACACAGAGCGAGCAAACGTTACTGTTTTCTTTTGTGCCACTTTGACAATTCTTTCTTTTCCCCATATGACAGATTTACTTTGATTCCCACCAGGGCTATAAATCCCCTAAAAATCCCGGTAAAACATCGCAAATGCGAGAGTTCTCTTACCTTCCTAATGTATTCATTGCACCCAGCCAATCAAAACGCAGCAACCGATCCTCTTTGACTGCCCCCTGGCGGGCGGGCGCGCTCGGGGCCGAGCACTCCCGTTTCCGGTTCGAGTCCCGCCTCGGACGGGGCGGAGCGCGGGGTGGTGCCGCTGAGCGCTCCCGGCCGCCCGCGGGATGAACTCCCGGCGGGATTTGCCGGCGGACCCGCCTAATCTGCGCAGGGTTCAGCCGCCCCGCTGGGTATCCCGCGGGTTTAAATCGGGAGCAGGAGCGTACCGGGAGGTTGGTTGATGGAATCTCCCGCGGCCGAGGGAAGGCGGCCTGTTCCCGGCGTGTTCCCGCTGCCCCGGGAAGTTAAATCTCTCCAAATTCCTTCAGAGCTAGTGACGAGTTACAGGTTCCAGACGTGGAAGCGGCCGAAGAGGTTGGGTTGGTTTTTTTTCCCCCCTTTTCTCAAAGCCTTTCTCCTCTGCATCCCAAAGGGATAAAATCAGATAAGCATCTGGCTAAATCAGCACTGCTACTCCTCAAACCGGCGCTGGGAGTTGATGTTCCTACCGGGATTAACCCCATCCCAGCAGCCCGCTGCCGGTCCCACGGGTTTACTGCACCGTGACATCCCTCGTCCCCGCCGACTCTCGCAGACCTTCCCCTCTGTTCCCGGCAGGAAGGACCAGCCGGTGCCCTGTGCCGCTGGCAGAGGAGCCGCTTTGCCGGCTGAGGCTGCGGAGCCAGGTGCAGCGCCCAGAGGTGTGCGTGGCCCCGGCCCCGCCAGCTGTGCAACATCTGCCGCATCGCAGCGTCATAGAACGGTTTGGGTTGGAAGGGACTTTACAGCTCATCCCATTCCCACCCCCTGCCATGGGCAGGGACACCTTCCACTAGACCAGGTTGCTCCAAGCCCAGTCCAAGCTGGCCTTGAACACTTCCAGGCATGCTACATTGCTGCCGCAGAGCCCAGGCTGTTCCTGGCTGCCCCTTCCACATATTGATGAGTTTATTAAGGGATTAAAAGTTAGTTTCCTCTCCTTATTGAATGCTCTGATTTATGCATGCTTTTAAATCAATCCCATTTCCTGCGTTTTATCCTTTCTCCTCCAGGGTTTCAGGCTTTACTGTGTCAGACGTTTGTTACAATCACATTGTTTTGAGGCAAGCGAGACACCGTGGGTGGTTTAAGGGATTTGAATACATGAGCTGCATTACTTGGGTGCACCTCCCAGGTGCCAATTGCCCTTCCTGAGCCGTAGATGCCCCTACTTGGACCAGTTTGTGCTGCCTCCTGGTGAAATACTAGTAAGGATGCGTGCTAATTGAAGATGCTGTTGGAGATTAGGTCCAAGCCTGCCTGTCTGGGAGCTGTGTCTGGCAGAGGAGGTGCCCAGTGGGCTGGAGTGCCCAGGGTGGGGGATTTCAGGTGCTGCTAGCAAGCAGTTGCTGGATGAGCTACATAAGCAGCTTATTTTGTCATTTTAATTTTTTAATCCCATGCATTCGGTCGCGCTCTCTTATTAGTAAGCATTAGCTCTCCAAGTCCCATTAGCTCCGCTGAGAGCTGAGGCTTTGCCTGTGGGGACAGTGGTGGAGGAGCCAACAGGGGTCTGGGGGCCTGATGCTGCAGCTGGTGACATCTGTGGTGTCCCACATGGATGTGGGTCCAACCCTGGCCTCGTAGAGCCATCACAGCTCAGTCCTTTCCTCCACTGCACCCCCATCCCCTTCCCAAGCCCCTGGCAGCCCCAGCTCATCCCAGCCTGGGGCTGACTCTGTTTGGTCTCTCCCTGCTTTATTAAGGCAACTATTTTCTTGCATGTAAATACACACACTACATTCAAACCCTCTCTCTCCTCCAGGTTTTCCCTTTAACCCCACGGCCATCCCCAGGGCTGTACTTTGTTAGAGGATCTCAAGTGTCAGATTTAAAATTAGTTGACTGCTTCTCTTTAATAAAATTATTCCTGCCCTCTTTAAATAGCACAATATGTCACAGAAAGCCGGTGGGTCCGTTCATGAAGATGAGGCAGCTCAGAGAGGAAAAAGAGATGGGAAAAAAAAAAAAAAAAGTAAAACCATACATCTCCCCAAACCCCTTCTGCCTAATCCAACTGAATTAGAGGATTTCGAAGTGGATTTAAAACTAAATCTTGATTAGGGAGAATTTCTCTCCAAGAGCTGCTGCACGGTGGTATTAATGGGAAGTGATCGTGGACAGAGGAAATAGGACAGAAATAACTGAGGGTAGCACATACGCACTCAGGTCTGTGCATGAACTGAAAGAGTCAGAGAATTTCTCAGGAGGAAAAGGGAGAAATTAGGCAGCGGCATAAGGAGACTGGGTGCCACGGGGCTGGCTGGAGAAGCTTGGAGCAGCCAGAGCCCTCCTGCACCGACGGCATCTCCCTTTATCCCGGCGGAGAGGTTTGCAGGTGGAGAGGAGGCGACGAGCACTGCGAGGGAAAAGAGCTCGGAGGAGAGGAGACCTCTGCCCGCTCCCCCAGACCCTGGTGTTCGTCCTCTGAGCCCTGGGTGGACTCCAGGAGCTGACCCCCATGCTCTGCAGACACATGCCTGGAGGTGCCCATGGGATCCTCTCTCTGATGACCGTGGTGTTCGTCCTTCCAGAGGGTAAGTGCTGCTGTTCCCGGGGTGTGGTGTGTACCCCACGCTTTGGAGTCTGGTTTGCATCCTCCCTAAACCCTGGTTGTTCAGGTGTGTTTTGTCCTCGGGATGAATCTGGGGTTATTACTGCCCTAAGCAATACAGCTGCGTGTCGGTGGTTTTAGGACAGAGCTGAAATCATCATGATTTGTACAAAAAGGGCAGTGCGGCAGAATTTGGGATCTCCTGGACTCCCCTTCCCTGGTCTGGCCGAGGCAGGGACTCCCCTCACCATGCCTGGCTGTGTGAGGGTCTCACCCCCACCTCCCAAAAACCCCGTGGGAGCAGAGGAGGCCAGGCTCAGGAAGGGCTCTGGGTCAGCATTTGGAGGTGAGGAAAGGTAAAAGCAGCAATAAGTGCAACCTGATCAATCAGCACAGGGTTTGCCTTA
The DNA here is from genome assembly GCF_003031625.1 of Empidonax traillii. NCBI lineage: Eukaryota > Metazoa > Chordata > Aves > Passeriformes > Tyrannidae > Empidonax > Empidonax traillii. Next base: position 1,071,501 of record NW_020955397.1, on the reverse strand, counting down.
AACTCTGTGGACAGTGTAAATTAATATTGTTGGAGGCCTTTTTTCTTTTCTTTTTTTTTTCTTTTTTTTTTTTTTTAAAGAAACCTAAGAAATGGCTTAATTCCCAATCTGGCAATTCTCAGACACAGCCGCTGACCCTGCAGGGAAGGACTGAGCTGCCGCCAGTGCAAGTGTGCAAAGCCTTGGGGACACACCGAGGCCACTGTCCCGGGGTCACAGTGCTCTGAACGAGGATTTCCCTTCTGTTTCTGAGCTGGTTTGCCTCCCTGATAGAACCTGTGATAAAATCAGGACCGTGTTCGGGGAGAAAACCAAACCACTCTGATGAAACCATCCCTCTGGAGCGAATGCCTCCAGCAAGGGCACAGCTAAACTGGAGAAATTTGGTGAAAAAGGGAAAAGCTGTTTCTGAGCACAGCTGAGCCTTGACTCAGCGGTGTCCATCGTTTTGAGGTTTCACCTGCTCTTAACACCCCCTATTTCAAAGCTCCCTTGTTCCCACTGTTTGATCCCAGCGCAAATCTCTGGCTAATCTCTGATTTTGCACTGACCTCTAGTGGGAGATGATTGTGTATTTTTGAGCCCACCGGGTAAACAAATGACGGGCAGCTCCGGGCTCTTGGCTCTGCACTTAATGCGACTTGGCAAGGCAGAGAGCGCTGCGAAGCCGTCGTTAGAGAGCAGCTCGGAACGAGTTGAAGCATTTTCCCCCCTGGAAAAATCCCACTGTGTTCCTTACTGTTCTTGTTTAGTGTCTGGACTCCAGTGCTATGGCTGCAACATCGTGGTTGGCACCAAGAACGTGGACATGGGGTGCTCTAACCCCGAAGTGATCACCTGTTCCCAGTCCCACCAGGGCTTCAAGCACCGGTTCTGCATCAAGACAGAGAGCGGTGAGTCCGCCGGTGGAGCTGGTGATGCTCACACCCTAAATCCACCCTCGCAGCCCCCAAGCAGGGCCTGCCCCCGGTGCAAAGCTGGCAGAGCCTCCCCCTCCGCCCTGCCTGTCACCCTGACGTCCCTCCCTGTTGCTTGCTTTGCAGTGGTCCTGGGCATCCTGCTGACCAGCGGCTGTGCCACCTCCCGCCACTGCCAGCAGCAGGAGCTGCCGGGCGTCCGCATCCACTGCTGCGACACCGACCTCTGCAACGGCTCCCCCAGAGCCCCCCGGCCACCCCCCGGCCTCGGGGGAGGACACCTCCTGCTGCCCTGCGTCCTTGCTGCCCTGCTCCTCTCCTGAGCCCCCCGGGGCTTGGGGGGATGCGGGATCCTCGTGGGATGGGTGCTGGGAGCAGGGATGCCCCCATCGCTGCTCCTGCAGGCTGGCAGGACGCCCTCCTCTCCCTTTTCCTCAATAAAATGTGCCGAATGTTTTGCCCTGGGAAGGTTTCGGTGATGCCCGGCGGCGGCGCTGCATCCCCGGGGAGGATCGGGGATGGTCCTCTGAGCTCGGGGAGGATCGGGGTACCCACAGCGGCCTGGGGCTGGGGAGCGCAGGGTCACGGGGGTATATCCATGTTCCCGCAGGGATCAGAAGCGCGGCTGAGCCCGGCTCTTCCCACGAGAGGGCATCCGCGGCCCTCGCTCCGCATCCCGGCCTGCCGCGGGGACTTCGGGATGCAGGGATGGAGCACCCACGCAGGGCAGCGTCCCTAGGGGGATGGATGGGCGATGGGGTGGGAGAAGAGGGGCCCGAGTGAAATGAGCTCATTTTTTTTTCAGACATTATCCCGGTCGAAGAGGCCAAACGGGAGTTTTAAGGGAAAAATCCCATCCCGTAAGGATCGGAGCCCAAGTGGCTCGTCCAAGGTCATCGCGGGGGTTTGCGGCAGAGCTGGGAATTAAACGCGTATGTCTCAAGAGCCAGCCCTGTGCTTTTATCACCAGGGAAACAGCATAAACCTCCCTGTGAGAAATGGATGAAATGTTTTTATTCTATTTTTTTTCTTTAGATTAAAAAAAAAAAAAAAAAAAAAAAAAAAAAAAGCAAGAGAGCTTTTCCATGCAAAACATCAGCTTTTGATGACATTTCTCAGATGTGTCAGAAAACAAGCCAAAACTCTTCTAAAAATATTATCTGAGGCACCTTCCCAGCAGAAGCACTTTGGGACTGATACAAAACATGTTCAGATTCTGAAGATTCAAAATAAAAGGAAACAAGAAAACAAATCCTGCAAGAAAAACGACATGAGCTGCAACACTAACCAATTCCCCCTTTCCCCCCTCCTTAAAACCTTCCTTATGATTTTCAGGGGAGCAGGAAACATTTCCTTGGCAGCTGGAGTTATTCTCGCTACTGGTTATTTATCTGCCTGGGCGAGTGCTGTGCTGAGCTGTTGCAAAACCTCCACAGCATCAGCCTGCTCCAGTGTAAATTCCCATTTATCGGGCGAGGATTGGGATGGGCTCCCAGTGGAGGTGGCGGCAGGGGGTCCTGCCGTGACGTGGGCCACTTTGCCAGGCAGCAGCATCTTGGGGAGAAGCAAGGGGTGGCCGTGGTCCCTCCATCCCTCCGTCCTGGTCCTTGTGCCTCCGGCGGGTGATGCTGCTGCCCCTGCTCTGCCACCCTTGCCTGGCTCGAGCCATCCATCTTGCACCGTGTAAGAGCCCTGTTGCAATTAAGTAGGCTGAAGTGCTCCTGAACTCTTTAACCTTTGCCCTGGGATTGCTCCTTTTGCCCCGGGGCTGTGGATCAGCTCCATTGCACTCTCCAAACAGCGCCTGCTACTTAGCTGACATTTCTTTCTCCTGCTGGATCCTATTAGCACCCTGAGGTTGAAAATGCTACTTTGGAGTGTTGTAAGGAATGTGATTTATACTGGAAAGTAGCGGCAATCTATCTTTCCCTATACACACACTGCACATGAGGCTGGAGAGCTAAATCCACATCGCCTGAACAAACAGCGACTGGGATAATTGTTGAGGAGGCTTCAGACACGGAGCAGGGAGAGGAGGCTGGGTGGGACGGCACCGGGGCCAGGGAATGCTGAGCTCGGGGCAGGCAGGCGGCAGCAGGGCTGGGCAGGAAACCCGCTCCCCACTGGGATCCCATCCCCACACCAGTGCAAACCCGTGCTGGGTGGCACTGGTTTCCCAACAGTGCTGAAGACCTGGTTAGGGGGCTGCCTGGGCTGGTTGCAAGGGCTCTGGTTGTAGGATCCATCCATGTCCTTCTTCATCCCTGATCCTGTGCCCAGGGCAGACCAGAGCTGAGCAGAATTCGCACTGGTTTGCCTGCATGTGAGTACGTATCATGGATAATGCAATCTGCATGGGAAGCAGATGGAAATAAGAATTGAATGGTGCCTGAAGGAGGGCTGATTAGCCTTTATCAGATATGACACGCTAACCACCGAGGCTCCTTGCTGAAATACCGGGTTAAAATCTCTGCAGTGTCAAATTTCGTCCTCCTAAGCAAAGAGACACTTTCCATAGTGTTTGTGTGAATCTTCTGGATAAGCCCTGGAGACTGAAACCGTCTCAGCTTCGTCTGGGCATTAAAAGTCCCACCCACATGTTTAAAAAAAGCCCCAAACCCAGAAACGCAAAAGCTGACATTTACTCTAAAATGTCTTTTTCTTCCTGCATCGCTGCATGGCATCCCGTGTGAGCCTCTGCCTTCTCCTTGCTGGAGCGGGGCTGGAGGCATCCTCCTGGGCATTCCCACCGACTGCCATTCCCCCTGGAAGCTGAGGGATTATTTTGCACACGCAAAAGTGTGTGCACAAGCACGCACACGGACACTGGCACAGTGTTTTCCGGGAGAAAAACCAACTTAAAAAAAACCACACCAAAACCCCAACCCTAAGCAGCCTCTGTGTCAAAAGCCCTTTTATAAAAGCCTCAGTAGCTGAAGAATTGCCATTGTTTCGGTCTCCAGTGAGTGCTAGTCTTAAAATATTTCCAGCTCAGAGCAGGCTTTGACATTCTGCCCAGACCCAGGAGAGGGAACAAACATGAGTTCAGAAGTGTTTCTACAAGGCACAGATCCTTCTTGTTTTTGGAGAATCACTTTCAGCATCTTGCACCCTGTGGCTATGTCCCCCCAAAGTGGGGGAGACACCACAAAACACCCCCGAAAGCAAGGAGGGGGGGAATTTCTTGGGGCTCCCTGTAAGGGGAGAGCTAGACTGGCTTTCACACCGAGGTGCTGGGGTTTACTTTTTGTGCTTTTTTACTCAGCCTTCCCCTCAGGAGCATCGAAACCATTTTTTCCCCTCAGAAAATGCTTGACTGCCGATGGCTGTGCAGACCTAACTTCCCATCCCGCTGGATGCCAGCAGATGGTCCAAAAGTGCAGGCTGTGTAGACTCTGGAAATCAAAGAAGACAGAAAGTTTGCAGTGATATTCATCCCCCTTTAGCCTTTTTTTGTGTGTTCAAGTGATGCTGGGAGTGACAAAGTGTGGATTTGGGAGCAGGAAGCTCTCAGTGCTTCACTATCTCTGTGGAAGGACACAAAAGGGATGGACCACGGCACATGGAAACATGGAATGTTTTGGGTTGGAAGGGACCTTAAAGATCACCCCATTCCAACCCCCGTGCCATGGGCATGCACTTGCTCCACGTGGTGGTGGGAGCTGGGGTAGGAGGACCCCAGGACAAGGAATTGGTGGGGTCCTCCACCATCAAATGAGGAGAGGAGCTGAGATGTAACTCACACTTCTGCCAAGGCTGTTCCCCACCTTCTTGCAAACAACTTTCTGGCAGAAAAGTGGTGCAGAAAACTGCCAGAGCTCTGCAGGCAATTGAGAACTTTGAGGCTGCCCCAGGGTCTGCATGAAGCGGGTGCCCTGGGCTGCTTCAGGAATGCTTCCAAGAGGCTGGATGCTCCAGAGAACACAAGCTAACCTGAGCTTATCTCATCTCCCGAGCACTCCTCATGTTGGATAAAGGGCAGTGTTTACTCAAGAACAATGTGGGGTTAAAATTTAGTAAGTCCTTGTGCAACTCTTTATGGAGAGGCAGCAAGGACAAATAAACATCTCTCAAAACACAGTCAGCACTCAGGCTCACTGTTTAATTCATCCTCCGGAAATGCATCTTGTTTATAGCCATTCATTGCAGGGGCTCGGAACAGCAGGGGTTTGAGCCACTCCAAATTTCAGGCAAAATAATATGATCCTCCTTTTTCTCTTGTTTGTTCTTAGTAGAGGACACAAGGTCAAATCTTCAACTAGAGCAAAGTTTGCTCTGAACTACCGAATATTTTTTTTTTTTATTTGAGAAAGTTTTTCCTCTGCTCTCTCTCCCTTTCCAGGCCTCCCCCTCCCTCCAGCTCGTCAGCTCGGGGGGGAACCCAAGGTGCCAGAGGATTTGGGTTTCCTCCTTGAGTGATAAGGGCTTCTAGGAGGAATTTAAGCTGGGTGGCCAAACCAGCTTCCAAGGCTGAAAGTTAGAATGCCTCTTATCTACTCTACTCCCATGGAGAGACAAGCAGCAGAGCAATCACGTGTGGGAGATGCAGCTCCCTCCTCCCAGGGGATGCTGCAGTGGGGCCCCACAGAGAAATCCCCTGCTCTGGGAGCCGGTCCAGCCCCATCCATTTCATAAAGATGAGTGGGAGCAGCGCCAGCTTTATTGACAGAAGGCCATGAACTGGGTCATGCTGCCCATCTCCCCTCCCAGCACCAGGCTCTCCCTCATGCATGGATACACAGGGAGCGTGATGCTCGGGGGGATGTACGGGGCACTGTGTCCATGCTGGTCTGGGAGCTGCACACCCGCCCTGGCTGTGCTCAAACGAGCCCAAAGCCTCAAAGCAATGCTCTTCCTCTCTGGGACGAGAGCCAGGGCTGCCCTCTGCCAAGGGCTGGGCGCTGAGGGGGCTGCATGGAGGGAGAAGGGGGGATCCTTGTTCAGTTTAATAACGTGGAGCCAGCGATGTGCCTGACCTACATACAGCCCAGAGCCCTCTGAGCACAATCGATCCATTGGCAACAGACAAACCACAGTGTGGGGGAGGGCCTGTCCCGCTGCCTCCAACTAGCATGGCCCTCTGGTCAGATGGGAGCTGGTGGAACCATGGCCACGTTGTGGTGTCAAAGCACCAGGATGAAGCCACACGGCAGCATCCTGTCCCCCTTGCTGGACACCACGTGCATCCCTCAGCTCCAGCATCCCTCCCTCGCACCCTCCACACTCAACAGCCCTGGCACAGAGCAGCCTGCCCCACAGACATATATTTTGGGATTTTCTCCTCTGGCAGACCTGCACGGGCTTCTGGGAGGGAGAGGCATTGGGCTGTGTGTGCCCTTGGGGCACCTCTAAGCAATGAACACAAGGATTTGGCTGCCAAGAAGTCAGAAGGTGTGCTCTTTGGCTCAGAAGCTTGATTCGCATCTCCTTGCAGAGCCTGCTAATGGATCATCAGTGGATTTGAGTGTCCTTCTTCCCAGGTGTCTGGTTTATCCAGCTTGGAATCACACCCTTAAGCCTTTTCCTTCGGCTGGGTGGTTTGAGCATCTCACACCCTTGGGCCACTCTTTCTGACCTCACAGGCTCTGCTGCAAAGGAGGGATGTGTCTGTCACAGTTTGCTCTCTGATGTCCTTCAGCAGTGGGGCTGGGAGCATGACAGGAATACAACAGCAAACGGCAGGAGGAGGGGGAAGACACTGTGGTGCCAGGTAATTCTCCCCCCACACCAAGTCCCCAGATTCTTATTAATTAAGAGCTAGGGGGGAATAAAAATACCATCTTGTGACACAATGGGCCTAATCCTGCAGTCTCCCTCTCCACAGGCAGGTGGGACACATTCCCTTCGTCTGACTGCTGGTGGCTTTAGCGAGTGAATGGTGGGTTGGGGGAGGATGGATGAACACCCAGAGGGAGAGGCTGCAGCACTGGCAGCAGCACATGGAGAGAGGCAAGTGATGGACAAGAGGACGTGTCCTCACAGTGGGTAACTCTTTCGGGAAAAAAAGCCAGGTCTCCTGGGTGTCAGAGTCATGTCCCTTCCCTTAAGGTGTGCCTTTTCTGTTAGCGCCTCCACGGAGCAGCGGTCTTGATCTCTGACGGTAATTACTGAGCTCGTTAAACACAGGAAAACAAACCCTGTGTGGAAAAAGGAAAAAAAAAAAAAAAAGAAAAAAGGCAAGTTAAAAGGTGGGCAGAGCCTGGCATCGCCTCTTCCCGGCGGTGGCTCCGGGGAAAGCACCGTGCCAAGTTTCAGTTTTACAGGGCAGAAATGAATCACGGCAAATGCTGACGGAGCCTCGGCCGCCGTCAAACACCAACTGCTCGGGTACAAAAGGGAGCGCGCCGCTGGTCCCCGCTCCCGCCGTCTGGGCACTCGGCTGCTAATTAGTAAATAGGGGATAATCCGATCAATTAAGCGCTCAGCCTGCAGAGAAGGGCACGCACACCTCTCCCGGAGAGGTGGCAGGGCAGGGGTGGCCTCGTGGGGACAGAGTGTAGGGCTTGGGACAGCTCTGGGGATGTTGGAGGGATTGCAGGGGATGCGGGGAGTCTTTACCACAGAGCGGTCCTTGAAAACTCAGCTCTCTGAGAGGGTAGTTCTCCCTCTCTGGAGAACACGTGGTTAATTGGGATGCAGGCAGGTGGGATGGATGCTCAGTGTGTCCCCGTGTCCCCCAAACTGCGTTGGATTCAGCTCTGACGGTCAGGGGGTGGTTACTGAGAGTCAGAGAGGTTTTTATGCTCTGAGACCATGGGCAGGCTCTGGCCATCCCTCCAGGGATGGAGGGGCTGGAGCCCATCCAGACCGTGCCCTGTCCTCATCCCAGACCACCCTCCAAGTCATCCCAGTGTCACCAGAGCTGGTGAGAGGTGGCCACTGCACCCCTGGAGTCAGTTGGTGAGCGAGGCAGAGGCAAAGCCAAGCTGCAGCAATCCCTGACTCTTTCCAGACTTGCAAATTTAACCTCAGGAGAGCAGCGAAAGGAAATTAAAAGCTCACTTGATGACGGCAAGTAGGACTCTCCCAGGGCTTTGCAACAGCAGAGCCCAGGACTAGGGGACCTGACTGAGGGTCCCAATCCTGCTGCTGACCCTGTGCCAGCCCCCCTGGCAGCCCTGTGACCCCACAGCTCAGTCCTGTCCCAACAGAACCCTCGTACAAGGATCTTTCTGAACATTCTCTGCTGCTCCCCCCAAGCTGATTTCTGCACTACTAAAATGTTTTCCACCAGCACCAATTTCAATTACATGTTTTTAAAAAGTCATTAAAGAGAATTCCCCATGAAATTATTTTGATTTCCCGCCTCTCCGTCTACTTCCAAACTAATGAGATTAATTGAAAACTACAAACATTTTCCAAGGGCCCAAGGCAAACGCAATGGCAAACACATGTAACTCTTCCCAAGGATGGCATCCATCCTCCCTCCTGCTCAGAGCATCCCTCCTGACACAGGGCTCCATTTGGCAGTCTTGGAAGGTGCTCAGGTTTGAAAACCTTTGATATTTTTTTCCCCCTCCTTTGAGGAAGGAAAAAGAAAGTGCCTGAGGAATGAGAGCTGTCAGAGGCAATAATGTGAGATCTCACTTGTGGCTGGCAGGCAGAGGGGGGTTCTCTCTGGCGTGTGGAGTTAACTGGGAAACTTGAAACAGGGAAGTGGGGAGGGATTTAGAAAAGTTTTACTGCTTTGTCTCAGCCTCCAGGTAGGAAAAGAAAAATAAAATCCTCCAAACCCAGTAACCTGCAAAGCAAACCTGACAATAGCTCTATTCTCCTCCCGGGTGTTTGATTCCTCCTATCCTGGGTTAATCAATAGGACAAATCTCCGGCGCTGCACCTCCCCCGGCCCCCACGGGCTCCTCCAGGATTGATTGCAGCAAGCAGCCCTTCCCCGGGCTCTGAATAAGGATAAATAAAGGGAACAATATGGGAGATTTGTTACTCGGTGGAGCAATCACTCAGCATCACCTTCCCTCCAGTGCTGCTTTAAGCAGAGTGAAGGAAAACCTTGAAAAACCCCAGTAAAGCCCCAAACCCTGCTGAATTCCATGGGATCATACATTTGCATGTACAGACACACAGGCAGCTGTGAGGGAGATGGTGACAGTAGTTTTGGAGTCGGAGAAAACGTATTTATTTGCATGGAACTCCCCCTCCAAACCACAGTTTGTGCAAACACATGAGTATTGATGAGGGCTGAGCTAATTAAATTGCAGAATGGACTTGCTCCTGTGCCATGAGGACTTTAGCCTCATTTATCACAGAATCATAGAATCACAGGATGGTTTGGATTGGAAAGGGACCTTAAAGTTCATCTCATTCTGTCCCCACGCCACGGGCAGGGACACCTTCCACTAGACCAGGCCACTCCAAGCCCTGTCCAGCCTGGCCTTGGACACTTCCAGGGCTGGGGCTCACACGTGCTGCCTTCTCCTGGCAGGGACAAGGACGGATTTCAGTGGGACCACAGGGAAGATGCTGTGAGGTGCCCGTGGAAGGTCTGGTGATTCACCCTCTTGTAAGAGCGAGGTGCTGGGGCTGGAGGGTTCACAGAGAGTAGGGAAAGTCCCACCAGCCCGGCGCCAGCACAGGCAGGGGACCAGGGCAGCCTTGGGACAACCAATGCAACAACCTGGCCAAAAAAGACTGTGGTGGATCCTGTCCCCGGCACCCTCTGACAAGTTAAAAACCTCCAGCTTATTAAAGATACATTCCTACCCTAATAAAAAGCGCGTTGTCTGGTGGCTGAGAGGCTGCAGGATGTTATGGTTGGAATGTTCCTCTGCCCTTGTGTCATTAAAAAGCCCCACCAGCTGTGGATCCACGAGAAGCTGTTTTTTTTCACCCCCCCAGCCAGACAGACTCGATGTTTTCTGTGATCTCCGTGATGTCACCAGCTCCCCTTTGATGTGTGCAGCCCAGGGACCTCTGAGGCTGCATATTTGTCTGAGTACTGCTCATTAGATGACCCAGTAGGATGGAGGCAAGATTAATTGCTGACGGAAAGAGACTGATCCCTGGATTCCTGGATCCCTGGATCCATACTCATTAGGGTTGGTGGCTGCTGTGGAGAGCCAAATGCACAAGTAATAACAAGACCAAGTCACTCCCCAGAAGATTTCAATAATGGGACAAAAGGATGGATTGTTTTCCCCATTTCTTGTGGGGAGGATGGAGACACAGGGCAATTAAAAGTTTGCCTTGGCAAAATAACACGGACTGCCCCAAAGGGGAGTGGGTGGAGCCAGACCCCGAGCAGATCCCTCCTCATCCCCACTCTGTGCTGTCCCACTTGTGTAACACAACCAAACCACAGATTTGCACTGGTTTCCTCATGCAAGCCCTTCTTTGGACTGGCTGGGAGCAAGTAAAGCTGCAGGGGTGGTCAGGGCTTGTGGCGGACCAGCCCTTGGGGTTTGCAGGGACATGAATGAACTGGGATCTGCTGAACCTTCTGACTCCTCAGCACACAAACCACCCTCCCAAATTCACCAGAAAGCACTTTGTTCCTGTTTGCTTTCTGATACCTTGCTCCCACTACCATCTTCCACACTGGATACTAAAGGCTCTCCCACAGCACAGCTCAGATGTTCCCTGGGGACTCCTGGCCCCTCCCTCTGGCGATCTGGATTTTCCAGGGACAGAAAGAGCTGGAGGCAAGAACCCGATGTAATGCCCATTATAATAAAATAAATGAACATGTTTTATGCACTCCATTGCTGTGTCATCTTTGGGCTCTGGGGGTCCTTGGAGGACAGCTGGAGCCCATCCTTCCACCCAGGCTTGGTGGCTTCTGAGGTGTTATTCTGGGTTAGAGGAAAAACAGCCCCATGACATCATAGAGGGCTCTCAGCACAGGCTGTAGGAACAGCGTGTCCCCACCACACACACCCTGGTCTCCTGCTGGGGCAAATGCCTGTCCCAAACCTCTGTGTGAACAGGTATTTCTGCAGGTATTTATCCTCCAAGCAGCCCAGAACTGGATTGAGATAAGGTAACTGCTGGGATGATGTGGAAATGCCTGTCAGGCCCACAAACCTGCAGGGCAAATTAAGCAATCATGTTCCCAGGACATACATAAAAATAAGTAAAAAACACTATTAATCCATAGCAACAAAAGGAGATGGCATGGCAACAGCAGCAACTGCTGCAAAACAAAACAGTAACAAGAGAAGAGGAGGGGAGAGAGAAAATAAAGCCTGCTCTGGCCTCCAGGGGCTTTTAAGGTCAAGTGGGATGTTGCACCCCGGATGGGGGAGTCAGAACATAGTCTGAGTGCTGATACCAGGCTGGCTGCGTGGTCCTGCATCGATCCCTGCACAGCTCTCCTCCAGTCCTGGGGGTCCTGGAGGATCCTGAAATGCCTAGTTTGGCTTTTGGAGCTGGGAAGGGGCTGCAGTGAGGCAGTGGCTGTGGCCTGAGGCCGTGGTGACAGCATTTCCCAGGTGTGATCAGGGCAGGTCTGACTGCTGGGGCTCTCTGGGGGTTCCTGACCCTCTGCTCAGGCTGAGAAAGGTCCCAGGCCCTGATGATTACCAGCAGAGCAGGGCAGGGAGCTGAGGATACCAAATCCTATTTGTGTGTGTTTATTTGTTTGTTTGTTTATAAATTAAACAAAAACCTCAACAGCAGCTCATGATCACTTCACAAAGATGAGCTGTTGGCACTGCAGAGGAAAGAGAGCCTTTTGCTCCTTAGGACTGATGTGCCATGGACTTGCTGGATTAAATAACCCAGGCCAGGAGCAAAGCTGAGCTCCCCCCTCCCAGAAGGATGCTTTCAGCTCTGATGAGGGTAACACCCCTTCAGGAAACGAAACTGGCGTAAACTCAGCATCAAAACAAGGCTCAAGCCCTGTTTGGAACCCAGGCAGTGCTCTGCTGTGGGTGCGTGGGAAGAGCGTGATGGAAATAAGCCCTAATGGGTGTTAATTTGAAGTGGGAAGTTTGTGAGTCAGGCAGGGGGTGCAGGGGAGGAGTGGGCAGGCAGCACGATGCTGGGACGAGGAGTGCTGAGCTCCTGCTGCATGCTGAGAGGGGTCACATGTGCTCCTGGCACGGCTGGCCAGGCTGAGAGCACCCCAGTGAGGGTAGGTGGGCTCAGGGTTTGGAAGGAGAAAGGGACGCGCTGGGAGAGGGGACTGCATGGAGGCAACTTGGCTTTATCAGAACCCACCTTCGAGGGATCGCTGTTAAAAGCAGATTTTCCATGCTGTGAGAGCCAAAGCAAACACAGTGAAACCTAATTAAATGCCTGCCTGCTAAAATAATAATTTTCTTATGAATTGATGAGGGGAAAATACGCTGAGAGACAGTCCTGATAAAGGAAGGATGATTCCCCAGTGAGCCTGGCAGTAGTGCATGGGTAAAGAGCACAGTAAAGGAGGTCTGTTGGTGGGGAAGGTTCTCCACTTTTCCCTCTTGCAGATACATGTGTAGGATGCTCTCCATGTCCGTGCCATCTGCTGAAGCCCCCACAAACTGCCTGTGTCTGTCCCAAACCATGAACCTACAATCCTGTGCTGCTCGACAGCTCAAGGAATGGTGTTGTCTGACAGCAAGTGGAAATACTAATGCTTGTCTAGAGGAAAGAGAAGGAAATGGGGAAAAAAGTCTGTGAATGGCTGCAATTTTCATCCTGCTCTTGCTTACTGGTGCTGGGGAGATGGGAGGCACCTCGTCTGGGGCCACTTCTGCACGAGGAGAACTTGCTCAGCGGGGCTCTGGACAGGAAAAAATGTCAGCTGGAAGAAAACCCTTCCAAGTAAGAAGGGAATGGTAATATCATCATCGTCCAAACAACCCAGGAGAATCATTTCAGGAGGCAAAGTTGGGAAAAAAGTTTAAAAAAAAAGGAAAAAAAAAAGAGGCCTTGAACCATGCACCTGCAGGACGGGCTGCCCGTGAGCATGTGGAGCAGGACTTGCATGAGCTCCTGCTCCTGCTCCCAGGCCCTGCACAAATTATAGATTTAGAGGCCAGACAGAGTTTCTTTTGAAAGTGTCTCTCTAAATGTTATTTCCATTTAGACTGAAAAAACCCCTTAGGATGGACAGATGGCTTTCACTTTTAAAGGGTTCCTCCCTGCGGGTCTGCTGCCTCAGCTCCTCCAAGCCCAGGGTCTTCAGCGCCTCTACACCCCAGAAAGAGAAGCTTTCCAGCCCTCCCTGGGCTGTGACAGGCACCAAATGCAGCACAGGAAAATGGGAAGAATAAGAAGAAATTTTGAGCTTTTCTCTTTTTTTGGTGGTTGGCTTCATCTCTGCTGGCTCCAACCTGTGCATTTGGCTTCTTGGGTTTGACTCAGGGTTTGTGGGTTCAATACTTTTATAGACCTCAAACCCACAGGGGAAGGGTTAGGCCAACCCCCTGTTTTTCCATTATTTTAATAAATGTGATCATCTCAAGAAAGTTTAGTTTCCTAGCCTACTCCAAATGCAGATAATCCTTCTGTGTCAATAAAAAAAGCTAAGCCCAGAGACCAAAAGACTGGATTTGGATGCTGCATTATTTGGCATTGACTCTTTTAGATACATTGGACATTACTTCATGGCTGAAATTACAGAAATAAACCCTCTAATAAAATAAACTAATAACTTTTACCCTCTTTGACTTTCTATGGGAATCAGGACTGGCTAAGTCTGTACAATAATTATACTGTAAGCATGGCAAAAAAAGTTCTTGATTCCTGCCATTCCCAGCCCTTCCCACCAAAGGGGAACCCCCCATCCCCCTTGGCAATAAATTTAAAACAGTTTTATTTACCTTGAACTACTCAGCCAAGAATGCACATTATTTAGGGACTGGAATAAAAAGCCATTCACTCTAGTTCAATTGGCCATTTAGTTCAATTTGTGTGTGTTACTGCAGGTAATTACTATGGTAATAATGTACTGTAATCTGTGCTGATTTGGAACTTGTCCTGTTTCTGTATTAATAATAAGTGCCATATATGTACTAATTACCAGTTTGTTACCATGGTTATTTGCGTAGATGCCATGTTAATGATACCCTGGAAACATAAAGCAATCACATTTTTGAATTAAATCTTTGTGGTCTCTTTAGTGCTAAAAGCCCAATTCACATAAAATAATGATGAAGAAAATGAGCTCATCGGCGCTGACTCGCCAGCGAGCTGATTAGCCGAGCTGCATAAATACACGGCCTTACCACGCTGAAAAATTGGAGCCTCCAAAACATTTCCCCGCCGTTGCTAAGTAACTTCCCGAAGATTACATCACTTACAGGAACACGCGGTGCCAGATCTGTCATGCACACACGTATTTATAGAGCACTCGGTGCGGGGAATGCGCGCCCGGCGGAGCGGCTCCGGCACTGCCGTAGGTGCAAGGTGTTGGCTCCCCGCCAGGGATGGAGGGGGGGAAATAAATGGGCATCCCCCCCCCATCCTTTCCTGACAAACTCACACACGCACCCTTTACTCCTTGGAAAAACCCAGGAGGCAATCCACAGGCATCTATTATTTTTCTTTTTTCCCCTTCATTATTGAAAGCCAGAAGGGACCTCTGCCATCCCTCGTCTGTAATAACTTTGCGCCGCGAGTCCTGCGCTGGTTTGTGTCTCTTTTCCTGTTTAAATCGAAGGGAGCAGCGTATTTTGGGGATGGTTTGCTGGAAATGTGTACGGGAAGGGACGGGGCTGGCTACTGCTGCCTCCCAGTCTGAGGGAGCACTGCTCTGTGTCACCCGACGTCTCCAGGTTTTCCGTGGGACGGTGACCAGCGTTTGTCCCTACAGCCTTCCATCCCACTTTTTCTGCCAACAACCTGCTATTCCCACGCAGCAGCAGCTACCTTGCTGGCCATACTGGATCCACATTACAATTAAAAATAGTTTCTTGGCAACAAAACCATTCCCTTTTCCCCGAGCGTGCAGTAAACAATGGGTCTTTCCTACCCTAAAATTAATGGCGATTCCTTAACCAGATGACACTGGGGAAGGGGCTGGGGGAAGCTGGAACAGTGAAGCTTTGTGTCCCTGCAGACAGCAAGGAACAAGGCAGGGAAACCTATAGGTCCCAACACTACAGTAAAGCCTGATTCCTAATGCTGTGGGTGAAGCCTGACAGATCTGGAGCTGTTGCAGATCCATTGGGGGCAGCAAGGAGGTAGTGGGGTTTGGGCACTCTGGGCCAGCTGAAGGATGGAGCTGGTGGTCTCTTCTCTCACTAGCAGGATTTGTCCAGGAAAAGAACAAGGAGGTGGGAAAGAGGATTCTGCTTGAGGGAAGCGGTTGTCCTGGACTGCGTGTACCTGGGAGAACCAACAGCCACCGGAACACTGGCCACAAGCCCTGGGAAAGTCACGAGATCAATTTGCCAAGTGAAATTTCCTGCTCCTCAGCCGGTCAAGGAGGGGCTGGCTGAGGCACCCACTGGAGGGTGCTCCGAGCTTTCATCCATCAGGGAACTACTAGACCATGGCTGTGGTTGTCCTCCCGTTATCCTCTGTTATCCTCCCTCTGCTTTGGCCCGAGGCCATGGCAGCATTTCCCTCCCTGTTCCTGCAGAACCCAGTCCCGTGCAGCGGATGCCATGTCACTGGAAAAGCTACTTAGTGCTCTTTATTATCTGGTCATTATTTTTCCACTGAAGCCTGAGATAAGCAAAGCATAAATCAAACCAGAACAGGAGCCACTTGGAGCAGGTAAAGTATGGAAAAGATTTTATTCGGTGAATCTGGGCAAGAAAAGCCAAAAGAGGGAGAGGGAGGGAGGGAGGAAAAGGGGGGGTGGGGGAGAAACAAAGAAAGGGAAAGAAACACCACTTGTTGTTTGTGGGATGAAGACAAATGTTTCCAAAGCCACATTTTCCACATGACACCCAGTAAAAGCTCTTGGTTTGATTATTAATCACAGGGCGGCCTCCATCCATCACTCCATCCCTCTGTGCCTCCTGAGCTGTTTGATGTGCCACCCTCTGCCCTCCCATCTGGGAACCCCCACACCAGGCAGTTCTGACAGGGGAAAGCCTGGGAAGTTATTCCAGTAAAGAAAATGAGATCAAATAAATAAAGGAGAAAATAAATAAGACTATCAGGGAAGCTTCTGCTGTGGTGGTTGGATCCCTCTGCCTCTCGAGACTTCTGGAGAGCTGCTGACACTGGGAGCGTCTTCTGAAATGGATGGACTTTGCCTCTTGCCTCATACATCTGTTTAATGACCTCTCCTTGCAGGCACTTGACATGTGATTTATGGGATATAAATTTTACCTCTTTGCTGCGGCGTTGCAATTGCTACGTTCCGCAAGGTGAGAGCACCTCGCCCCGCCGGGATACCGGGCTGGCTCCCTCGGCCTCCTGCTCACAGAACTTTCTTCCTCAGGCCCTTCCTTTAAAAAAAGCAAAATAATAAAAAAAAAAAACCAACCACCAAAAGAAAACAACAGACCTTAAAAAAAATGTGTTTTTTCCTCCCTAAAAGAAAACTGCTGCTGACACAGCGTTCAAGGCTGATGGCGCTTTTCAGAAAAAGCAAACAGCAGCACCCCAGCTGATTTCCTGCAAACAGTAATAATAAATACATATATGAATAAATAAGTCCTTAATTCTTTTACTGGCATCTGCAGCCTCTAATTCATAAATTCATCAGGACTTTCCCAGGATGTCAGTTTTGGCAAATGAGCCCTGAGTTGCTTCATGCTAATGGAGCGGTGGGCTGCCTGACCTCAGGAAATAGAGAGGCCAAACATGAAAAAACAGAGCCGGGTTCAAGGCTGGGGCTGTGAACCCCAGATTTGAGGGTGAGGTCGGGAAAGGGTCAGGGAAGCATTGTGTGCGCGCGAGGGAGAAACGCTGGTTTCTATTTAAAGCCTTTCATGCCTCTGCCAGAGCCCTCTCGGCATTGTGTGCGGGAGCAGCCCGGCGGTTGAGAAATGCGCCTTGAAGATCCTGACTGCAGGAATGGGGAAAGATTGGAAACAGTCACACTTACGTGTTACACGCCAAGCCCTCCCCTACCTTGGGAAGAAAAGGGAGGGCGAGATCTGCCTGGCTCTTTTCAGCGGCTAACGCAGACGGATTTGCTTTGGCATTTAAGGGTGATGGATGTGCCAGGTACTATTCATTAGGAATGATTTGTTGGGGCCAGCGTAGCTCGCCTGCCCATTAGGACGCATTTACTTCGCAGGTTAGTAATGATGGGTGCGCTTAATAGTTTCTAAGTATCAGAGGGCATTAAAAAGCCCTGGAAAGAGAAGGCTATCAATATTTACAGCTTCAATTTGTTGGAGGAGGGAACCAGTGCGTGTGCCTGCAAGGGGTATCCGCCCCAAATCCCTGATCCCGGTGGCGGGAATTGGGCTGGAGCAAGGAGGAACAGCTGTGAATCCAGTTGTGCTTTGTCTTCAGTGCATCCAAGTGTTGCAGCAATGGCAGCTTCTTTGGCTCTGGCTGGGGGAAACTGAGGCCCAGCACCACATTTGGGGGCACGCCAAGAACATAGCCAGCGGCAGAGCCTGGCAGATGCAGGTCCAGCCCCGGTGTGCCACAGTCCTGTCGGGGTTGCCTCTCTCCAGGACCACTGTCAGAGGAGGCAGAAGGTCGTTCACTGAGGGATGATTATGGCTATTACATCCCAATTCCCTTCCCCTGTCCTCCTCCCCCCGGCACGGGCTTTGCTCGGAGTGAGATCCCGTTAACAGCCCTCTGCCGATGGGCAGCCATTTACTTAAGTCCCGATTTTTCATTAAAATAGCACATATGGCTATCAAGCACCGCAAGGTCACGGGGCTGCATTGTCTCAGCTTAATACGATGCCATTAAGGCTGGACCATAATGTCCCCAATACAGCAAGTTCAGCAGCGTAAGATCAAGCACTGGGCAAGACTGCAATTTCCTCCTGTCCTCCTGCTATGATCTTATCAAAGCCTGACTGATCTCTGTATTCCAAATCGCACTGGAGAGCATTAAATATCGTGAAAGGCTCCGCTTCCAGCGGCCCATGGGGAGGTTGGGTCACAGCCAGGCTCCCTTTGTGTCACACCATCCCTGGCCAGCAGGGACCAGGACAGGAGTTAGGATGGGATGGTTCAAACATCCAAGCTGAGAAACGGGTGGGAGTTCACATTTTATCTTTGCAACCGGTGGTGTTTTTTATTTTGAGGCCTGACCTCTAATCAAGCCCACATGGTTTTGAGCCCAATTTTTGCTCCAGGCTCTCAGCTACCCTTGTGGCCACGGTGGTGGCTTGGCACCCCTGGTGTGGTGGCCGTCACCGCACTCTGTAACGCCCAGCAACCCTTTTATTTCTCCCTCAGCTAAACTAGACAAGAATAATTCTTTTATTCCAGCTTTTATCCTCATATCTGATCTACAAGTGCTTCCACGCAGTCCCTTTATTTTACCATGCAGAGCTTCCAGCACAGCAGGGCCCTGCTCTCCTTACTCGACGAGATGCAGGAAGGCTGGCTGACAATTACGGAACAGAAGCAGAGCTGGGAAAAAGGTAGACTGGAAACTGTCTGTTGGCTTTATGAAGTCATGCAAAGATACGGTACTTATTGACTCACTGGCACTGGCACAACGTGCGTACGTGTGCCCAGATGGGAGGTTTCACAGAGAGATGAAAGCGTGTAAATAAAGGCAAGTTTGTGTGCGCACCAGCCCTGCCAAAGAGGAAACATCTCTCGCAAGATCTCCACGAGGAGGGTTTGCAGAGCAAACAAGCGTGTTATTTCATCTCAGTAGCACCGAGGCACGTTAGGCTCCGCTGCAGCAGCCCCCCTCCCCGAGGTGTGCAGGGAGCCTTGGTGGGAAGGACCACATGGAAGGGACGCCGTGGCTGCTCTGAGGGGATGTGGAGGTGACACCGTGGGCACACAGCCATGCTGGGTCCATGAGGGAGGGCAGGGGGCAAGAGGGTGGCACTGGGAAGGGGCTTCCTTGCGAAAAAACCCGATCAACCCACCAAAAATGAACAGAGAAGCAAAAGCCAAGCTCCCCTGCCATTATTCCCCTCTTGAGCCAGAACAGCTTAAAAGATAATTAGCTAATTGAGCAATGGAAGCCATCTCCCCATAGCTATGTGTCAGCTCCCATTAACCGCTCCGTAATGTTAACAGAGAATACACAGACCCTCTCTGCAGGTATTGATCATTTATTTACCAGCCCCTGTTCTGCCCCTTCCCCCTGGGCGGGCAGGGATGGCGGCGGGGCCGGGCTCCCCCCACAGACTGCCGTCAGCTGCAATTGTTTTCTAGTGAAAATAGATGTTCAGTATCGATCTCTTTCCTCCCGTGGAGTCCGGGGGCCTTCTCCTTAGTTACTCTAATAAAACACAACTAATTAAATTTGTGCCTCGCTTTTTCAATATTGCATTATCCTAATTACTAATTAAGGGGACCACGTGTGAGGGGTAGGCATTATTCCCTGCAAAAGATCCCCTAACGGCCTAAATGACATCTCGGGGAAGGAGGAAATCTTTCAGCAAAGGCCAAGGCTGAGGCTTGGGAAGGGATCCCTGGGGGCAACTTAATGAGAGGCTCCTTAACTCTTCAGCTGCTGCCCTGGTATTTGCTGATTCATGGACAAACCGGGAAAGCCCCTGCGCAAAGCTGTTCTGCACGTGGGAGGCAGCAACACGGGCAGGGAAGAGGAGAAAGTAGGGAGGAATTAAAAGGAATGGGGATTTCCACGCACGGAAAGCATGTCAGAGGAGAACTGAGGAAGTGGCTCTTCAAGAGGAGTGGGTTGTCCACTCCCACATGTCCTCCCACGCAGCCTGGCGTGAACACACCGTCCGTCCGTCCGTCCCGTCCGGGGACATACCAGAGCTGGGGCTTGGCAGGGAGGAATGAGGCCTTTCAAGCCTGTACTCGACATCCTGCTCTTGTCAGGGCTGTGCCAGAACAGTTTTGTTATGTTTCAAGTGGCAATTCAATGCACAGAATTACAGAGAGGGCTGTCTGGGGGACTGCGGGCAAGAGGGGGAAAACTTGACACTCTGCTCTCCAGGAGCCCCCAGCCATCACCAGTGGCTCCAGGTAGCAAAGAACCACTTGCTTTGAGCAAGGGACACCAAATTAGAGCCAAGACTAAACCAGACTGCTGGGCTCTCAGCAGAGGAGACCTGGCTTCTACACAGAGATCTTTGAATAAATCCCAAACTTCCTTTAGTGCACCCGAGGGACCAAAGATCCGCTGTGCAGGAGCCCGTGCTGGGCTTGCTGACCCTCTCCCTGCTGGAGCATCCCTCGCTGGAGTTCACTTAACATTTTCATTTCATTTTCCATGTGAATCTCTGCTCACGCTCTGCCTGTTCCGGCTTCATAAGTCACCGGTTCATTTCTCACACGGCTCTTTTAGAAACGTATTTTTCCCCCCCCTTTAAATATGTGGTTTGGAAGCGTGGACTGAGATTTATGCTGGAAAGAATTGGGAAAGAATAGCAAATAGGTACTTGCTGGAGGAAAAGAACAATAATACTTTGGGCATCGTAGAGAATCCCCCAAGGCTGGGGCTCAGAAGGAACAAGTTCTGTCGCAGATTTTGGCGTTTACTGGAGCTGCCCAGTGTGGTTATGATCCTGCATCTTTGAGATGAAACTTTCAGGTCTCTGCTCAGGAGGAGAGGAATCACCAGCATTTGACATCTGAGGACACTGAGTCACCGGACCAAGACAGGGACTGTTAGAGGTCAAACACCTTCCCAATCGTCCCCATTTCCCCTTTCATGATGTTTTGCATGTTGCTTTATGCAACACTGTTACAGGCAAAAATTGGCCAAGGAACCATAACCATATCATTATGAAATTTAGGAAGACTCCAGAAAAAAATTGATGCCTATGATTTAGCATCCTCTTGGTTTCTATTCTGCCCACAAGTCAAATTGATCACGGGTCTATTTTGGCTTATTTTATCTCTCCCTTCCTTGAAGTGATTGAAATCTTAATAATCAAGGATAATATCGACGCCAAAGTTTTAAGCAATAAACATATAAACAGAATGAAGGGAAGCAGAATGCTCACGTCTCTCAACAGTGAAAATCATTCCGTTTTATTTTGCTGTAGCAGATGTTAAGTTTCCAATAATAAAATAAAATAAAAAATCTAAGGGAGACATTTAGCAAAGTATAGCTTTACACTCCAGAGTTATCACTCCAATTTCAACTGGGACCATAAAGTTTTATGAGCTATTAAATTGCCCTAAACCTCCTCTAACACACTAGCTCTAATGTTGGAGATTAACCATTTAGAAAAAGGAGGTTACCTTAGCCATTTTCCTGCTCTCTTACTCAGTCAATAACACTTTTCTGTGGCAGAGCCATTTGCTGGGTGTGTGGTTGGTAATTAGCCCACATGCCCCACAGGTAATGCAGCTGCAGTAGATTCAATCCCTCCCACAGCACCAAGAGCATCCTCAGAAGGAACAGCTCAGCCTGTCTAGCTGCAGTTTTGTTTCCCCCATCACCTCACCCATCTGACAGAGCTGCACGTGATTCCTTCTTTTCCCATTTCATAGAGTCACAGAATGGTTTGGGTTGGAAGGGACCTTAAAGCTCATCTTGTCCCAACCCCCTGCCATGGGCAGGAACACCTTCCACCAGCCCAGGTTGCTCCAAGCCCCGTCCAGCCTGGCCTTGGGCAATTCCAGGGATGGGGCAGCCACAGCTTCTCTGGGCAACCTGAGCCAGGGCCTCCCCACCCTCACGGGGAAGAATTTTTTCCTAATATCCAACCTAAGCCTGCCCTCCTTTATTGTAAGACCATTCTCCCTTGTCCTATTACCATGTGCCCCTATCAAAAGCCTCTCTCCAGCCTTCTTGTAAACCCCTTTAGGTACTGAAAGGTGCTAGAAGGTCTTCACAAAGCTTTCTCTTCTCCAGGCTGAACAGTCTCCAATTTCCTTTTTGTTTGGGTGACAAATCCATCTGAGCACAGCCTTTGACTATGTTTTATTATCTTGAAGGAGAGACCCTTGATCCCGGCTTGAATCCACTGGATGCAGGAGTGAAACTGTACCTGACCCAGGAAAAGGTTAATAGCAACTTCAATTTACACTTGCAGAGCTCCTTCCAGAGAGGGAACTTAAAAACACTCCTGCCACATCCACAGAATGTCACAACACCTTCCAGACACACAGGGTTGTTTTATTGATTTTTAAACAGGCACAAACCCAGGAGCAAAGATGGCCTGGATCCATGGAACAATCCTCAGCCTGTTAAAGGGGGCTTGTGGGGCTTTGCCATTTGTAATCTGCCAAATCACCACCTTTCACCCCTCTGCTGAACTGGGGTGTGAGCCTGTGGGCACCAAACTTCTGGCTGTGCCATCATTTTGACTGTAAGGTAGCCCAGCTGCCTGGCCACATCTGCAAACATCTGCCTTGAGAGACCTGAGCAGCTTGGGGTTGTCTCACACTGATGGCTTGCAGCAATCTGGCATTTCTCCTAAAATTTCTGATGCAGGTCCTCTTCCACCATAAGCTCTGGACAGTCTCCTGCTGCTGGCTTAAAGCCCCACTGAGGGCTGGGGTGCAAGGCAGGGCTCCAACATTTAGATCAGAGAATCAGAGAATCACAGAATGGTTGGGGCTGGAAGGGGCCTTAAACTTCTTCTAGCCCCAAAACCCCTCTGCCACAGGTAGATGGTCACATCCACACCTTTCCCTGGTGTTCCCTCGAACTTTTTGGGAACCTCGTGGGAAGCCACCAGCAGGAGAAGCAGAACATGCTCCCCGGGAACGAATGATGAGCAGAGCCCCAGTGCCCTGGGAAGAGCCAGGCTGGGCCCTCCACAGGGCTGAGCCTGGGGTTAACATGCCCAGAACCACGGGACACAGAGGCGCTGGGAGAGGGCGGCTCCTTCCCGGGAGGAGTTTTGAAAGAAAGGGTGACCCCTGCTCTATTTCTGAAAGAAATGTCACAGAGGCCTTCTCCTGCATCCTGCACTGGGCTGTGCCAGAGCTGCACCACGGCACGGGGGGGCTTGGCAGCCCAGAGGGGTGGGAAATGCCTCCTCCCAAAAGCCCGATTCCTATTTCCCCTTTGATAAGATCAGCAAAGACCAGCTTCCCCCCCCCCCCTAAATTTTTTTGAAGGCATTTCCTATTTTGAGCCTTTACTGATGGTTTCTCCTTTCTGAGGGCTGAGAGAGGTCACCTCCCAAAGCCAGGGGGGGATGGCTTCCCCATGTGCACGCTGTCACAGAGAAGCACGAGAGATGCTCCAAAAGGCTCTGGAACCTGTGAGAGGAACAAGCCAGACCCCACCATCAATCTCCTCTATTACAGCACAGCCCACATTCCAGGTTTGGCTCCTCTGGAAGGTCTTTGCTTTCTTCTCAACCAGTGCTGTGTTTAAAATCCTAACTGGGACTCCAAATTCACATATGCTGGGGAGCAAGGAGGAGGGTTATCCAACTTTGGTCCCTCATGGCACTTTGAGGACACGGTTCACTAGGTTTGTGTACACTGCAGCCTTTTTCTTCCTGATTAAAAAGATGGATTTCGCTGTCTGAGGTGCCTCAGACATCAGCAGAAACTGCATTAAGAAGAGCAGCGTTTTTCCTTTAAGTTCTCTTTAAGTGCATTATACTGCCAGGAAGTTAAACGTTACATAGGGACATAAATACGGTTGGACTCGATGATCTTAAAGGTCTTTTCCAACCTAAATGATTCTGTGATTCAATCCAGCAAGCCCCAGGCTTCAGAAAGGCTCTGACTAAGCCAATCTTCACAGGTAGAGATGTCTCCTATGTCCCATATGGCAGAGAAACAAGGTTTAACTGATGTAAGCTCGGAGACCAATAGGACAGTCCATTTAAAAATTAAGTTTTGAAGCCAGCTCTTCTTCTGCAACTGGGGGAGAAATCCCTCAGCTGTAGCACACCACATTGCAGTGGGTACTTTGGTTGAGCAACTTTTAAGACTGAGTCAGAGAGATTTCCTAACAGCTCTTCCCTCCCCGCACTCCCTGGATAGCAAACATGGACTCTGAGAGACAGAAAAGCACTGTTTATCCCTCATCCCGACTGGAGACAGCCAGCCTGGAGTCACAGGAGGATTCAGTGGTCCCCTTCCCAAGGGCTCCCAAGTGAGTTTCCCTGTGCAGTCTTTAACTGCCCTCAACTATCACTGAGATGAGAGGCACCCCAAAAATGCTACATATCCTAACAGAGGTTGAATTCACAGTTTTCTTCTTCCAAACCCTCCCTCTCTGGGGTTAAAGTAGCCCTGATAGAGCATTCCCAGTCCCTACAGGAGCATCTTCCCAGCTGGAACAGGGAATGGTCTCAGTGTCCCAGCTTGGTCTGCTGGGGCTCCTGTCCCCACACACATGTGTTGTCCTCACTCTTGGTCAGAGAGAGTAACAGGCCCAACACCCCAGGAGGTGCTTTGCTGCTCAGGTTTCATAATTAAAGGGATGAAAATAAATGCAAGGCGCCCTATTCAAACCAGAGACCCGGCAGCATTTCCAGCCCATTCATCTGCCTCCTTCAGCCCCTTTGCTTTATTCCTAATGTATGTAGATGGAGAATGCAAATACCATCTTGAGAAGGCTGACCTTTTGGCTGAATGTCACCAAGTCCTGCAGCAATGGGAGTGTTTGCATTCACTAGTTAGCTTTAGCCTCTACAGTCATTTATAGATATCCCTGTAGAACTCGACGGGATGACTCAAAGATGGTTTTGACCTTGGTTGTTCTGGTGGTTTGAGGGGCTGCAGTCCTTAAGTGTTGTGTTGCTGACAGCAATGCTGGCCTTTCAAATTAGAACCCCCAAACATGGACCTGGGTCTACCACTGCCCTGGAAATGCCTCAGCTGAGAAGTTGGGAAAACCAGCCAGCAGGCTGAGATCACACTTTCGGGAATGGAGTCATCTAAACTCCAATACTAACATGATGTTTAGTGTTGGAATCCTAAAATCTAAGGGATTGAGTTTTAAATTCTTGTTTCCAGAGCTTTTGATTAATGGTAGAACGATGGAATCACACAATGGTTTGGGTTGGAAGGGACCTTAAGGTTTATCCAATTCCACCCCCCTGCCATGGGCAGGGACACCTTCCACTCTCCCACGTTGCTCCAAGCCCTGTCCAACCTGGCCTTGGACACTTCAGGGATGGGACAGCCACAGCCAGGGCCTCACCACCCTCATAGGGAACAATTTCTTCCCAATATCCCATCTAAACCTACTCCCTTTCAGTTTAAAACCATTAATTGAAGAAGTCAACTTCAAAGTCACCCAGAGCATCCCTCCTTGCCCATGATGGGCTGGAAATGATCACACAATATTACTCAAGAGCAACAGACACTTTCCCATAGAAATTAACCCCAAAATGAGGCTTTGGTGGCACTGCAGAAAACCTTCCACTGTCCATACCCTCAGGAATCTCCCACTGCTTCCTCAGGCCTTGCTTCCCTAGGAGGGGCTTCCAAGGCTGAGTCGGCGTGGTCTCAAACTTCTCTCCTGTATGGATTTCATGCTGTTTGGAGGAAAAACTGCTCCCTGCAGTGCAGTCCAGGCTGCTGGGCTCCCTTTGCTCCCAGTACTGATGCTTTGCTTCTCTGCTCGCTTGCCTCTTGCTGAAGCTCTGTTGAATTTCATCCCAGCAGACAGGCTGACATCGCACGCTGCCTTTAGATGATGTTAAAATCCATCCCTGCCGTTCTGGGAGCAGTCAGCTGAGCACACTGGGCTGAGCCACGTGCAGGGAGAGCGACTTATGGAACAAAAAACCTGGGAAGGGGGCTTGGGGTGAGCTGTGGAGAACCAGAGATGGAGCGGGGAGGCATCCGAGTCAGGTCCCAGGCCTCTCCCTCTATCCTGCCAGACTCCATCCTGCCACCGTCATTTTGACATGCAGAGCTTCCAAACCCTTTTCCTCATCCTTTTCATCCCTTATTTGACATGCCACAGCCATCCTGTCGCCTGCGTCTCAGCGATGGTGCTCAGAGAAATTAGGGCAACTGCTGTACAGGGTTTTTATTAGTATTGCCAAACTCTTTCAGCATTTTTAGAAAGGGCTTGAAAAGAGGCCAAGTCGTTTCTCCTTCTTCTGTTTCTTTTCCTCCACCTCCTCCCTCTCCATCTTCCCCCCCCCGCCCTCCTCCTTCCCCTTCGCTGTCTGCGGATGCTTTGGGATGAATTAATTTAGACGTGTGGTTTTGAATGTTTTTGGCTCCTGGTTATCGAGCCATTCAGCAGTTCTGGGAGCCTCCCCCATCGGCTGTTATTGAACCAGACAAGAGAGGGGCGGAGGAGATGGCAGCGGCCTGATTTGTTGGCTCTTTAGTTCTGCTCCTGCGAACCGTCCATCGGCTCATGTTTCTGCCGGCTGACAGGGAGGGGCCGCTGCCAAAACGCTCCTCTCGGGCCGGATCGGGAGCCAGGCACCGCACGGGATCATTGCCGGCACCACCTCCGAGCAGTCCGGTCTAGGGAAAAGTGTCCCGTGGTGGGGAGGTTGGAATGAGATGGTCTTTAAAGGTCCCATCCAAACCCATGCCCCTTCTGAGAGTCTGCGATCTGGCTGGAAGTGGAAATGAGTGGTTTCTCTCTGTTTTCCCCTCGCCTGTCCCAGCCCCCTGTCCTCAAGCCAGGCTGTCACCCCAGGCTCTGCTCTGGGATCCCCACTGGTGTCTCAGCGGGGTATTTTTAGCCCCAGGGGGAGGCAGGACTAACTCAGCAACAACAATATGTGCGTGGAGAAGATCCTCTCCTCAGTCCTTTCCTTGCATCCTGTGCTGGGTTTGATTTCCCCTCCCTGGGGAGGCTCAGGATCTGCCCCAAAGCCCTGAGGCTCTGGCAAGCTGCAGAGCTCTGGTCCAAGGGCAGACCTGGCTGCTCCCTGAGCCTCACGGTGACCCCCAGGTTGGGGCAGGGCTTGATGGGCGCTAATGCCATCATCAGAGCTGGGCTCACCGCTGCTAAATAACCACCAAACTCTTGGCTGGCTCTCCTGGAGCCTCCCATAGTGTAAGCAGAAGCAGAAATAACCACTAAATCCTTCTGAAGAGCATTTCCTACCAGCGCCGCTCCGGGGTGGGGTTAGCACCGAGACCCTTTAATCACAGGGAGGATGGTTAGAATTCATTATTTTCTCAGCTCTCCGGTAAAATTTTAAAAGCCCACCTGAAACTCTCATTATTCCCTGTCAAGACTTTCTCTGAGTGTACTTCTGCTTGGATTTCATACTGGGCTAATATATAGGAAAAATATTATCTCTCTGTTTGGCTCACTGCCATCCCAGCCGAGTTCATGTTTCAGTGGTGGATGAACCCACTCCAGTTTATTTGTGGAGCTGGTAAAACCACCCCTCCAGGACTCCCCTTGCTCTGAATTCGGGGCCCAAGTACAGCAGGGCCTGCTGGAAATCCCATATGTCTTTAAACCATCCCCATGTGCCTGCCATGGCTCTGCACCAGGCAGAGCTCTCTTCCTGCAGCTCTGCTTAGACATCTGTGCTTCAAACAGCAAAGAAAAAGTGCAGAGCCCTGATACATGCCATTCACAAGGCGGTGTTGGGAATAGGTGCAGAAATTGGGAGCAGAAATTCCTGTTTTTCCTCTGTTTCATCCATCTTAGTAGGTACCAGATTGAAATGTCAGAGGTGCAAACAGTTTGAGGGGCTGCAGTGGGCTTTGGAGCCTTTGTTTGCATAGAATCACAGGATGCTTTGGGTTGGAAGGGACCTTAAAGCTCATCTTGTTCCATCCCCTGCCATGGGCATGGACATTTCCACTAGCCCAGGTTGCTCCAAGCCCCGTCCAACCTGGCCTTGGACACTTCAAGGGATGGGGCAGCCACAGCTTCTCTGGGCAACCTGTGCCAGGGTCTCACCAACCTTACAGAGAAGAATTTCTTCCAAATAGCCCATCTAACCCTGCCCTCTTCAGTTTAAATCCATTCCCCCTTGTCCTGTCACTCCCACGCCCCTGTCAAAAATCCCCCACCTGCTCTCTTGGGGCCCCTTTATGTACTAGAAGGTGCTAGAAGGTCTCCCCAGAACCTTCTCTTTTCCATGTTTTAGTAATTTAAGCTCAGATCTGGAGAGGTTTTGAAGATATAACTCCCTCTGGCATAATTAAAAATCCTCCCGAGATTTACCACCAGAGCCATGATGGGAAGAGGCTGATGCTGGGGCTGGACTGGGAGCCTGTCACACCAATGGCCCCTGCAGGAGTTTTTTGGGAGACAGTTAAGACATCCCAAAAAAGGGACTTTTGGCCCCAATCTGTAGCAGCTGGACTCGATGATCTTAGAGATCTTTTCCAATCTTATGGATTCTCCGGTTCTGAGGCATGACCTTGATGTGGGTGTGAGCTCACTTCTCCCCATCACTGCACCCTGATGCCCACGGGGAGTGTTCACCACTGCACCTGCAGGCTCGAACCGCTCCAGGCCGTGGTTAAGGGAACAGCTTTGCTCTATTTTGGGCTTTTTTTTTGTTTTTTTACCAGATTACCACCTGGGCTGTCCACACCCGAGCTGAGACAGGCACTGCCACGGTTGATCCTCGCAGGGCTCTGGCTGCTGTCCCAGAAGAAGGTACAACCAGATGAGAAAGTTAACACGAGGTAACCAAGGGTGTGAATTTACAGCACAGCAGCCCGTGGCTTCAGCACACATTTTTACCCCCGTGGCGAATGCCAAGAGCT
Organism: Empidonax traillii; assembly: GCF_003031625.1. Taxonomy (NCBI): domain Eukaryota; kingdom Metazoa; phylum Chordata; class Aves; order Passeriformes; family Tyrannidae; genus Empidonax; species Empidonax traillii. The sequence goes on along the minus strand of NW_020955397.1, from coordinate 1,042,973 downwards.
CTGTGATCCACCCTGCAGGGATGGGAACGAGCTGCCCGGCAGGAAGGAGCGGGGGCACAGAGCACCGCTGAGCAAACCTCCCGCACCCGCACGGCGGGGAATTATCCTGAGAGATTTGCAGCAGAGAGCTCTGCTGGTGAATTCCCTCTGCTCACAAGGCTGCAGGAGCAAGGGCTGGAGGACGCTTTAGTGCACTCAGCTCACACAGAGCACTTGATTCCTCCTGTCCATGCGAGAAGGGAAGAATAGAGAGGAATGTGTGAGGGCAGTGGAGAGTGGTGCTGGCGCATCGCGTGTCTGAGGTGGGCAGCGCGAGGCACTCTGCGAGCAGCCTTTCTCCAGCTGGGCTCCTCTTTTGCAATTCCAGTGTCTTGTTTGTCAGTAATTTATATTGACAGAGTCTTTCAAAACACTTTAGGGTTGTTTACAACATTGAGCAAGAACATTTTGTCTCATGTCCTTTCCATTCTTTGAGACGATCCTGTCCTCCGTCCATCCCCCTGCTCCCCTCTGCCGCTCACAGAAGCTGTTCCCTTGCTCTCTGCAAACCTGATGGGCTGGAAAAAAAACCTGCAAACCTACTTGATGCGATGCTCCTTCCTCTCTAATTGCTAATTAGATTTTCCACTCAGGGACAAAGCACCTCCTCAACGGCACAAACCTCGCCGTGCCAGAAGTGGTCGCTGACGTGTGTGTTGGACCTTGGTTGTGAAGTGCTGGGAGCCAACGTGACACAGACCTGCAATGAGCAGTGGGCATGTTTGGGCCCTGCTCCAGCATCCCTGCAGCATCACCACAGCTGGGAGCCCAGGACACCTTCTACCATGTTGGCTCTGATGTTTTGTCTTCAAGCACCGAGGACAAGGAGCAAGTTCATCCCTCTCCTCTCCATCCTTCCTGATTTCTGCAGCCTTTTGCACTGGTGTGGCTCATCTGGATGTCAGGGTTGTCTTTTTCCCTGCACATCATCCTGGAGCATTGGGAAGACAGTTCTCTTCCTGAGCATACGTCCAGTCCTGTCCTCCTCCCACCAGCAGTGACAGCTTAAAACCTTTAAAACCTTCTTCAGCCTTGCAGGCAGAGGTTTTTGAAATCCTTTAGGGAAATGAAGTAAAGGACTTGGATTCTCTGGGGAGACAAATCCTCTCTGCCAAACCAGCCGCTGGCAAGGCTGGCAAGGCAAGTGCTGGCCAAGCCTGGCAGCCCTGCCCCAGACAGCTTTAATGCAGCCAGCAAGGGGGGAGAGGAGGGAACAGCATGATCCTGGGCAGGCAGGAGACCTTTTTGGCAATTCCTGTACAGTGTGTGCTCAGCCTGCACTGCCCTGCTCCCACTGCCTGCGTCCTATTCCAGTCAGATTAAAGCTTGTACACGTTTGACTACCCAAGCCACAATAATCCCCCCTTTTGCACTTACTTAAGAAGGCTGGAGTGCCCAATTATTTTAGAGTCTGCTGTTTAACATGCTTTTTGGCTTTGATTAAGACTATTCATCTTTCAGGCAGACTTCAAAGTGAAACCTTGAGTTTTCCAGTGCTGCACCACGGGTTTGGGCTGCTCTTGCTGCTTCCTTGTGATTAGTGTCGAGCTGTCCGGATGGCCAAGCAGCGGGGAGGGAGCGCCGTGTCCCAGCGGGAAGAGGAGCAGGAATAAGGACATTTCACCAGAGTCTTCATCCTCCTCTTTTGTACCTTTCCTACCTTCTTCCTTCCTGCCCTGCTCTGAGAGGTTGCCCAGATGGCTGAGCCAGGCCACTAATCCTGTTAACATTGAGCAGTGTTTCCAGTGGGGGGGATAAATTTATTGAGCTGAGGGAAAAAAGCACCAAACAATGTTTTGGCTTTCTAATCCCAGCCTTAGGCATGGCTTTTAGACAGTTGGTGCAATCAGCAGCCTTACACCCAAAGTAAAGCAATGGAGGTCTTGGCAAGGTGTAGTTCTGGCCTTGGTCTGGTTTTCCCCATCCATGACTGCACAGTCCAGTGCTCCTCCTTCCTCTCCTGGATAATTAGGAGAACAGTCACAGCAGTATTCTCTGAAATATATCCTCCTCCCACCTCCACACTATTCCCTTGCAGAGATGGACTCACCTGGAGGGACAGGTAAGCCCCATTTCCAGGCCTATTTATCGCTGTGTCCCCATAAATTTCTCCAAGGGGCTAATCAACCGTGACACTGCCGGCAAACTCATTTAAATACAATAAAGAGGGGAAAATGGGGGTGTGAGACTCGAGGAGGCTGCCTGACACATGGCATCTGGCTGATGAGAGAGCCTGTCAGGAGCTGCCTGCGTGGTGGATGCTCCCTGCCACGATAACTGTTCAAAGTGGAGGAGCTTTCTGTCAACAACTTAATAATCTGCGTCTGCCGCGATGCCGTGTCAGCCAACACTCCTGTAACGAAGGGCTGATAAGGAGGAGGTAAGGCTGGGGAAAATGGGCTGTTTTGTCAGCACAGTGTTCTTGTCATCAAAAAAAAAAAAAAAAAAAAAAGCTCTGGAAAACTTGCTGGCTCCTTCAGAGCTCGCCTGGGATGATTCTCTAGCCCCACAGCCCAGTCAGTCCCAAAGCCTTTTCTGCGCTAACAGCAACTGCAGCAGAAGTGACAAAAACCCCTGCAGTAAGCAGATGTGTATGAGACTCCTCCAAACCAAAGGAATTTGCCTGATTTTCATCCTGAAGCTTTTCTATCTCTTCCCCCATGTTTATTTTTGTAAACCGTTGTTCCTGTATATGTACAATTTCGTATTATCCCTCACAAACTCAGTCCCTGCAGGAATTCTGCTGCAGCAGTGGTGAGGAGTCCCAGAGCTGAGCTACCTTCTGTGTGGAGATGCCTCCTCTTTTGTCCTCAAAATCAGTGGGAATAATAGGAGTGAGGATCCAAGAAGTGGCACATCTCCCCCCGACCAGGTCCCAGTCCTGTCACTGGATGAGCTGATGCAAACTTGGACACCCATGGAGTGCAAGGGGTGGAGGAGGCTGCTGCCCTCCAGCAGTGCCCAGTCCTGCATCCTTTCCTCACCCTGGGCTTGTCCCAGTCCCACCATGGCTGGAGCAGGATGGTCCCATCCCCCAGCTCGTGTGCTGGAGCTGGATGCTCTGGAGTGACCAAGCCCAGAGCCTGGATCTGGAGACTGGCAGGAGACCAGCCCATCCTCATTGCACAACAGAGACCATCCCATGGGATTCTTCAGCAGGGGAAAAAAGAAGGCATTAGTGCTTGGGGAGCAAATTCCTCTGGCTGCTTGAGGCCAGGGCTCAGCACTCTGGAATTCCAGAGTGATAACACTGCACGAGAGAGGGAACATTTCAAGAGGCTGTGGATGCAAACAGCAACCCCAGGGCTGCAGCCAAAACTCACAGCTTTGAGCTGCTGTCGCAACCCAGAGGGGCTGGTTGGAAGGACTGACTCCCAGGGCTCAGGAGCTGCTTCCCACTTAATGGTGCTTCCTCTGGTTAGTAGGGGCTGAGGATCTGGCCGGCTCTGTGCAGAATTAGCCACTCGTTAGCGTTGCCTGCAATCCCTCACCGCGGGGGGAAATGAAAGCAGATGCCAAATTGCCACCTGGAGCAAATTTTTTTACAATTGAATTACAATTGGCTGGAGACAGCGGGAGTTTTTCCTTCATGTGAGCGGTGTAAGGAAGCACTGGGAGGCTGCTGCTGCGCTGATCTCATACCCAGGTCCAGCACAACTCCCCGCACAAACAGCATCTTCAAACTTCATCGGCCGTCAGCACCACCAGCCTCCAGCTGCAGGAACCGCTCCAGAGCCTCTTGCCTTGTCTTTAATGCTCTGCAAGGAAGCTGGAGGCTTCACCCAGCACCAGGCAGCACTGCCCTGAGTGTCAAACTACCACCTCTTCTATCACAGATTAACAGGCCACATTATGTTATGACACGTTGTTAGCCATGACACTTCTATTATGCACTGCAATTTCTTCCACGTCATCAAATAATGTCAATAAATATAAAACTGAGACATCCTCTAAAATAAAATACAATTAAGTGCTCTTATTTTTTTTCTTTAGGAAAACACACTGGTCCTAATTTTTTTAATTATGTTTTTCATTATTGCAAATTAATTTGGACTATTTTGCCAACTCATATTTTAATTTTTGGGGACCTTGCAGAATTTCCCCTGAAGTAGATGGAAATGTCCAAAGCGGCATCAGCATGGCCTTCCAGGGAAACCCAGCCCCTCTGGCATAGAATTATAATAAATAGTAAATTGTTTAGGTTGGAAGGGACCTAAAAGATCATCTAGTTCCAATCCTCAGAGAAGTTCCCATCATGAAACTCCCAGGATAATACATTCCTTGTGTCTCTTATAGCTTTTTCAAGCAATGCTGCTATTTGGATCAGAGCTAATTAGCTCAAAGCCAGCCTGATTATGTCTGTATATGATGCAATCACATTTCTGACTGCAGAAAGATATGTCCTGTCATTTTTTACTAGGAAGTTTTTGAGGTGTTTAAGAACAGAGAACATTTGTGGGCAGATTTTGACACGTAGGCAATGTACATCCATGAAACTCAACCTCTGTGAAACTTTCTATTTGTAGGAAACCCACTGCTGTTAATTTTTTTGGCATGTATAAGTTCTTGGGTTTATAAAGAACAGTCCTGGGATATTCATTTGAATCAGAAATTTGGTATTTATCTATATATATACATGTACCACTCTATAGATCCCCACTCATTGGGTAAATTCACCGTTAGCCACATCCACTCGTGCACTCAGTCAGAACAGTCTGCTAGGGCAGCATGGAAAATCAAAGTCACTTTTGCCTGGCTCAGAAAGAGAAGTCTTGAGAGCTGCCAACATCTGTTTTCATCTTGCTGCTTCTTCTGGAAGTGCAGAGGAGAGTGGGAAAGAGAGAGGGGATGAGTGTGTGATGTGGGAGCAATCACTGATGGACCCCATGAAACAAAAATCATCTCTCAAAATAATTCAGCCCGAGTTCATCCTCAGTGAGACCGAATCCTCTTGGCAGAGCAATATCCAGGTATCCAGGGAAGAGTATGGGACGTATGATCACCCCATGGGCTGTCAGACCAGGAGCAGGGTCAGGCAATGACAGGCAACAGAAGCACAACTTTAGAAGCTCCTACCCTTTTTCCTAGGACAAGTAAAGGGGGAGGGATGGCACTAATATGCAGCAAACAACCCCAGTTTCCTGGCATCAGCTGGCTTCACCCCAGGCACGTTCCAGCTCTGTGCCACAACTGGGTTTCTCGGCGTGGTGGTTTCTGTATCGAGTCCACACCCTCCTTTCTCCCCTTCTGTCTCCTCATCACAGTGTCTTGCCTGACTGATTTCATGCTCAGAAGCAACACTGCTGGTTTAAATGCTGGCAGCTGGCAACATTTTCCCTTGGAGCCAGATAGCAAAGCGTCTGGTCTCCTAAGCCAGCCTGGGAAGGTTGGCTTTGCTGGTCCAAGCACAGATATTTCTGGCAGGCCACGCTCTCTGCAAGAGTCTGGAGCTGATCTCACTCATTTCCTCAGTGTTAAGGAAATGTGAAGGGATTTTCAGTGAATTCTCCATAACCTCATCTTCAGGATGAGGATTGTTTAAGCAGCACAGGACTCAGGTTCTCAAATGCAAAACCATGAGGCCCTTCTGTTGTCACCGTGGGATCAGGAGCTGCTCCATTATTGTCAGGGATGAGCCACTAGCACAGAAGGGCTGGCACTGCTGGGCACTGTCCTTGTTTGCATGGCTCCAACATTTGTGGAGGCTCAGAGTCATTTATTTCCTGAATGGCTCCCTTTAGCGGAAAACATGATTTTTTGGGAAAGACACCGTGTCAAGCTGGGCATAAAACTCTTCAAGTCATTTATCCAGGTGAAGCAATGCTATCTTCACATCCTGTTCTCTGAAAAGGTGTAGAGATTCAGGCAGGTTCCCACATCCTGTTTCATCAGGAGTTGAGTGCTTAACTCAATTAGACTCCACTTGGAAGCCCGATTTAACCCCATGCCTCACTTCAGATGTGCCCTCTGGTCCCACAGAAGCAAATGAGACTTCTGGACAGTGCTTAAACTTTAACTGGTTGTTGCATGAGTGGCTGAATCGAAATCAATGCTGACTTCCTGTGGGTGAGAAAAATAAATTGCAAAAAGTCACCTGGAATGGTCCAGCAAGGCCATCCCCGTGTCCTAGCCCAGAGCTCTGCCTCCTTGGACCTCATTTTTGGAGGGGTTGGGTAAAGGTGGTGGGACTGGCACTGTCTGAGTAGATTTCTGATCCAGGAAACATCAGTATAATGGCAATTTCCATTCAGGAAGCCTTGGAGATGGGGAAGGAAGGACCAGCCAAAGGAGGTCTCTGGAATGTGTGTGTTTGCTAGTAAGGAACATCCTCCCTCTGTACTGGGAACCCTTCTGCAGTGCTGGGGGAGGGAGGGGAACTGAGCCTGAAATGTGTATTTAACCTGATCTCAGCACAGCTCTTTCCTTTCAGACTCATTTAAAAATAATAATTTTTCTCCTTTTTTAAAATCCTTTTCTTTGCATTGGGAAAGCTGCCAGAGCAGGACTGAGCAGTTTCTGTGTGTGGGGATCCAGCTCATTTCCAGGCAGGGAGCAGGGAATAAGCCCCATTTACAAGTCGTGCATATGTTTCACAACCAAATCCCAGCCACCTTTTCCTGCCCTAGCCCCGTGTTTGCACTTTGCCTCTGGAAAGAGAGGGCTTTATCCCTGCTCCACCTGGGTCTCTGGAAAAGCTTCTCCAGATCCATTTCCAAGAGCAGGGCTATCTCTGAAAGAATGTAAATCTGGAGCATGACTGTTGAACAAGGAGCAGAAGAATCAGCAGGTAAAGTTTAAAATAAACCCCTAATTTGATGCATTTTTTTTTTTCCTGCTGAGAATGGAAGCAGCACATGCAGAAGTCTGGGTTGTTTTTACCAAGGATCATCTAGAATTCCTCAATTTCTGAAGAATCTTTGAATCTTCCCCCATTTTGGCAACTTGCCCCTTTTGGGCAGCCACGTGGGCAAGTTCCACCTGTCCTGAGCAGTGGGTTGCTCCAGTGAAATATTCTTTTTTTCTCACTGTTTTCATTTTGAAATCTGTTTCTACAATGCCAAACCTTCATGCCGCTCTGAAACGAAGCAGGGTCATCACTTCCCTGGTCTGGGCTGGCTTGGCCCTGGTTTTACAGGAGGGATTATTGCTCTCTTGGCAGGAGTCATGCAGAAAAGTAGGTTTAGCAGATTTTAGAGTGAGTCTGGCACTTGGCACTGCTGGGGTGGGGTGTTACTTGTGTCCAAATATCTCTAAGCCCTTCACGACCGCTGAGATCAACCGTTGCACGTTGGGTTGTAGATCTGAACGTAGGATTGAAAAGGCCACAAAGCTCCTGGGACCCAGGGGTGGAGCTGATTGCTGGTCACATTGCTGGGCTGTGGGTGGGTTACAAACAGCAAACAGAACCCCACTCCACTGGTTCATTCCTGAGGTACCAGATACAGGCAGGTGGGAAGGGGACAAGGTGTCACAGGTGTTGATGTGGGTGGCTGAATGATCAAAACTTGGGGACTGATGGTGATGCCACACTTTGGAGCAGATTCCTGCAGCCTGGCACCAACCTGAGCGAGCCTTGCTCGTGGCTGTGCATGTCCTCCTGGCTGTGTGCAGGCAGGTGGAGGTGGAAACCACCCTCCCAGCAGGGGATGGAGGTGGCACAGCCGAGAAGTGTCTCAACACAGACGTCTGCGAAGAGTGTGCGTGTGACAGGATCCTGTACCAACACAAACTGGCCTGCAAAGGCACAGAAAACAGAAATAGAAAGGCATCCCATGACTCAGGATGTGTCTGTGGGCTAAAGCTTCCGAGCTGCAGTGCCTGGACTTGGTCTCTGAGTCTTCTATTGCTGAACTTAGAGGAGAAAAAGCCGTTGACAGCAGCAGGTGGGAGATGTTTCTCCGTTCACCACCGTTTGTTTTGCTGCTCCTGTACAACCTCCTTGTGGTAGCTCTGGCTTGGTAATACAGCCATAAACATGATGCAGAATAGCACTAATGAGGGCTTTCATGGCATATCCATGGCTCTCCAAATATGTGTGCCAGATCTCTTCATTTCCTCAAGGGTTCTGAGGCATTTTGTGCTTGTCTTCAGTCTCTACTCTCTCTGGAGTCCTGATTCCATGGACATTTCAGTTATAATTACAATACTAGTTAAAAGGCCTTCTGGCATCCTCACTTATGAATAAACTTGACCCCTCTGGGAAGGCTAAGTCCAGAATTTCAGAACTAAGGTCTTGAGGACAAGAGCTTGGAGAAGAGAATAAAATCTCCCCGGTCCCATGGGAAATGCTGAAGCAGCACAATCCCCTTTGCTCCCAAGCCAGGATGAAAATCACAATCCTGGGAATTTTTTTCCTGAAGGGAAAATTCAACATTTCCATTGAATCAGTCTTATCAGAATGTCTTGTTTTGACACAGCACGACAGCCTGGGACCACGGCAGTCACATCAATATGCTTCCAAGCCATCTAAAGGAGCGTGATCTTTTCCAGCTCCAAATTAAGCAGAAGTTAGTCTTTCTCCACATCATATTTCTGTGTTGCCATAGGAAGCCAGACTGGCCATGCTGGTAGGACTTTTGATCAGCGTTTCCACCTCCAGCAGCGCCCCCAGGAGCCCTCACCGAACGGTTCTCACCCTGTTACCTGTGTCCTCACGGGTCAGCCTGTCCTCACAATCAAATTGCAGGGGCTGGCGGGAGCTGGGGGTTTTCTTACACTCAGATCTCCTGATAAGTGCTCCTGGGAGGGTTTTGGTCTTTGCTCAGCCTGCAAACCAAACCAGTTCTGCTTCCCCGGCTTCCTCACCCCCTTTACAAAGAGCCATTGTAGGCGCTGCCCGTGGCGCTCCCGGCTCTCGGCAGCGTCGGAAGAGGCACCTCTTTGCCCACTCAGCCGAGAGATAAAGGCTGACTTGTCCTGAGTGGGAGGGAAGCATCGGCTGTGCCTCTGCCAGGTTTTGTGGTACACAGCCTCCTGCTTTCTCTGCCTGGGCAGGGAAGTTTCCAAGGCTCCCCTGGGATGGTGGAGGCTGCAGAGTGGGGACCCTGCTCTCCTCTCCCCACCTCCCTCCAAAGCTGCTGCGTTTGGAGCTGTGTGCTGAGGGGGATCAGGGCCATGTTCCACAGCTGGGATGGGCCAGCCTGTGCTCTCAGGGGTGAGGGCAGTCCCCCTCGGGGGGCATCAGGCTCAGGGCCTGGTGGATTCAGAGGAAAGCATTCCTCCTCCGTGCCTTGCCTCACCTGGGGGTGAAAAGCAAGGACCCCTCCCTCCCTCTGAGTTCTGTTTTTGTTTTGGATTTTTTGCCTCCCCCAGCCCTCCTCAGCTGTTTTCCCTGCAGTGTGATGCTGTGAGTGGGTTCAGAAACACCCCCTCCAGCTGGGCAAGCCCCAGCAGCTCCAAACTTCCCAATTCGTCTGCGAGCTTTGACTGAGGGGTTGGTTTGGGCATCACAGAGCCAAAAAATGCAGTGGGGGTTGATCCAGGTGGGTCCTTTTTTTATCAGTTCTGAGTTCAACAGGGAGCAACACCTCAGTCTGAATCCAGCAGGGAAAAAAAAAAACTGGTGTGTGGCTGCAAACAGCCTTTGTGCATCCTCTCTAGGGTGGCTTTTGCTACCTGTACCTGCCCAGTGTGAGCCTCCTAACATCTGTTAAATTGGCCAGTCACACCAGTTCCTCTGCCCCTCTGGTACTGGTGGGAATGACCTGCTGGATTCAAATCTATTTTCTGTCTTGTTGCACTTCTCCTTCTACAGCAGGAGGATGCCTGTATGTGTCTGGGTACCAAACCACCAAGAGATCCAGGGACCTGGCAGCCTCCAGTGTCACAGGGCCAGGGTGAACCACCCACTGGGGACACAGGATTTGCGTGCCAGGAGACAGCAGATTTCATCCCCAGCATCTCAGCTGCCTCCTTCTTCCCTGCCATCAGCCTGGCTGGGCTGGGGGCTCTTGGGAAGGAAGGGAAACCAAGAAATCTTAAGCACAGGCTTACGCATCGCTGGGCAAGTCACATCTGGCTGATGGCTCTGCGAGTGGGGACAGTGACAACGGGCCAGCCTCTCCTGGGTGACACAAGGCCACCTCAACGCAGAGCTGGCCCAACCCTCACTCTCTGTTCCAGTCATATGGTAGATGCTAGTCATAAAAACATGCTCCCAGGGTGATCCAGCAGATGTTGTGCTCCTGAAGGATTATCTCATGCCCCGAGTGCTGCTGTGACGGGGGAGGTTCCGAGGGTAAGCGACTCCAACCAGCCGAGCAGACTAATGACCCTGCAGAAATGCACTGCCTGCAGTGCTGTGCTCCTGCCTCACCAATGCAGGGCTCAGAGTAAAGAGGGAAGGCGGAATGGCAGGGCCCAGGACCCCAGATCCCGTTTAGAGATTGCTGTAATCCGTGTCGTGGTCCTTGCAGAGAGCCTGCCCCGTCACTGGGCTGGGTGCTGAGCACATTTGAGCAAGAGATAAATTGAAACTGGACAAGAGAGGACCCAGGGTGACGTGGAGGATGAAAGACACACTGAGCATCCAGAGGCTGTGTGGGGGCAGATGCTCAGCAGGCTGGGCTTGTTACTGATGGCTCAGCACTGCACTGACCACAGCCACAGGTCCCAGCATGAAGCCAGGGCTGGCTTGAGCCAGCAAAGTGTATCTGCTTGCAAAATCCCCAGAGGAGACACCCAGGAGGGAAGCTGGAGCAGCCTTGCACCCAGCCCTGCACACCATGAAACCCTTTTCCACCCTGGCTGAGGAAGTCTGGCCCCTGTGGACATTTGTCCCCTTTGATCCCCTGGCTGCTCAAAGCTCCTCACGGAGCCTGTGCCCTTTGCCCGCAGGCAGCACAGCACTGGACTTCACCCCCAGCACCCTGCTGCCAGCACTGCTGCAGACGTGGGCTTGTGCAAACTGCCAGAGGCACAGACCTTGGCATTCCCCTTCCCCTGCTGCCACTGTCTGGGATGTCCCTGGGCTGGTCACCCCCAACCTGCCCAATGCCACCGATGGCATCGTCTTGGCCAGGGAAGGGGTGAGGGAAAACATCATCAGGCTGTGGATAATAATTGGATTGCAGCTAATGTGGAACAGTCCCTGGAATCATTTCCTGATGCTGAGTTGCTCCTGGCAGGGTTCAGAGGGAGAGAAAGCTCCAGGGCCAGTGGGGGATCTGGAGCTCAAAAGGGCAACAATGAATTCCTTAGGTCAAAAAATTGAAGGTGGTTTTCAAGCCTTCAGTCCTTGGGGGAGAGAGACCCCATGCTATAACACAGCATAGGGCTGGAGCAAACTCCTTCCAGCTCTGACTGGGTTGAAACAAAAATGAGGAGGCAATGTGGGTCCTCCAAATAAACAGTGCACATGTGCTGCCACAGCGGAGGGAGCATGTGTCTCTGATTTACATGCAGGCTGGGAAGTGCCACATCCGCCTTATGTTTGGAATATTTCAGCTCTCCAAGGCCTGAATTTAACCCCTGCCCTCTCCTCTTCCAGCAGAGCCTGCAGCATCGCTGATCTTTCTCTTTGAGTGAGCCCCCAAGAAGAGCTCCATGCTGGAAGAACCATAAGGAGGTTGACGGAGAGGAAGGGCTCCCACTTTGGGCAGGTGTGTGTCACCTGATCTGGGCATGTCATTGCAAAGATCCAAGAGGAGAGAAACTGCAGCAGCCAGGCAAGACTTTCAGACCATCCCTGCTCTGCTCTGTCCTACCTGGGTTGCTGGCTTTGAGGAGTGCACCCACACAGCAGGAGACATCACTGCTTGTTGGGAAAACCAGGAGAGCAGACATGATTTAAGAGACATTCCTTCTTCTTTGAGCATGGAGCCCAGCAAGCATAAACCCTGGATAGTGGGACGTTGAAGGATGTAGCACAGAAGAGGGAAGTTGAGGCAGATATTGTTCTGTGCTCTTCCTCTGTGCGCTTCCAGAAAGGGCTTCAGGCTGGAAAAGGATGTCAGGACAGGAAGGATATTGAGTTGGCTTCAGCTCTCATACAAACAGCTTGAGTGACCTTTCTCTAGCAAAACATCAACTCTCATTGCAAGGGTGTCAGCTCTGGAAGAGTGGAGCCCTTCCACACTCAGGGGATGCAGGGATGGATAGATAAATACCTAGTAGATAGATGGATAGGTTAGTTAGCTGGTTAGTTAGTGTGTGGGGTAGAGACAAAAATAGAGACAGGCCAATGCAGCCTTCACAGAACCTCATCCAAACCCTCGTTTGACGCAGGTTTTGTAGGTTTTGGTGCCTTTGGAAGGGCACTCTGTGTATCTTCTCACCGTTCCTGCGTGTGGCAGTGTTTGCACAGTGTTATTGTCTCAGAACCGCTCCTGGACTCCTTCCCTTCAGGCACAGCTCAATGCAGATGGGGAAACTGAGGCAGGTAGCACCAAAATACCTTCTAAAGGTGCCAGGACATGTGGGAAGCAAACCAGGCATGGCAGAGCCAGGAGCCAATTCCTCCCTCCTCCCTCCTAACCCCTGCCCCTCGCTGTTGTGCCTGTTACGATCTCTGTCACACTTCTAGGAAGATGCCACCGCCTCTAAAGGGTGGCAAACACCCACCTTCGGGAGTCTGCATGGCATGAGTCATTCAGGAAGAGCTGCGAGGTGGGAGCTGGGCACTTTCCAGGAAAAGCTGGGCTGCAACCGCAGAAGCCATTTCCTTGCAGCCTCGAGCCATTATCCCCCCGCCAGAAACGGCTGCTTTGCACATGCTGAGCCCTCCTGAGGTGGAGGTTTGTTTGTTCCCACATGTCCTCCCCGCAGAGATGGTGTTTGCCCACCCTCTGGGCTGCTCCCAGAAGGGTCTCCTTGAATGAGGACAACTGTGGGACCACCACTGCCTCATTGCTCCTCTCACTCCTTCTGCAGATTCCCAGGAAAACCAACCCCTCTCTGATCACCAACCTGATCTTTTTGGTTGGTTTTAACCCAAACCAGACACCATCCACTGGGAAATACGTCTATGCCCCATTTGGAGAGTTGTAGACATGTCCCTGTGGGCTCCCACCCCTTCAGCTTCGAGGTAAAAAATCCAGGCTCTTCCCACCAAAGAACAGGCACTTTTGGCTCCAAGCACGGCTTTTAGGATGCCATCCTCCCCTCTGGACTGATTTTGTCCCCAGAACATTACAAGTTTTGTGGTAAAATGGTGTTGGAAGAAGATGGTTTGAGGTTACTATCGAGGAAGGTGGTTGTAGCTGAGTCTGTGGGGTTACAAATGATAATGTGGGTACTTCACCTCATGCCCAGGAGAGGTGAACCAAAGGGATAAAACCCTCTTTAACTCTTGGGACACCATTATATTGTATAGGTTGTCCTGGGTGGGACTGTATCCTGAAGCTCAGCCAGGCAGCAGGAGAAACCACTCTAGGGAACAGTTACTTTAGTCTGAGCTTGGCTGCTGAGAGGCAGCAAAGATTGTCAGAAATATCCTGAAAATGCCAAAATTCAGGGAATATTCCCCAGCTGCATCTCCCTGGCCCAGCCCTGCTCTCCAAGAGAGATCTCCTTTGTTCACAGGCAGCCCAAGAGCCGTTGTGTGCGCTCCATAAACATCAAATGGAAGAGACACTTTTAATGTAATTATAATTTAAGCATAAAATATGTCACTTCTGTAGGATTTTGTTGTCTGGTGCGTAATTACTTTATGGCACTATAAAAATATATTACATTATGATGCCTTGCTGTGCTTTGCTCAGATAATTTATAGCACAGTAATAGTGTGGAACAATATTCCAGGCCATTGTATCCAATCTTGCATATAAATAAAAACTGTGGAAAATAATGATCTTGGTTAAAAGCTCATTTAATTATTTTGCAGTCTTGGCTATGGGTTTTTTATCCCAGTTTTATTCCCTCATCCTCACCAGATTATACTCAAACTATCTGGAGGGAGACTTTTTAAAGCTCCGAGAAAATAGAGCTATATATGGAAATTTTTTTTTATATATGCTGCCATTTCCAAACAACTGGGAAGAAGAAGCGTTTGCTGCAGGGTGACTGGAATTGCAAAATATTTCCAAAAATTTCTTCCCAGCCAGTATGTTGGAAACCTTTTCAGTTGAAGCCCACTGAAGCATCTTGCTGGCTTAAAAAACCAACCCCCTTCCTTCTGCTTTTGAGGTTCTTAACATTTGTGTGCCCTTGAAACAGAACTTTAGTGACTTTTGAAGCAAGACGTTGATTCAAAAAACCCAACCCCCTCCCTTTTTTTTTTTCTTTTTTTTTTTCCTTAAGAACAGGGAAGTGAAAATTTTTCTCTCTCTTCTCAGCATCCCTCCCTGGGCATCTGCTTTGACCACAAGTGGCAGAATGTTTCCCACCTCCCCAGAGCTGCCCCTCAAGGACCCCATCCCCTCCCCTCCCACACCAGGAGGCTGTTTTGGGGGGTTCACACAGATTTGCTCAGTGGAGGGATGCTCAGCATCTTCAGGGTGCTGAGCCCTTCACAAAGGAAAGGGTCACCCTCACTAAAACCATTTTATTTTTATTTTAGTGTTATATTTATCAAGTAAACTAGGGGTGGGGTGAGGAGAGACGTCAGGCAGGAAAATTCCAGGCAAAGCAAGCCTTGTTAGCAGAGGTTAAAGCTGAATTTACAGCTCATGAAGGATTGGGAACACTCATTGACATCGTAGGGACTCGCTGGCAGAAAGCAGTAATACTTCTCCCTTTAATCTCCATTTTTTCTTCCATGTGTGCATGTGCACGTGGAAAGCTCTCATGGCTTTGGGGAGATGGATAACCTGTGAAGCTGTTGCAGGAAGGCCATTCCCACTCAGCTGTCCCTTTGCTCAGTGACATGGGCAGATGAGCATCCCTGGTGAGGAAGAGGGGTGAAGCCACACGGAAATGCCCTCCTTCCCCCATCTGGATCTTCCCCATCTTCTCCTCTGACTCCTCCATCCTCTTCCTCCTGGATCTGCAGCCGGAGTTGGGACAAGGATCTAAAAATAGTGGTGGGCCCTGTATATGCATCTTCAGCAAAGAGACTCATAAATGCAGCCAGGACTGAAAATCAATTCTTTAAAGCTGAAATCAATAACAATAACTAATATTAATAGTGATTATCCTTTCTTTATTGCACTTTGCAGTTGGAAATGAATTGTTTTTAAGGATTAGCGGCAGCTGAACTCTGTAATGCAATGTAAGGCTGAAGATTTACTATGAAAACACAGCTTATGAGGAAAGACCCATTACTGCTGATGGAATACACTTTGGAAATAGCCCCGGTGATGGCA